>NW_024349225.1:13948434-14146250 GCF_902729225.1 Pteropus medius
CCATGAGATGCCCACTTCCAAGCCGTCACAATCATGGAGTGAGTGAAGATAACACTCGCTACTGCACAGCTAGAATTCCAAGAGGATTAATTGGAGTTATGGTTTTCTGACTTGGTACTAAATATTTCATACTTGATTTTGTTGTCAGATAGTAAATCTGAACGATAATCACAGCTTACATTTGTTGACTGCTAACTGTGTGCCAGAGATTATTTTAAGCACTCTCCATATTAACTTATTTAATCAAACAACCCTGTAAATGAGTTCTGTTGTTATCATTCTGTTTTACAGCTGAAAAACAGAGGCACAGACAGTACAAGTAACATGCATAATCGAGAGCCGCACTCAGAGTCCAGACGGGGCTCAGGTGGTTCAGCCACAGAGCCCTCGACCCCCACACGACAACTCTTCCATTTTCTCACCTTTTTCCCGATATAAGAAGCAGAAGTCCTTTCTAGTAATGAGCCATATCTGTTCTGTATTTCCTTTCAAAAGTGTTCCAACAATCCCTCCTCCCAATTGCCAGAAAACCCTCAGTGGCTTTTTCCTTTCTGACCTAATTCTTTTTGTTACTATTTTTGCTCCTTTCCCTCAGAAGGCTGCTGGGATAGTGAACATGCACTGGAATTTCACAGTCACTGGAAAAGGTACACCAGGACATTATGATTAAGACAAAGTATGTTTCCCAAGCGTACGACCTTACACCGGGGCTCATATCTCAATCAGAGGACATCCGTCCCCCTGGGGCATGGGCACTGTCTCTGTACCACTCAGCCCGGCATGTCAGGAGTGACTCAGACTTGCCCCTGTCTCCAGACCACCTTCCTTGGGAGAGGCGACTCCCCTGCACCCTTGGTGACTGCTCTTTCCCAGTTGCCTGCATTGCTCCCGTATCATCGACATTCTAACTTAATGGGAAGGGCTGTGATGAATTCCTGGAAAGTGAATAGGAAGTTGCTTTTCTAAACAGCCTGACACTGTGGGGAGGCGGCAAGCCTATAAGAGGTCCAGCTCGGGCAGGCGCCGAGAGTCAGCGACAGCCAGCCGAGTCGCAGAGATGGTAAGTTCCTTTCTCTTTTCTGTGGGAAGTGGCTGAGTTGAAGTGGTTTGGGGCTGAGTCGGGCAGGTGAAGGTTGAGGGAATGAGGAATAGCGATGGTCATGGAGCTTCGTGTGGCACAGCCCTTCAGAGTTTGCAAGCATTTGAAACCCTGCTATCATTTGGACCTTCCCAACACCCATGCCAGCTGAAGTCATGTCCATGCTGTAAGGAAGCTGCTGTGCCCTGCAGGGCTGCGTGTCCACTAAGCTGCACCATTAGGCTCAACACTGGCTGCCTCTGGACTCCTGTCCTCTGGCTCCTGCTGGGGCTCATGGGGACTCTGTCTGTTCAGAACCCTGGCAACTGGATTCCCTTCCGTGACTGTCATCTCAGACCCACAGATCTATCCCCTACCTACCTTTTCAATTAACCGCTAGGACCCCTGACTTCAACATTAGACCATCTCACTACCTCCCTTAAAGTCCCCCGCCCCTCCCACCCCCGAGCTTCTCATTGCACTTAGAACAAAATCTCCCCTCTTTGTTTAGTTCCAAAGCTCGCGCCGATCTGTCGCCAGCTGCATCCCGCCCTCTTCCCCTTGTTCACTCCACCTCAGCCACACTAATACTCTCATGCTCTTCGAAGACTCCACACTTCGCTTCCACCTTAAAGCCTTCGGATTAGTGTTTCTTTCTGTCTTTAATGTTCTTCCTCCTGCCTCGAACTGGCTGGTTTCTTCTGGTCATTCTGCTCTCAACTTAAATGTCACCTCCTTAGAGGGGTCTGCCCGACCCCCTGGCTAACGTAACAACTCAGTCACTCTATCCCATAACCCCACCTTAACGCCCCACCTTAATTTCCTATTTGTCACTTATAACTATCTTCTGGTTTTCAGGTTTACTTGCTTAGTACCACTGTATGTTTATTGGTGCTTATTTGATTGTCTGTCGTCCTCAATAGAATGTACGTCCTATGAGGACTGGAATTTGTCTGTTTTTGTCACTTTAACATCTGCGCCGTGGACAGTGGCTGACACATTGTAGGCACTTAATAAATCAATGGGCAAGAACACAGGCAGTAACAAGAAAGCTCCGACCTCGGTGTGGGGGAGGAGGGAACCGGTGACAGGGTAGGCTCCTTTGAGGAGGAGAATTTTGAACTTACAGAGCTAGATGCACATAGAAGGGAAAGGTCTCTGGGCATAAGAAGAGCACAGGGAGCATACGCTGTGTTCTGGGAACTATAAGATGTTTTGTTACAAATGCATTGTAGAATGATGGGGGCACGAATTGAGGGGTGATGGCAGGAGGAGGAAGACATGTCTTGAATAGTTTTGCGTGTATCATCTTGAAGAATTTGTATGTATTGCTCATGGAGTAGGAACAACTGATGGATTTTAAGTAGGGAAGCAATATGATCAGATTTGTGTGTTAGAAACATCATTCCAACTACATAAGAGAGATGGGACATGGGTAATCTTGAGGAGAAGAACCAATTAGAAGATGACTGTCCTGGTCCAGGGAAGGAACGATGTTGTCTGAACTAGTGCTGCAGGCAGTAAGGTGGAAATCGGGAGAAGGGCCAGCATCTCTTCAGAAGGTAAAGTCAATATGATTTGATGACAGATTGATGTGAAGGGTTTGGACAAGGGGGAGATCCTTGGTATTCCCTCCCTGGTCTCACTTGATGGAAGACTTCAGGGTCTCCAAAGGCAGGTAGGTTATGGGACTTGAGTGAGTGATATTGTCTGGCAGCAAAAACATACATCCTTTCAATGAGCCTCCTTTGATGCCAGAGGCTTTCAGAGAGTCACGCCCACTGCAGAGCAAATTCAGATTGAGATTTGCTTTCTCCTCCCCTACTTCTAAGAGCTGCTGCTGTCTGCTGCCCCTCCAGGCTTCCCTGAGACACGGGGCGCAGTGGTAACAGCCCTCGATTCTTCCAGCTCTCCTCCTCTTACACCTCTATCCCACCACATGGAGTCAGGAGACTGAGTCCTGCTCATTCGCTGTCTCACATCGAATATGAGTCATCGTGCCCCTTGATTCTCTCACACTCACACAGAGTGAGACAAACTGCCAAGAACACTTTTTTATACAGCCTCCTTATGCTCGTCTACCTGACTACGATGCTCTTTTAAAGTTGATACAACCACTGCTGTAACCATAATGTCCTTAGTTACAATTATCTCCCATTTTCCCAACATTTTCTTCTTCAGCACACTCTTCCGTCTTCCCTTCAGTCATTTCCCTGCCATTATCGTTCATCCGTTCATTCAAATTTATTAAACATTAGGCATCTGCTCTCTGCTACAGCTGAAATTCAGACCTGAGTAAGTCAAAGCCCCTCGAGAAACCTCTGCCAGCAGCTCCCTCCAGCTGTCTGCTCAGATATTTGCTTTAAATTTGGAATCTAGACCTCATGCTTAGGAGAGAAGTCAGGGCTGGAGGTGCTGACAGCAGGCCATTGGCAGACAGATAACCACAAGGAGCCCCAGGAAAGCAGCAGAGTGATAAGAGACTTGGGTCATAGTGGCGAATACCAAGGGCAACCTCTGTCTCTGCAAGCGAAGGCAGAGGGTTGAGGCAAATTCAGAAGAAACTCAGGAAAATGCTCAAGACATCAGAGAAGAATCAAAAGAAGAATCGAGAGAAGCATTTTAAGCCAAAGGAAGTAGTCAGTGGTATTTATTGCTGCCAAAAGGCCAAAGAGGATAAGAGCACAAAGTCTTCAGTGGGTTTGGTAATGGGGCCTCGGCGGTACGGCCGGTTGCGGGGGCCGGGGCTGCAGGGTAGAGGGGAGGGAGGGAAGGGAAGCCGGGAAAGCCGAAGTGCAGATGTGGGCGGGAAATCGGGCGGCACCTGGGCAGGAGACAGAGGGTTTGGGGAGGGACACTGTTCGATTCCGCTTCTAAAAGTGCAAAGCTGTGATTTACAATGCAGAACCGAATCTGCTTCTGTGGTCTCAGTCCTGCCAACTTTCTAAGGCACCTGGACGCTGGCAGCCAGGGGACCCTTGTCGGCATCGAGTACTTCTTCCCATGCAAAGTGCGGTTCAGAGACAAACACTTGCTCCTTCCACTTTCTCTCTGCCCCTCTCTTCACCTGCCATCACTTTTAGTTCTTTGTCAAAGTAAAATTAAGGGTAACTGCGGTACGAAGCAGCCTCAAGGAGGATGACACGGGCCCAGGATGTCATTCTAATGACCCGGCCTCCGAGTCCTTCCCAGGGGGCTGGCGGACAGCATTAAAGCAGAAATTGGCGGTGCCCGGGGCCGGGAGCCCCAGAGAGGGTGTCCTCTGATTTCCTAGGAACGGAGCCCTTAGCTCTGCAGCAGTCTAGACCTGCACTGTCCTGAAGAAGGCACCGCAGACAGAGCAGGAGGAGCACGTGTGAGAAGGCCCGCCCACCCCAAGGGATTTGCAGGGGCAATTATTACTCAAAGGAAGATTTTTACGCACCATCCACCCTCCACTCCCACACGCAAAGCCCTTGCCAGCTGCCAGCGCGTCAGGGTGCCTTCCAGTTGACACAGAGATGTGAACTTGGGGTCCATTAAACATGGACGGACTTAGTGAGTTCACGAATCTTCTGAGATTGTCTAAAAAATTGTAAGTGTGCATGTTTTGAAGAATTCTGACTAGGGATTTTATCAAACATTTTAAAGAGTTCATGAGCCCTGTGACAATAAGAATGAATCACTGTGTTAACCCAGCATATTCAGGTGAGCAAGTGTGGGCAGGTCACCGAAATGCATCGAGTCTCAGTGACGGGGAGGGGTGGTGGCCCCACCGTGAGCACTCGTGGTCCAAAAGGCCTGCTGCAGAGGCTGGAGAAACGCTAGACGGACTTGGCAGTGATCCTCACGGTGTCACACAGCTCTCCTCGCAAATAATCTCTGAGACGGGATTCTTGGTATTTGGTGACTTTAAAAAACAGAGAGCAGGGGGTGCACAGTGACCTGCGTTTTTCTTTCTTAGATGTCCCTCCTTGGACAGAAGTGCCCCCCCAGCCCTCTCAACCTTAAAGTGTTTGAAACCAGCACCCCCTCTGTCTTGCTCGCTCTCTCAATTGAGGAGATCCAACTTTTTTGAAACCCTAAGTCTCTACATGTTTAATTTTTTCCTTTCTGATTGCGTTAGCATGACAATCATTTTCAGTAAATAATTAAATAAGACAGCATCAACATACTATGAATTTCGATAACAAACTTTTATATTTAAAACGCTATTGAAGATACATCTCTAAATGAGAAGAGGGGCTTTTTCCTTATTCATGTAATTGTGAATGAATAGTTTTATCAATACAATCAGAGAAGGTCAGCATCAATCCTATTCTAATATTTCATATTTAAGGATTTAAACATTGAGAAACTTCATTTATATGAATAAGTAAAGAGAAATGGCCGTTTGATCACAGTAATGTCAATTCTTTGAACTCCTTCCGAGTTAATATGCCCCAAATTACATAGTGATTTATCATCAACATTTAGTCAATGATTTAGCATCTAACAACTTAATTGATCCCTCATTAAAGTTGCCGAAAGGAGAAAAATGGAAACCCCTGGACTTGAAAAAGATTTGTCACGCTATCATCTGAAGCACTCGAGGTCTCATTAACTATACCAATATTTTGGATTGTCTCTGTTTGGCGTATCAATGTTTTTTACATACCAGGGTAAGGCCCCATAATTAATAAGAGTCAGATTAGTAAAAGGCATGACTTCTTTTGTAAAATGGGAGGCAGATACTCATGTTCTTAGGGGGATTGGTTTTAGGAAAGTATATTTTTGGAAGTTGGAAATCTGAATGTAGAGCTAATGAAATTCTCCTTGCTTGTGAACAACCTGGAAAGTCGGGCTCATCTTGGTTTAAAGATTTCTGCTGTAGCACCTGGAACGGTACTTTGTGGGTATTGAACAGAAATGTGATACTATAATAGCTGGTGATACAACATAATCCAGAGAAAACACAGTGGGATCAAGTCCCCAGTAAGGGATTCTCAGCGTACTTCCCGTGCAAGTAAACAGCTCCATAAATCCCAACATTAGGATATTCTCAGTGTTTGACCACAGGTTCTGCAGAGACCCCCTGATTAGTGTCTAAGCTCATAAAAAAAAAATACGAAATATGCCTATTTATCAAAGCCAATATTCGGGAATTCCTAAATGGAAAAGTGCCAGGCTCCTTATTCAAAGATAATCCCACTCTCTGGGAGAGCTGCACTGATTTATGTCTGTCCCGCTGCCTTGTTCAAGCTCACATGCACACACGCTCCCCTACGTCATCTGTCACTGGACTGTGGTGTATGTGGTAATTCCGAATTTCTATACAGGAGGGACTTCAGGTAGCAGTCTGGCTGGAAGAATGATAACGCTTCAATCGCAAAGCAAATGAGCTATGTTTATGTCGGTGGTCATGTCGGGGTAGCTTTATAGGCATACCGACATAGTAGCTGGGCTTGGCCATGTCACATACTCTGTCATCTACAACAACATGCAGCATGGATTTGGAGGCCAGGAGGTTTCTGAAGGTAAAAGAGTAAAGTGGAAAAAGCTCTTGTTCCAAAGTTAGGCTCTGCTGCTGTCATTTTGAAATATGTTATTTCAGACTCTCCAACCTTCAGTGTTTTCATGAGCCACATGAGGGAGTTAGATAAGATAGCATTTCTAGAACTTATTTGTCTGACAACATTTTAAAATGTTGAGAGATTTGATGAGATCCCTACAGAGGGAGCTCATGAGAAATAATACTTGCTATAGATCCAAGGGTAATACATTGATTGTGTACACACACACACACACACACACACACACGCATAAATATTAAAATGTGTATGCATACATATATGTTAAATGCTGAACGGTATTCTAGATATATGCTGAAACAGCAAAGCAAGAAGACAAAGTATGGATCAGTATGACAATGAATGGCATAGCACAACACTGCACGATTAGTGATGCTCACAGCACAGGTCAGATATTATCTCTGTAGACCAGGGAGTTTTCATGTGACTTCCTATTGTTCTTGGGTGTGGCATACAACTTCTTAAAGGGAGATTGCATAATAATAATGATGATATTTTTCTTGCATGCATATTACAAAATACATTATAAAAGAAAAATGTCAGTGGCACAAAGTAGTTAGTCGATAAATGTAAATCAAATGAATGAAGAAATGACACAGTGTTGGCGTAGTGTCCAACCGGGGTCCGACTCAGAGGCAGAGCAGTGAGAAACGAGAAGGGAACAGGCTTGCGCCTACCTCCACCAGAGGAAACGAGCAGGGTTATAACTCAATACAATGATATCAACTAGAATTTTTTTGGCCACACCGATTGCATGTGAATACTCAAAAAAGATTTTCTTTTCTTGTTTCAGGCTAGCTGCCTGAAAAGCTCCTGGAACTGGAGAGTACAGACAGCGGTCTTGAAAACTGCCCAAGTGCTTTGCTTCGGTGTCCTGATCTTTGGTAAACTTATGCTGACCCTTAACATGGCCCCGAGTAATTATGGTAACTTCTCCAAGTAGGAGAAATTAAAGATGGTGGCCAGCTGTTGTAAGGTATGGGAAAGCTGTCTAAGCCCGGATTCCTGGAAGAAAATGAGCCTGACATCATCGTGTTGGTAGGAAAGGCTTCAGGAAGCACTTAAATGGATACATCCTGGGCCAATTTATCCATTAGGCACAGTAGGCAAAGGCCTACATTACTTTTAGGGACCCCAAAATGTTTTAACTTATTAAAAATTATTTCCTTCTAGGTCAAATAAAATGTTTCAGTATATAATGCTAATATATTCAGCTTTATGCTAATACAGCTATAAAATATAGTTTTAAATATATTATTATGGAGGAAGGAGCCTACTAAGGCAAAATTACCTAGAGTCCATGAAAGTCATAATGTAGCCCTGGCAATATTAGAATAAAGTCTTATGACCAAACAATGCAATAAGGTGTCAGTGAGGAAGGGACAAACATAACTGACTCTTGTGCAGGCGGCAGAGGGAGACTGAATAGGAAAAGACTTAATAACAGGAAGGAGAGCCATTTCCAGGCCTGATTGCTTGCATTGTGCACCTCTTCACATGGGAACTGGCCTTTCTGGCCCCGTGAGCTCCACGCGCTGTGATAACGATATTTTGCATCATCGTGCATGCCCTTCGTGTGTGATAGGGCACATTCTTTATTTCTTTTTATATTACAAATGTTTATTTAAAAGGCCTGTTTTAAACCCTATTTTAACAAATAAGTAAGCAGAGATGGAGGAAGTGATTTATCAAAGATAAACGGCCAAGAACAGTGGAATGAGTATAAGACTGCACATCAGGAGATCTGATTTCTAACCTGCCTCTGCCACAGACCTGCTGTGTTTCACTCAACGAGTACTTATTGAACGCCTGTTAAGTACCGAGCTCTGTGCTCAGTGTTAAGGATCCAGGGCTAGAAAAAGAGACCGCCATCAGGAAATCGCAATCTAGCAGGTGTAGACCACGTGATAGAAACAGACATTACAATGCACAGCACTAAGGGAGGTGAAGGCAGAGTCGAGGTACAGTGGGAGTCTGGAGGAAGGAACCCCAAGCCTACCTGGGGAGATCAGCGAAGGTAGAGGAAGAGGTTACCAGGCATAAGGGGGAAGGGCAGCCAAGACAGCAGAAGAACAGGTGCAAAGGCTTGGAAGTGGGACTTGTTTTGCTAAGAAAGTAAATATGGTAGGTGATGAGGCTGGGCCAGCATGTAGGCTCTAGATAATAACACATCTTATCCTCCACGTGAAGAGGCAGAACGTGCAGATACGAGGAAGCCATTAAGACATTTTATACATCATTTAATTTGGAGCTGGCAAATCACTTACTATGCACGTTCTACTTTAAAAAAGGAGGAACAGATTAGACAATTTCTCAGGTCCCTTCCCACTCTGGTACCTTATGATTCCAAATCCTTAATACCAAAGATCCTCAGAAGAGGACATTTTCCTATTGTGACTTCACGTATCCTTTCAAGTAAAAGATGGAAATCACATTTTTTCCTTAAAACAACTAGATTCAGCATGAAAGAGTCATGCTTAGGGTATCTGTCTTCTGGTCAGAAACTCATCTGACTACACAGAAGCATACTGATGCTCAGAGCCTCCTTCCGGTTAGCGATGCTAACCTGACACTCACTCTTCTTTTGTGTAGAACTAATGAACCAGAGAGAAGTGGCAGCCTGGACCTACAATTACAGTACCAACGCATACTCATGGAATTTCTCCCGGAACTTCTGCCAGAAGTACTTCACAGATTTAGTGGCCATCCAGAATAAAAATGAGATTGCTTACCTCAATGACATCATACCTTACTATAGCTCTTACTACTGGATCGGGATCCGAAAGATCAATAATAACTGGACCTGGGTGGGAACCAAAAAGACTCTCACGAAGGAGGCTGAGAACTGGGCTGACAACGAGCCCAACAACAAGAAGAACAACCAGGACTGCGTGGAAATCTACATCAAGAGTTTGTCGGCCCCCGGCAAGTGGAATGATGAGCCGTGCTGGAGAAAGAAGCGGGCATTGTGCTATACAGGTAGGGTCTTCTCTACTCTGAAATTTGTCTGTTTAAAAAATACGCTGCCCCTGGTTTGTTGATACAGCCACTGAGAAACGCAGTCACAAAATCAGAGATGTCAAAACAGGGTAAGCTGTCAATCAAACAGCGTTAGTTAGGGAGCACCTTGAAAAACAGATCAGGATTAGAGAAAACTGGACTTTTGAAACTAGACAGAAATTTTAATATCATATGGCCCGCCCTTGTCATTTTACAGCTGATGAAACAGATGCCCAGGAAATTTTAATTTCCTAAAATGTATGTCCAGAGCTTTTTTGTACCACTACGGCCTGGCGTAAGAGAGAGTATGAGCTGAGAGGGAACTTGGTTGCACCCCTAGGAGACATGGCTGTAAATAATACCCATTGAACATCAACATGTTCTAGGTGTCGTTACGATATTGGTTCATATGTCATGAATCCGTTTCATTTCAGTTGCATTCAGTCCTCATGAGAACCTCACCAAGCACCCTCTTCCATTACTCTCATTTTGCTGATGAGAGGAAGGCTCAGAGCTAGTAAGGAATCTGCCTCGGGCTCTAAGCTACTTACTGACAGAGCCAGTTTCCAACTCACGTTGACTCCAAAGTTGGTGTTTTTCAGCCACACAGGCCACCACACTCCTTGCTTTACATTCTCGTGAGACAATCTGAGAACATGACCAAGGATCATAGAGCTTTATAGACTCCCTTCAGTGACAACAGATCTTAAAGGTCTGTTGGACTTTGGTGGGGGTTGGAGGACAAGGAAAAGGAAGAGGTAACTGCAGGTGAGATGCTGTGGGTATGTTTGAGTCTCAGCTCCCCTAGTTCCAGACTAAGCAGACATGCGCGAAAGCTTGTCCTCCTGGAGCCACACACCTGGTGCCAGATCTGACCCCACCTTTCTGTCTGTCTGGAGGAGCCCGCAGCCCTGTAGCACATGGCACCAGGCTAGCGAGAATACTAGCAAGGGAACCCCCTGATCGAGGGAGCCCTGGGTGCTCTGAAGCTGCCCCTGCAGTCAATCATCTTCCAGATGTCACGCTGTGCTATCTATGCTCTAAACTCCGTAGATGATAAACACCTCCCCCAGTCGACGGTGGAAACAGACTTCACCGTAGAGAGTATTCCATTTATCCCTCTCCTCGCCAGAGCCTCCTAGCTGAGGGAAAACATCCATAAATGCATTGTTACGTAGTCAGGTCTCATTTTATAAATTATTTATTTATTCTTAAACAAATTAATTAATTAACAACTTGTTCTTCAAAGGCTGGGATGGATTTTACCAGGACATTAGCTCATCGACCTGCTCTCCCAGTTGGCACCCTCCCCTTTCTGGACAATGCCTCCCTAGCACTGTCCCCGTCAGATGATCTTGGCTGCCACTAGGTGTTCCAATATGCCACTGCTTCCGATCCCCACCCAAACTTCAACATCCGTATCTGCAAGATAGTCATTTCCAATAAAGGAATTAAAATGAAAAGACGGAAAAGACACTGAAAGTTACCGGCATGAATGTTGCCGCCCCTCTAACCTGCAATGCTGGCCGACATCTCTGATCGGCACAGTTTCACCTGAGTACAGTTGGCTTTGATCTCCACTAATGCAATGCTCTAGGCAGCCACTATCGCTGATCGGCATCTTGCCATTCAAGATGTAAAGGGTGTAGGGAACCACCAGTTCTCTGTAGGAGACTGATGAGAAATAGATATGTATACTGCAACAAGAAACTAAGCTGAATAATTCCCTAAATGTCAGGATGTGTTAGACCTCAGAACAGGCTATCGAAAAAAATTTACTTGCTGAATCATCATTATGTTCTTTCTTGGAGTTCCAAAGGGACGAACAAGTTATAACCTGCTTGGAAACCCTGAAATGGAGTAAGATATAGAATACTAGCTGTTTTTTCATTCCTAGACTCCTGAGATCCCAAGGAAGCTACAATCAGAACATTCGTACGCTCTGAGAACACAAGGCGGGCAGGCATTGCTACTGCAAAGCACTTCCGCCTCGCCTCAGGGTACACCCTGACCGGCCAAGGTGGATAGGATGGGAGATGCAGACCAAATCTCTGTCTACCAGCTCCTGCGACCTCCTGCATCTTCTCTACTTGACACCCTTCCTGGTGCCTGCTCAGTGGAGCTCCACCAACCTCTCTGGGTGTCACGGGAACTTCTGCAGAACCCTGCATGGCTTACAGAATTAGAGCATCTCAGAGTTGAGAGGAAACAGAGGTCATTTAGCATTGTCCTCTATGTGACCTATGCATTTCCTCTTGTAATAGACCCCGAAGTGGACTAATGTGTGGCCAGGGCTTAGCGTAGAGGAAACACCAGCAGAAAGTAGTCTAGCCACAGACCTCACCCAGCTCTGACCTCGCCCAGGCTCTGACCTCGCCTGTAAAAACCTCAGCGAGCGTCCTCAGTGCTTGGACAGCATCAGCTCCAACACTAACCCTCCACCCCCTGCGCAGCGCATACATCCTCAGAGGCTCCTGCAAAAGAAAGGCCAGCCCTTCTCCAGTCTGTCACCCACGTGGCGCAGACTTAGTGAGGGGGCCTGGCAGGTTGGCCAGGCTCTGCACCACCTAAGGCTCACATATTAGACCTGTGAAACATCTCCTCATGAGACTGTGTGCTTTTACCACGAGTAGGTCTTAGACATCTCATCTGGTTCCTCTGCTCCTCTACCACATGGTTCTGGTCATAGGTTTGAAATGAACAAAAGGTGGCAGGGTTTTGACCGTCACCATGGACACGCTGGGCTCCATGATGTGGTTGGTCTGAGATCACATATAGTAGGCAGCAGAGCCAGGATTCTGATCACACGTGTGTGACCCCACATCTGGTTCCTAATCGATCTACTGTACTATCGGTCACAGGGGCTTCTGAATAGTGGAGTGAGTATTCTCGGTTAAAAAGCCACAGTCTATTTTGTACCACAGAGGAGTTTCTGTCTACACTCCATTGGTGGCTCTGCCTGTCCCTCTGTGTCCACACATAGCAGTCCCTCCCTAGGAGCAGTGAACGCAGCCTGGAGTGGAAGCCATGCAATGTCCCAGCGGCTCCCACAATGCCCTTCACAGGGAACAGGCTGGCTCCCCAGGACGCCAGTTTTCTGTCATCCAGCTGTCTCGGTCCCACCGAGAGGAGCCGAGTCTGTGGCTCTGAACAAGAATCCAGCTCCCCTTCGCACACTCTGACCCTCTGCCCCCGTGCAGCCTCGTGCCAGGAAACGTCCTGCAGCGAAAAAGGAGAGTGCATCGAGACCATCGGCAACTACACTTGCTCCTGCTCCCAGGGCTTCTACGGGCCGGAGTGTGAACACGGTGAGCAGCTGGCTGTCGTCACTGCGGCCGCGGGGCGCCCGCAGCGGCAATGCAGGGAGGGAGCCACGCCGGAGATTCCAGCACATGAAGGCGGGTGCCGGGTCCCAAGTTCCCTCCATCTGCCCGCCTGCCCCCCTCGGGGTGCTCTTAGATACACGCTCTGGGTCAAAACGCTTTCTTCTTAGAACAACTGCTTGTAAAATCCTAGAGGGTGAAAAAGAAATGTAACAGAAGCAAAGCAAAGTCAAATTTTACTTGTTTGAAATAAAAACCAGTGAAGAATGATTATTTCTCAAGATGTAGCCCATACGAAGGGACCAAGATGACCAGGTCGGGTTGGAAACCTAGAAAGACGGGCTTAAGAGGGCTATACTCATAGTTCCATCGCCTCACGTCTAAGCCTGCAATGGAAAAACCAGTATTTTGTCCCCTCAGTCAGAGAGTGCGGAGAACCTGAGCTCCCTCAACATGTGCTCATGAGCTGTCACCACCCTCTGGGAAGCTTCTCCTTCAAGTCACAGTGCAGCTTCCACTGTGCCCCAGGGTACACACTGCGTGGACCCCACAAGCTGGAGTGTTTGGCTTCTGGAATCTGGACCGATAAGCCCCCACAGTGTGAAGGTACGTAGACCCCTATTCCTTCCATCCTCACTGACAACTTGAACTTCGGAAGGGAGAACACGCTCTCTCTACTCAAAAACGTGGGAAGCGGTGAGGCTCTGCATGAAACCCACGGAGCAGCACCGGTTCTGAGCTCCACATACCTGCAGAGCGGGGGACCAGCCTAAGTCCTGATTCTCGGGCAAAAGCGTTACAGAGGGTCCTCTCTCCCCTTGTTAATTGCAAAGTGAACAAAGTACAATAATGAGGACTTAGGGGTTGAATATTATGTTCGATAATTTTTCCTTGCTTCTTTAAAAACAGTAAATAAAAAGTAAGGGGGTTTGGATCTTTCCGAACAGCTACTGAAACGTACCATCTAACCAAGTTCGTCGCCTTGCCTGTCACTTTGGGCAGGTACAGATAGCTGCTACAATGTCCTCAGGTTTCCGAGGTACTCACACCATTGCTCTGGTTGTTTTCAGCCACCCGGTGCCCACCCCTGAGGGCTCCTGAGCGAGGCAACATGACCTGTCTCCATACTGCAGAGGCTGCCCCGCACCAGCCCAGCTGCCGCTTCAGCTGTGACAAGGGGTCTGTACTGGTTGGGCCAGAGGTGGTGCAGTGCATGGCCTCGGGGGAGTGGACAGCCTCAGCCCCGGTGTGCAAAGGTGAGTGCGGGCGGCTGGGGAGGTATACTGTCCACTGCGCCCGGTTCCTGCTGGGAGTACGGATGAAGCTGACCCGAAAGGCCACACCTTCACTGTCCTGCCTTCCACTCAGCTAGATGGATACACGTGGGTCAGGAAAAGCGTGTCAGGCTCTAGAAAAACAAGAGGCTGATTTTACTACAAACAGAATTTAAAAATCTTCCCTTCCGCAAAGCTCACAGCCATCAAGCAGGTTCAGAATGGCCTCATTCATAAATTTCACACACGTGGAAAGGGTGGCATCTACATCTATCTCTAAGTCGACACCAAAAGACCTACCAGGACAGGCCTGTCAAGGCAGCTGGAATAGACGACTAAGAAGAGAGCTGGCAGAGATTGTAAGAGATTCGGGTCGCCCTGAGGACTGGTGCTCCAAGTCAGGGCAAACGGCGTGAGGCTGACCCCCCGAGCCCCCTACCCCATCGGGCCGCCAGCGGCAGTTCTACCACTGCCCTCCAGCTGCGGGCACCGTCTTCCCCTACTCGGGACCTGTGTCTCCGCCCTTGGCTGTCCTCTTTAGCTGTGCAAAGGCAACTCCGTGGACCGTGTTCACCCCCTTGCTGCCTTTGCGTATGGTTCCAGCTGTAAATTAAAGTGTAGACCTGGCTGTGCAGTGCGGGGCTGGGACACTTTGCTGCACCCTTGCCAGCCTGTGAGGGTAGGGCTTTCCTTTAGTAGCCGCCGTCTGCCCAGGAAGGAGTCATGGCACAGCAGAACAACCAAGGGTACCTAACGTCATGACGACCTTCTCTAGGCTCTGACACTGGAGCCAGCTCTTCACCCTCCAGGAGGCGTGGTTTTCTCATCTGTGCAATGAGCTGGGAATTGCAAGGTGCTTTGGTGAGGATAAACTATATAAAAAGTATACAATTAAAGGACAAGTATAAAGTACCTAGCATAAAGCTGGGTACTGGATCAACCTTAATTTCTGCCTCTTTTTTCCCCCCTTCTTGACCTGCTGGCATATACAACTGTGGGACAATGTCCTATGTTTGAGAAGGAGTCAGAATAGCGGCTATTAGGACAAAGAGGGGGATTACTCATCGCAGCCTTCGGAGATGGCCTTTGACGGCGGAGAAGAGGAACACTGCATTGAAAAACAGGCAGTGACGCAATGCGAGGCAGTTACTTAATACCACAAAGCGAACGCTGTACAAATGCCTCACACCCTCAGCTTACATGGCAGAAAGGAAGAAAAGGGTAACAGAAAATTAAAAGTTGGCTTTGAGAATTCCTAGGAGACCTAGATCGCAAGCTCAGCTCTGCTACTGTCTAGATATGAGACTTTAGGGAAGTCACTTAAACTTGCTGAACCTCACTTTGCGCATCTGTAAAGTGAGAGAGGAATGCTAGAGGATCTTTGGCTCTCACATGCCCGATTCTGTGAAAACCGGAAGCCTAACCCCAGGGTGTAAGCGTAGTCTTTACACTCTGAAAAAAGCAGGAATGGCCTGCAGATGAAATGCTTTATCAGGAAGAGCATGAGGAAACCGGTCTTTATCAGAACGGAGGCCACTTGGGGCTTAATTGTGCTCAGGAACTCAACTTGGGCTGCACTCGCTGGGCAGCTGAAGTCTGATTGGGATGATCCTGTGTTCCAGGGACAAAGCCCACTCCGGAACACTTCATGGGGCTAGGTAATAGAGTGTCAACAATAAGCTGTGTTATTCCAGCTTGTTCCTTAAAAGGTCAGCTTGTTCTATATCTGCTCTCCCCAGAGCCAATTCCACCAATAATTCCAATAAATATTTAAGACCACATTTGATGTGTCAGACACTGCTAGCCTCTGGGCACATATGAATGACCCACTGCGCTCCAAGTGGCAGGATGACCATAGTGCGTGAACAGTGCGGGAACTGGGGCTGTGCAGCACACTGGAGGAGTTCTCACCCCGAGTCAAAGTGGGCAGGGAAGGTTCTCAAGGAAAGCAAAATCTAAGCTGAGACTTGAAAGGCAGGGGGGTGATCCAGGCAAAGGGGAGCCTGGGGAGGTATTCCAGGCGGTCTCCCCTTGGAAGACGAGGATGTGGGGTTCTGGACATCCTGACGATGTGGTAGCAAGATGTAGCACCTCTGAGGGCTCTCCTCAGAAAGGACCGAGCCCTTGCATTTCCTGGTTTCAAACAACAGATTTTTCCATTAGTTGTTGAGTGTGAGCCGCTGGGGAGTCCTGCCCATGGAAGCGTGGATTGTTCCCGGTCCTCGAGAGCGTTTCAGTACAATGCTAGCTGTAGCTTCCGCTGTGCCGAGGGTTTCGTGCTGAGAGGAGCTGACACAGTTCGGTGTGCCGATGTGGGACAGTGGACAGCGCCAGCCCCAGTCTGTCAAGGTACTGTGACATCATGACGTTTCTCTGTGCCTCTCGGCCTATTAAAGGTATCGGCATCTGCATTGAGCACTGTTATTTACTCATGACATTCACTAAGAACCTACTACGTGCCAAGCCCTTTGTGCTGGGCGCCAGGAATGAAATGGGGAGCAAAGCCAGTCTTAGCCAAAACATGTTCATTACAGCATATTGACTTCAAGGTTGGGTTGCACTGACTGACACATGTTGGGTGGGTTGGCGTGACGGGGACAGGGAGGAAGGAATGATGCGTGAGGAACAGCAGGGGATGATGGGAGAGTAACTGACAAGGCATTTAGTCTAGTTCTGTCCTTTCCTGGCAACAAGCTTTGGTACGTCTGCAGCTCGGTGTCTTCTGTAAAATGGGAGTACTATGGTCTGCCTTACCTGCCTGCCTCACTGGTGGTTATGAATTAATGTGTATAAAACAGGCTAAAACTGCTGGGAGCTTTACGAATGTAGACATCACAAGGATGACAGCACTACCGTATGAATCATGTGTCCGTGATCTGGTTTTACAGAATGATCTTTCAATATCTCATGTTTTCAATTTTTTTGCTTTTATATGAGAAATAAGCATAGGGAGGTCACTAGGGTTACTTTTTTTTTTTACAAGGGGTACCCCGCACAGAAATCATGTCCCAGAAGTGCAATGTTGGCATTTTTTTGCTGCCATTTACTGAGATCCCTCAGCAATTTATGTGAATCCCCTGAGTCTAAGTATATCCTGATTTAAAAATGAGGCAGTGGTCGAAAGCAGGGTCTTGGAGAGAAATTCGTACACCCATGTTTGTAACACATTATTCAGACTAGTTAAAATGTGGATGCAACGAAAGTGTCCATCAAGAAATGAATGGATCAGCAAGATATGGTATATACATACAATGGAATATTACTCAGTCTTAAAAAGGAAGAAAATTCTGAGACGTGCCACAACATGGGTGAGCCTTGAAGACATTATGCTAAGTGATATAAGCCAGTCACAGGAAGCGAATGCTGTATGATTCCACTAGCACTTAGAGCAGACAGAACCGCAGAGACAGAAAGTAGCTGGGTGGCTGGCCAGGGGCTGGGACGACGGGGGTGCGTAGTTATTGAGAATGGAGGTTCCTTTTGAGATGATGAAAAATGTCCTGGAGATGATGGTGGTGATGGCTGCATAATGATGTGAATGTACTTAATGCCACCGAACTGTGCACTTAAAAATGAATAAGCAGTGAACAGTAAATTATATGTCATGTGCATTTTACCACAATAAAATATTGGGGGAAAATGAGGCTGTGGAGGAACAGACAACCATGCACCGTGATAGGGAGGCTTAGTGAGCGTAATGGGACGTACTGTGGATGTATCGTCTGAGAGACAAAGACACGGAGAGCCTGTGACATGCTTAAAAGGGAGGGACCCAAAGGGATCCCTGGAGCCGCTCTAGTCTCTGGGTGGGTAAGCAGCTGACCACCCAGAAGAGGTGAATGTGTGGCCGTTAAGCCCAAGAGACATGTTCTTGCTAAGTCCCTGGGGGACCCTCCCTAGTGTTTTCCACTCGGAGAGTCAGTGTCTGCATCTGACGCATGGCTTTAACGATGTCACTACTACCTATCAATGCCACTGCTACTAATAATCGCAGCAGATCACACTTAATCTAACTCTGCGAGGCAGTTATAATCATTGCTCCCATTTTAAAGAAAAGACCTTACATATATAGATTCCATGTATTGTCTCCATTTAGGACCATCCATTTCATATGATTGAGATCATGGTATATGAGATCATACAATTTATATTCTGCTTTTTCACTCAACAATTTACAATAAGACACCTCTCATATCTTTTCAAGGTAAAACATATCATTTTTAGTGACCTTTAATATTCCTTTCATGGATCTGCCATAATTTATTTTTAGCTTGTGATTAATAGCATTTGCTTGTTTTCAATATTTTGCCCTTACAAATAATGTCTTGATAAAAAAAAATCTCTGAACTGATTTTTGATATGCATCTGCTTACATACTTTGCATAGATTCTTGAGTCCAAAAGAATGATACTTTAAAAATTGCTGATATATATTGCCAAAATGCTTAACAATGGCTCTCAGCATTTTTGTCAGAAAATCCTTCTTGTGTCGTTATGATTAAATGACACTTTTCTCAACTTCCAGGTTAAACGTGCTCAAATCAGAAACCCCTGCTCTTGGCATCAGAGCGGGTTAAGGGGTCGAAATCAACGAGCACCCCCGTATGACTGCTTGCTCACCCCCTTTCTTCCTTCCTTCTTCTCCCTTAGCTTTGCACTGCCAGGATCCTCCAGCTCCAAAAGGGGCCCAAGTGCACTGCTTCGGCCCCTTTGGTGCCTCCAGATACCAGTCTACCTGCAGCTTCACCTGTGACGAGGGCTTAGTCCTGGTGGGGGCAGGCGAGCTACGATGTCTGGCTGCCGGGAACTGGAGCGCGGCTGCTCCAGAATGCCAAGGTGAGATTCTTTGTGGGTGGGGCTTTCCCCAGCTGTAATTTTAGAGGAGGTAACTACCGAGCAGCCAGAAACTTGAAACTGACTGGAAAATTAATAAACGCTTTCCTGCTGTAACCCAGTGATTCTGAATGCAGATGACTTCAGGGGCTAGGCAGCTGACACCGGGGCAGGCTGTCTGGCGACAGGCAATGGGAATGGCCCTTACCCACAATTACCAGGGCCATTAGCAGGACCTGCAGGTCCGTCAGGAACCAGGCCAACTGCTCTTGCCTGGCTAAAAACAGCATGTGGAGAGAAGTCCAGAGGACAAAATGGCATGAGGAGGGTTGTCCCACAGCTGACCTGGCACTTTACCCTAGAACCACGGAGTGTCCAGGTGGAATGGGGGCAACTCATGGGTGTGATGGTGGGCTGGGGGCGGGGTTTGCAGGGGCCTACTGCAAACATCCTCCGAACTTGTGCAAGATGGGAGAAACGGGCCCAGGATGAAAAGTGATGAAAAATGGGAGAAACTAATCCATAAACGCAAGGTCACAAAATTTTCAGAATAAAAATAGTGCGTATTCAGCATAAGTGTGTACATCTGCATCATACTTGATATAAAACAAAACCAGTGTGTCCTGTCACTATCGTATGAAACGCAAATGGTTCTAATTAACCGTGTGTGGGAACTGAAGGGCAGGGGTATGCTTCTTATCCTCCCCTCCTTTTCCCACTCAATGTATTCAATTTTTAAATTATATTTATACCAAATACTGCTTTTAAAAAGCAAGATTTTCATTTTAAAAAGCTACAGAAAAATAAGAAGATAAAGGAACAATACAAAACCATTTGCCCTTCACAGTTCCTGCTACACAACGTGGAGATTGTCTCCTCAGTCCCCTTCCTGGTGACTAAATTAGCATGTACATAGTATTACAATAAAACTAATGAGATCTCCACAGGAAAGAAAGTCCTCTTGAACACCTCCCCCATCAAATAGACACTTAGCATTCTTGTACGAATTCTTCCAGTATTTTCCCATCCGCTTTTCCCTTCATGCAATCAGCTTATGCAACTTTAATAATAAAATTAAATAGGTAAAATACTAGCTAATTCTGCATTATGCACCTTTCACTTTGTACAGGTTTTGGTGTCTAAGTGAAAGCAGGCAGGTCTATGTTACTAATGGAGAGGAAACCACTTGCTATTCAGGTCACACACAAGTGTGCGTGCACACACACGACACTGTTAAGTTAGGTCAGCAGTGAATGAGTGAATGAGTGAATGAGTGAATGAACAAACTCAGTAGCATTGGTTGTCCTTCATCCCCAGGCAGAGAGAGCATGGCCAACCGCTGGCACTGGGCTTGGGTACACCTTCTGAGCTGGGTCTGCAGAGACCAGGGTGAGGCTTGTGACCCTGTCCCCTCAGCTCTCGACCTGGCTGCACTGAAGTCGGGACGTGTTACAAAGTCCACGTGGCTTTGGGGAAGAGCCCGGGGTCCCTGAGGAGGGTTAGCATGGTGGTCAGAGTTCGGGGCAATCCTGGGCTGTGCAGGGCACAGATTACCACTCGTTGCCCATATCGTCCTGCCTGGTGGTGTCTCACAGCGAGGAGGTTGGCATGCACCGCGGCTTCCTGTGACCTCCCAGTTCCCTTCTGCTTTTAGTTCTTTGTTTACTCTGACTGAACTTTCTCCTCCTGTTGCTGGGTGAGCATCGAGTGAAATACCCACATGTGGGCTGGGCAGGAAGGGACCAGGAGGCTTGCAATCCACTAGCTGTCGTAATACTTCTGAGAGAGTGATATCGATTTCTCTTTTTAATGCCCCTCCCACCCCAGTGTACCCATCCCAGCTATCAGAAGGCAAGGCCACCAAGACCCTCCAATTTGTCCTCATGGATTATAGGATTCTTGACTTGTCTCCTTTCCCTTCACCCGCCATACACGCACATACACACTGAATACAAAACGACTTTTTGAGTGGCATAAAATAACTAGGTCCTTGGACAAGTTGATCAGTTTAGGGGGAATGTAGTTGGAGATGGAAGTGAGGAAGGGAAGAGAAAGGTACAAAGAATGCTCTCGAAACCTCCAGCAGTTCAAGTGCCATTGTTTCTGGTCTAAAGCCATGCACTGCTCATTCAGGTCAGTGAAGAGGAAATACCCTAAACCATATGTTCTTAGTCTTCTTTTTGGGGGGACAACATTTAATCTGGACTTTATCATTTCATTAATTAGCAAATGGACCCTTGAAAAAATCCTGGGAGCTATGTATGTTATTCTCCACATTTGAAAGGTAAAGATATTGGCGCTCAGACAGGTTAAATGACTTGCCAAAAGTCACAGAGCATGATCTCCAATTCAAGCAAGTCCCCTAGGACCTCAAACTCTACATGTATAAACTGTGGTAAAGAGCTGTGTCATTTGAGGCTGGTCACTGTAAGGTGAGCCTGGTGGGGTGAGCATTTGCAGATGGCCATTTACATTAAGTGCCTACTTTGTGTCCATGATTTTAAAAACATTTTAAATTTCATTTTTATATGATTTAATTTTGAAAAATTATTCTTCTATAACTAAGGATCCCTTCAAGGCAAGGATTATTATTCTTCCAATTTCATAGATAAAGCAACTGAGGCTCAGAGAACTCATTGTCAGGGAACACACTGCTAGTGTGTAACGGAGCCAGGCTCCGGGTCCAGCCAGAGTCTCCCACCACCTCCTCGCTGTGAGACACCCCCAAGCGGGATAGTTGGGGAATGGAAGTTTGGAGGAGGAGTCTTTTACTCCATTTTCCTATTTCCAATCGCTTGTCATCATTTTCTGGTGAGGTCATCAGGTCCGTTTCTAAAGCAGAAAGTATTAAGGAAGTGGCCACTCCCACTCCTGCACAGAGGCGCCTGAAATGAGCTGCCTCGCTATCTTCCAAAGCACCAGCTCCCTTTTAAAATCACCTCGAAAGCTCTTTGAGGGTGAGCGTTTCAGGATATCAATCAACTATAAGCTGCTACTATGTTATATGACCTCTAACTGCTGATAAAGTGCCACCAAATGCAAAAGACTGTTTCTAACCGAAGACTGCCCTTGTAGTAAGGATGCGGACACACCACACACACACACACACACACACACACACAGACACACACACACACACACACACGTTTCAGGTTGCCGAGTTCTAAAACAACCTCTTCTCTCCTCCTCTGTCATGTTCACGGTAGCCGTTGCCTGCACACCACTGCTAAGCCCTCGGGAAGGGACAATGACCTGTGTTCAACCTCCGGGAGATTCCAGTCTTAAGTCTACATGCCAGTTCACCTGTAATGCGGGATTCTCTTTATCTGGACCAGAAAGATTGGATTGTACTCCATCTGGACACTGGACAGGTTCCCCGCCAGTGTGTGAAGGTAGGATCATGAGTCTGTGCTTTCCTATGGCTTCCCAGGTAATGCTATAGAATGGAGAATCATCAGGGATCTGTGTCAAACTGTGTGAAGCTAAAAGAAACACACTCTCCACACAGCATGGTGATCTAGACCGAAAGCAGCTTCCTCTTCTCCCTCTCCCTCTCTCCCTCTCTCTCATCCCCCTTGCTCGCCCCCACCCCCCTCTCTCCTTATAATAATAACTTTAAACATTTCACAGTTTTATAAGGTGTTTTTATGTCATATCACATTGGATGTTTACCACAATTCTGAGATAATGAGGAAAGACAATATCATCTCCATTTTATGGATAAGGAAACAGGTTCAGAGAGGTTAAGTAACTTGACAAAATCCACACCATTAGTGAGTGATAAAGCTCAGCTATGTCACTGGGATTTTCACTTCCTTTTTCTACTACATTCTTCACTCATTCTCGCCCACATACCCCTCACTGAGCCTAGTCGGGTCAGTGGGATTTCACTCCAGCCCTCGAGGGTCTCGCTGTCTAGCTGCTGAGCACTTCTCTTTTTCCTCCTCCTCCTCGAGATTTTAAGTTCCTTTAGAGCAGGAACTACATGCCCATTCTTCATTTCTGTGTCCCCTGCAGCAACTAGACAGAGTAAAAGTGGGTGTGCGACAAATACCTACTGAATTGAAGTTTATCATTTACTGGAAAAATTTACTCAAGCACAAGCTCCACTGATAGTGAATTAGTGGTGGGCTCCTAGATGGTGGGGGCTGGACCTTACCAGTCTTTGATTTCTCCAAAACATCTGCTGGCACGGCACCTAGCATACAGTATGCTCAAAATAGAATTTCACTGAATTAATAGTTCGTACTTTCAAAAAGCACCACTGTACCAATTTATTATTCAGTATACTCAGTAATAATGAGACCAGCAATAATACCTAATATTTATTGCTTGTGTAATAAGGACCAGCTCTTTCACATACATGATCACATTCAATCCATACAACAATCTTTAACATAGTTATTTTCATCCCCATCTTAAAGATGAAGAAACTGAGGCTTTGAAAGTATAAATAGCAGGCAAAGGTCACACAGCCAGGATCTGAAGCCAGGTCTAGTCTGACTTTAGGGCTCATGTTTTTACCACTGTACAACACTGCCACCCAGTGGCAGGGTTTCTAAGTCCTGGGCCAGTCACTAGTAAATTTACTCTTTTCCACTCACCAGGTTGCAGGTATAACCGCTGAAATGAATTTTAGAAAGGGCAGTGCCCTATGATCAGATGAGAGAATGTTAATGGAACTCTATTAGTGTTATATGAAAACCAGCTGAAATATCTATACCTTCTTGTGGTATAAACACAAGAAGTAATAAGGGCCAAAGCCCTGCATTGCTCTCCCCTGCAGTTATGTGCCATTTTAGAAGGTCGTGTCACATCCTCAGACATGAGTTTTCTTGATTCTAAAAGGAGAGGAGTGAACAAGATTATCTCTGGAGTCCCTTCCCTGGTCAAGAATTCTCTAGGTCAAAGTACATAAAATGCTACCATCTGTTGTCAAAAAGGTACACTATAAGCCTTCTGGGGACTCTAAAACATGAATGGGTGACAGCATAAGGTCTGTGCTTCATCGCTCATTCACTTATTTCTCATCCATTCATTTATTCCATTGACATTTATCTTGAGCTCTGTTTTCTCGCATTCTGTTTTAAGGTTAAACACAAAATCCCTAAGAACTATCTCACTAAAGTTTTAAATCACACATGCAACCAAAAGGGTTGTTAAATCTGAACCTCTGAAGCCTGTTTCCCCTCACTCCTTTCCAGGCCCCCTTTCCTCACAAGAAGAGGCTCTTGCCTCCCAGCCTCCAGGCCCAGTGTCTAGAACCAGCCCTGACCAGGGACAACAGCTTTAGCCAACCGGGGGCCTCAGAATTGTCAACCGTGTCTGAGCCTGATCTTGAGTTCTGGCTTGTATACCTGTGTTTCTACCTCATTCTCCAAATGTATTCTGTAGATTGAGCAAATAGATTTTATTCTTTTCCCATATGCCCTTCAGCACTGACCCCGAACCCTGATTTTTGCATAGCGCATCAGAGAGGCTTGGGGGCCACCAATGAAACAGGGGTGGAGTGGCAGGTAGAGCCATCAGTCCCTCTTTTTAGAGCACAACACGAGATTTCATTTCTTGAGTAGTTCCATGTATGTTTCCTTTTTAGCTGGAACGCTGGTGTCCCGGGCCCTCTGGGACCTGGGCTCTGCCCGTACTTCACAGACTTTTCCCTGCCTTTGCCCTCCAGGACCTGAAGTCCTTCCCCTGAACCTGGACAGTACTGAACTGCTTGTATCCAGTCGCTGTGTCCCCACATGTCCCCACCTGTTGGGCCACTCTCCTGACGTAGACCACTGCTCTCCCAATCACTTTGCTATTGACTCTCGGAAGACGATGTCTGGTCACTGGACCCAACTCTGCACGACCAGCCTCACCTTGGTGGAGAGGGCAGGGTCTTGGTTTTGAGTCCCAACCCCAGGTCTGCCCGTCTGCCTTGGCCCTGCTTACCCCAAGGCTTAAATGTGGCACCCCGGTGCCCTATAAGCTCTGGCCTGGCTCACGTCTCTTTTTTTTTTTCTTCACTCTGACATTTCTCTGGCTCCATGGGGGCTCCTAGTCTTTATTTTTAAAGTTTGAGTTTAGATCGGCTAATTTAAATTTACTAATTATACCATATTTTTCCACAAAAAAAAAAGTCAATGAAACAGAGAAGAGCTTACCAAATCTGTTTAAAATCGTGTAAACCAGTATGTTGTTAAGTTGATGACAGTGCCAGTGAACTGAACAATCCAGGCGCTCACATGTGATGATCTACACCTACTTCAAGGACAGTACAGACCCTCACGGTAGACAGCACCACCTCAGAAGTCCATGAAAACAGAGCACTAAGCATGCAGTAACAGCAACCCTCATCTGTTTTCTATTTTTCTTACAGTTACTCCATTTTTGGTAAACTTTTACAGGAGGCTCAAGAATACGACTACTTCTAAAAGTTACCCACAGAGATTATTCCACAGTAAAAATTCCCCTCCTCTATGTCTACAGCGGGCCCCTGCACTCCCAGCTTCCTTGGTAAATGCATACATTTAATTTAGCCCGTGCTTGCTGGCTGCTCCCCAGGCACCAGACCTGGGCCAGGCTTCCACGTACCTCAGCAAGGCTGCCCCTCAGACAGGAAAACCCGCTTCCTTACGTGACTCAGTCGAACCCTTAATGTTGACCAAAGGCCTTAAACAAAGGCCTTTGGTTGGACAGGTTAATTTTTATATAAGAGGGTCCAGGGCCTTTCACAGATACGAAAGGCTGTATCTATAATCTTGGCAGAGAGAGACTAACAAAACTGAGACCAAAGGCAAGCACATGGCTTCTCCCCTTCCTTATGTCACAAGCGAATGCCTTGGCACTCAAAGACCTAAAACAGGAAACATTTGTAAATGCCCAAAAATGTGCTAGAACAACAGGCATGCTAAACATAAAACAAGCTGCATGAGTTATGAAAAACAAGTTGCAATTCTATTAATTATGGGACAGTGTAAACATTCCATGTTTTAATAATTGGAACCTAAATGAAGAGATAAACCATGTGTGATGCCTCCTGAAGCGCTGTCACCTTATACATGAAGACTATGTCTCTTTCCTTTTTATTCCCCATGAAGCACAGCACGGTGCTTTGCGAATGTCACTATTGCCTAATAATGTTTATTTGAATTAAATTTAATTTCCTGTGTTTTAGTTTTCCTGTGCAGAATAACCCAAAGTTCTCTGAAAAATAGTTTAAAGAAGGTGGTGGCCTCTACTTCGTTCGAACTTCCAGAGACCGGTTATGCTGAACACTTACTAAATATTTTAATAAACATGTTGGCATGCCAGCTGATTGCTAACTACAGTAATAACAACATTCAGAATCGTATTTTTAAGAAGTGAAATCTTATAAATAGTATTTCCATAGGCGAGACTGATGAACCCCTAAGCAGGTGTTTATTGGATACTACTATGTGTCCATCCTATCGTTCTCAGGTGGATGTCTTAGTATGTGTGATGCCAGCAGAGCTAGTGTGAATGCCAGAAGTGGCTCATCCCTCTCTGACCTTTCATATTCTACCTCATCTACTGGCAAGGCCAGCCAAGTTACCAGTGAAACTATAATCTTTTTGATCTTCATTCTACATATTTGTTTCTCCTTCATTCTCTTTTTCTGCAGCTGTCAAATGCTCCAAGCTGCACATTATTGAGCCAATACTGATGAACTGCTCCAACCCTTGGGGAAATTTCAGCTATGGATCAGCCTGCACCTTCCATTGTCCAGCGGGTCAGCTGCTTAATGGCTCAGTAAAAACAGCATGTCAAGAGAATGGCCAGTGGTCGACTGCAATGCCAACCTGCCAAGGTATGTTTTTTTCACATAGTTTAGGAAGTCATGCTAATGTGAAAAATAACAAAACCAGTGTTTTTTTCCTGCATATTTCTGGGAGTGGTCTCACTTTCTGTCACTGGGTTTTCCCTGCATTTAATAAATGTTTCACAATGAATCAAGAAGACTCTCTTTGCCGCATACAGAGCAGAGGGAATTAAAAGCAGTGACTCTGTGTAGACAATCGCCGCCCCTGTTTCAGAGCTCAGATTTGTGAAATGAATCCTCTCATTTCTTCTAATCTGTGGGTAACACGTCTTGAAGTTTCAAAATGTTTTAAACTGGAGGTTATTTCATAATTTATCGCAGAAGAACTTTGTATACCACATACCTCTAAAAATACCATAAATCTTCTTTAATTAAGTGCCATCTGTTTGTAAGGTTTGTTTTATCCATCCTTTCTATTTTTCTTTTCTTTTTAAAAAATGTTTTCTCTACAGCTTGTCATAACTACTTTTTATTTTATAACTATATCTTTGATTGCAAAAAAAAAAAATACTCATAGTGTATTTTATTTGCCCAACCTTCCATTTCTTGTCTCTACCATTTAATCGTTTAATTCCTTTTATTATGTCCTTACTCTAACTCCTCTGGAAATCACATGTGATATTTAAGCATTAGGGATAAAATGATTTTGTGACTTCCGGCTCTTCTCTCATGCCAGGTTGTCAGTGCGGCCAGGATCTTTGGTGACCCTACTTGATCTCACCTTAGAATTCCTGAAAGAATGATGGTCTTTTGCACAACACACTTCTAATTCTGGCACGTGTGTCTGTTTGCTTTGCAGCGGGACCACTGACTGTCCAGGAAGCCCTGACATACTTTGGTGGAGCAGTGGCCTCTCTGACAGGATTGGCGATGGGCTGGACACTCCTGGCTCTGCTAAGAAAGCGTTTCAAACGAAAAGGTAGACAGGAAAGAGTCTTCTCCTCATTTTCTTCTTTCATGCGATTTGGGATGGGGCAGTGAAACCACACTTCAGCAGTTCACGTTTGAAAATATTTGCATTAGAAGGAAAGAAATGATCTTGAGAACTAACTGCTCATGAGAATCACCTTTACAAAAATACAAAACTTGATAAAATACAGATGCTCATTTAGGGAGATCTGGAGATGGGCCATGAGAAATGATCTTGAGAACTGACTGCTCACGAGAATCACCTTCACAAAAATACAAAACTTGATAAAATACAGATGCTCATTTAGGGAGATCTGGAGATAGGCCTCGAAACCTGAATTTTTCAACTCCCCTTAGTTATTACTGAAACGAATTAAAACAGTGGTACGCGTCTCTCCTTCATGCTTCCCTCCACCATGCTTTCGTGCATCCGTCACTTCCTGATCAACTGTGTCAGACACTGGGATCCGGAATGGCAGCCCCTCATATCAAGGCGGGTATAATCCAGCATGGGAGACACTGAAGCGAAATCAATGCTAATACTGACATGTAATACTGTATTGGGACAAAAATACAACCTGAGTATTACTGGAACTCAAAATAGAGGTGTCCGCACCAGTCTGATAGGTCAGAAAGAGTCTTTTATGCTTCAATTTGAAGAATAAGAGGGATTTTGCCAAGGGGGGAAAAAAAGCAGAAATAGTTCCAGCAGAGAGAATGATGTGTGCAAAGACCTAAAAGGGTGAAACGGCTGGGAAAGTGCCATGTTCAGCGATTCAGTACATCTGAACCAGGAAGGGCTTGTGGGGGAATCAGGACATGAAGCCAGAGGTGCAACGAGCGGCTGCTTTATGAACGACTTGGCGTGGAAAGCTGAGAGATGTGTGTGCACCCGTGAACTCTGGAGCTAATGTGGGATTTCAGCAGGGAAGTAACCAAGATGGATGAAGACCCTGTGAGGGAGACTTTGTTTATCAGACTGTTCACCCCAAAGGACTCTGGCCCAGGAACCACTTCCTCAGAGCTGGAACCTCCTTTCCCTGTCTGCCCCAGACGCTTAGCCTGCCCATAAGCTCAGAAACCTCCCTTTCTACACTAATGGGGCTCTTCGTCACTCCTCTTGGAGAGTGACCAGGGCCATCAGAGGAGTCAGGGACACTGAAGTCCAGAACACTGACAGTGGCTCTGTCACAGTTCCTGATGGAGTTCTCGTGGAGTTGAGGAGTTTTGACACCTATTCTTAACTGCTCAGGGCAGAAGCACTTGTTCCCTGCTCTATGCTCTCTCCAGCCACAAAGCCACCATTGCACTAAGGCTGGTTTTCTAAGTGCCCTCATGTGCTCTCCTGTGAGTGGCTGAGTAGGACAATAACCAAGAGTCACACTCTGTTTAAAAGCCCAAAGGCCACGCCAGTCTCTCCGTGCGACATTTGTGGTTGCTTAACTGAATCTAGAAGGCAGAGGCAAGAGCTCCTGAGACCTGTCCCTCCATGTCCATAACCACACAGGAATCACGCTATTCCTGCATTTCTCAAAGTTCCCTCTTTAGTTTTAAGATATTTCTAGGGAACCCTCTGAAATATGATGAGGGACCAGCAGCCACTCATCCTCCAATATCTTTAATCATAAATAAATTCATTTGTGAGGATGGTTAATTTTCCCTTGACCTGTCCCAATATAATTTTAAACTTTCTAGGAGTCTGTGGTCAAATAATAGAAAAATGCTGCCTACTATGTCCCTTTACTAGAAATTCAAAATGCACAATCCTTATCACATTAAAGGCTCAATAAAGCCCTATAATAAATATACTTGTTCATATCATTTGACCTAATATTTTAAAACTTTCTTAAGCCAGGAGTCACTATGATTGACAGGACTGCTGCCATTTTTAAAGTTTCTACTATCAGAGTCTATGGTTTGGATTAAGACAGGAGGCCCCTGATCACGTATGTTCCCAGAGAGGCAAAACATAAGTGTTATGTTGGTATGGATTTGTTTATGCGATTAGCTCGCCCAACTGATGGCTGAGGGAGTGTGACACGGGATGAAACAGTAGGGGACCTCAAGTGCCAAAGAAATGGGTTTCGAGAACCAGTGATCTCAACGACAACCAAAAACACCCAAAAGGCTGAAGGCAGAGACCAGATGTAGAAGGAGGCTGTTACTGAAAGGGAAAAGAAGGAGGATGAGAGGATTTGGAATTATACACTGTTGAATGTTTCGTTGAGCCTTAAACAGGTCCTGCCTCTCAAGGAGAGATTGTTCCCAGTATACCCCTTATAACGAGCCCCGCTGAAAATCAGTCCACCAGCTTCCTCCAATAATTCCTATCATGGATGACCTTTCTCCATCTCATTTTTTCTTTTAAACCAATCGTTTGTGTCTTTTTGTTTATTTCAGATGATGGGGAAAGCCCTTTGAACCCTCAAAGGTAAGATGAAAACGTTTTGTGATTGAGTGAATTTTTCTATTCTGACTTTTTAATTCACTGTAACATGCCAGAATGATTATACATAATGCCCCCTTTTTGCAGCAAAACTTTTGCAGTGTCCCCTTTACTAATTCTGAAAATAGACAGATAATATGTCCTAGCTACGCATAATATTTTTAAAAATCAATAAGTACCCTACTTATAGTATAAAGGAGAAATAGAAAGGAAAGTGATCTGTAATAGAAATCGAATGCTAGAGCTGGGGCACCAGCCCAGCGGATGCGGTGAGCCCATCACAGCCCTGCGCCTTGGGGTAGAACCACTGCAAAGGCAACAGCTTAGAAGTTGCCCGAAGGGAATACGGTCGTAGTGACTCAACCGGCATCAGAGGTGTTGCCAACCTGCTTTTTTAAAATGATAAACGACTCTGGTTAAAAGCTGGGAAACCTGTTATAATCTTCCCTCAATTCATGCAGCAGTTGCATTTTAGAAGACGAACAACAACAACAAAAAACCACCCTTAATATTTATATGTAAAGCACTGAAGTTCCAGACTCAGAGACTTTTCACCTACATGAATTTTGCGTAGATTTGGTCTAGAGTCGTCTAGAGTGTAGGGCAATTCCTTGCATGCCTTCCAGTTAGGACATCCACCACCCCTGGCCCCGCCCATAAACGTCAAAGGAACTCTGCAGCATTCTGAAAACCAAAATACGCCTGTAGAGGGCGGTACTACCACTCTTTGAAAACTTGCCAGATGATCAAGTAAGTACCAAGGCTGGGAATTTTGTAAGGATTGCCTCCCACCAAGAAGAGGGTGCAGCCCCATAAGGGCACAGCAGGCATCCAGTACTAAAGCATCAGCAGTAACTGCACATGGGTATAAAGCGCAGTGCAAATTTCCCAGAGCTGTTAAGTGGGATCTAGAAAATGTCTTCGGCATGTCTTCTCTCCCTTTCAAAGCAGAATTCGGGGGTGGGTAGTAATCCTTGGTCTCTGGAGGAGCTATGTCCTGGGCTGTGGCCAAGAATTAAGCACTAAATGGCAGGTCATCTTTGTATTTCTGTTCTTTAGCCACCTGGGAACATATGGAGTTTTTACAAATGCTGCATTTGACCCGAGCCCTTAAGGTAAGGTACTTATAAAGATATTTTTAAAGGAAATAGAACGGCAGGGGAAAGGGAGAAGATATGAAGCTTGACTTTTATGAGTTAGATTTTAAGCACGAATTAAAATTTCAAGCCATGAAGGAAATTGTGTTGGCGTAGGGGACAGATGCGGCACTAGAGTGACAACAGAAAGTGAGTTCGCATGAGGATTTCCATTTCCTCCAGAGTAGAAACATTCTAAGGAGACCTAACCTATTTCAGGACGTTTGACAGTGCCATTAATGGCTGCTAGGCAGTATTGACACTGAGGCTTGCTAACCAGAGGTCATGACTGCTGGAGCTATGTGGCCTGCTGGGAAAACAAAAATAACCTGACACTTTTTCTCTCCCAAAAAGCTCAGTGAGTAGTTGAGTGTCTAAAGAAAAGTGGCCTAGGTGCCAGAATATCTGGAATACAGAAAGAAATTATACTGTGCCTGAAGGGACGGGTATGATGAGAGCCTTCTCTCTCTTGTTTTTTTAAGGGAATATAATCATTTCATTTTGGCTCATTTGCAGAGACCTGTCCTGCTCTGGGTCACCTCACGCAGCTTCACGGATTCTATTGTTGAATATCAGGCTTCCTGCTAGACTTGACTTTAACTGGAGCACATTTGCTGCAGTTTCATGGCAATACTTGTGAATAAAAGGAATTTCCTTTAGATTAGATCTGAACCAGGGCAGAAGGATCACGCCACAAGACCCAACTCCCCACCCACCATCCCTTCCTGTTCCGCCTCGCCTCTGCCTCCAACACAAGCCTCAGCAGCCAGGAGCGAACATTTCTGCAGTGGTCTGTGGGCTCTGCCCTGGCTGTCACTTGAAATACTAATTAGCCAGAGACTGGGACGTCTGACTCACTAGAAGACCAGACTGAGAAGAAATAAAAATGCCTCTTTGTTTTTGGACTGGAGACAGACGTCCACTACTTTGCGGGAAGGCAGGCTGTGTCTCTGACTTGAGGGAATTTCTGTAAGATCTCCGGGGTCTCCAGTGCTGCTGTTTATGAAGCCTCTTAGACCTCTGTTGTGGAAGCTTCCAGAGAGGCCACTGGATGGCACTGAGGCTGCAGAAGACCAAAGATCAAGACATGTCTCTGCAGATATTCCCTCCACAGTCACTCTCCCCCAAAGAACTCCAAGACCAGTATTCAAATGTGTAATTAAAAGGATCCCCCCCAAATGGCATGTTGTACTACCTGATGTTTGATTTAATCGGGTCTGCATCCATCCCTGGGTTTACAGCCATGGAATGCACCATCGCTACTGTCCCAATTACAGCTCTGCCTTGCCACCAGTCAGCAAATGCATAGCGTAGCACTTTCCCACAGGAGAAAACCAGAGAGCCAGAGAGTCTTTATCACCTGGATATTCTACAGGGAAGAACAGATGTGTTTTACATATTCTTTAAATCACATGTTTCAGAAATAGGTTGTTGAAAGCTCCACAGTAGTTATCTGGAACTAATGCAAAAATAGAGAACCAAACAATATAGCTGTCTTGTCTCTGAAATGTTAGGCAATAAATGTGTCACACAGACTGAATGACACATAGGTAAACATGCAAATAAAAATGGTGAAACAGTCTAACTAAAGGTCACAAGAGTTTTGCAAGAATTTGGTAGTAACCTTGGGATTTAGGGACACAGCGCTTTTAAAAGGTTTCTCTGGAATACTGTCTCTAGCATCTTGGACTGCCGACTCCTAGGCTGGGCACTACAGGACAATAATATCAGCCCCGTCTCCTGAGTCAGAATCTGCATTTGGTAAAAGCTCCCCAGGGTATTCGTATGGTTTACCAGCCTTGCGAACTGCTGATACCATCGATCCAGAGGAGCACAGTGCTGTCCTGCTCCTGAATAGCTCATATCAAGCTGGGGACATGAGGGACCCCCGCTCAAAGTAATAGAGGGTAACCGACGTGAGTATATCATTTGAACAGTGTTATAGGAGGTTACAAAATGGAAAAGTCCATATGAGCCCAGATCCAGGAGATGGGTAGAACTCTGACTGGACTTTAAGGTGTGGGCAGCAACGAGGAAGAGAATGGGCATTCTAACATTTTGGAATAATACCAGCAAAGGCACAAAGATAAGATTGTGTATAGGAGGAAGGAAGCTGGAGAGGAGTCTCACATCACTGTGACCTCATGGAGGTGCCAGATTACAATTTATTTGAGACAAATCCTAAAACAGAAACTTGGAGGCACGTACACTGAGGCCCCAGGATGAGTAATCATGATGCTTCAGACAAAATAATTCTCAGATTCTCTATCAATAGCAAAACAAGATCTTAAGGCAGTGTGCAACAGTCAGGTCCTCCACGAAATGTAAGGGGCCCTGGAGGCAGGACAAACAATCATAGTAACGAACACCACCAGCTCAGAGTTTTCAAGCTGCTGGGACTTATACACTTTACAGTATTATTTTATCTTCCCAACAACCCTACCAAGGAAAACTGCAGCATCCCTATTGTGCAGATGGCAAAACTGAGCTCCAGAGAGGCTGAGTCCCTCACCCAGGACGACACAGCTGTGAGTGGGATTGAAACCTGGTCCACTGAGTCTCTCAGCCACACTCTCTAAGGCCCCTGCTCTGTTGCTGCCGCGCCTGGCCACCGGCCCTTACCAAGACACAACTGCGCATGGGCAGCAGTCCAGGCTGACAGGCCCGGGTCCTGTGCTCATCCCCTTGCGTCCCCACTACCCGAAAACACAGTATTTCTGTGCCCAGTAACAGCGCACAACGCCCTGTCCCTCAGCTCAGGAGAGCGGTGTGGTTCAAGGTCTAGCACTGGGAATTGCAGAGGGTCTGGCAAGTGTGACTTTGTCCCAGGCGGTTTTTATGGAGGGTGGCGAGGGGCGACTGCCCCTTGGCTTAGCAGGTAGGACAGGGACACAGTTTCCCCGTGGTGTCTGACTCCTCGGGCACCGCCCACCTATCAGAGCCTCGGTGCTCTGCCCTTTCTTCACCTGCAGTAAAAGAGCCACTTGCCAGCTTCCTCTTCCAAACACCTGTTGTCACTTGGGGCAGTGACTGAGCCAACCCAAAGCCTGGAAAGGCTCTGGAGGCGGGGACCGCCCGAGGCTGCTGCAGCGGCAGTGCCTGGGGAAGCCACAGGGAAGGAGAACACTGCCACCCTCAGCCTCCAGGAGCTCACAGCAGCTGGGACAACGGACCGAGGGTGCGGGTGCGATCCGCAGCTGAGGGGACCCCTACCCAGGTCCTGGGGTGGAGGTGGCGGGCAGGCGCTGGAAAGGAACCATGTTCCCAGGCTGCCCTCGCCTCTGGATCCTGGTGGTCCTGGGCTCCAGCTGGGCGGGCTCGGGGAGCCCCGGGGCCGAAGCAGCAAGGCTACGGCAGTTCTACGTAGCCGCCCAGGGCATCAGCTGGAACTACCGCCCTGAGCCCACAAACCAGAGGTAAGGCAGGTGTGGCACCCTGCGGGCTTCTCCAAGGAGTGCATGCCATTCCTTTTGGAAAGCGTTCCCTTTGCAATGCCATGGCATTGTTTTTAACTTCAGCTAAGTAAATACAATTAATAGAAAAGGATAATAAATGAAATAAACTTGGTAGATGCTAATTTTGCCTACATTAATGCAGTTTATCATTCTGAAAATATAGAAAATACTCTGATTGGTCAGATGCTGCTTTCAAGAATTTGTTAACACAGTTTTGTTAGTATGGTTGATTGTTGGTTTAATATATCGATTGATTCAAAAGCACCAGGCACACATTCCCTCATTAGCCCTTCTGCAAACTCCTGTTCGAGATCTTTAGTAGTCTACTATTTTTATGAAACTTCTAAGTTACATATTATTTATCCCATTTTGTACCTAACTTCGTCTTCTAAACCTAAAGATATACACCTTGTACTTTATTATAAGCAGATTATTCAATAACGATTGCCATCATTTTGTTGTTTTCTCATAGAGGACTTTCAAAACGTCATTATCCATAAAAATGTAACATTTTTGTTCTTCCACCTTTTTCTGCTTCACGTGACTCTCCATCCTTCTTCCATTCTTGATCACTCCCTGGGCTACGGTCTGTCGTGGCTATTTTGGTCAGGTCACTATTAAAAGGCGTATGTAACTGGGAGGAGGTTTAAATAATAAAATTCTATCTTTGAGGGGTCAACTATTTTCCCTAATTGAAAGGCTAAAACTAAGACTTCTCAGAAATTAGACAAATTATAGGATCTACTCAATATTTTCAGTTGGTTACATTTTTACTAGTTTTAAGGGTAAACCTCTTCATGTGACTCAATTTTTTAAAAACTTAACATTGCACTTTAAATGATTGTGAAAGATGTGTTCCTCTTTTACAATTACAAAGCGATCTGCCAAGAAATACTGCAATATTGTGACAGCCTTTTAGTGTATAACATTAAACCTTTTAAAATTTTCTTTGTAACTGAGTTATTTTAGAGAGCATTACATGCTTTCTTGGTCTTGTAATAATAAGAAATCCCTCTTTAAATAAGTCATTTTAAATATTGCTTCTCAAGGTGATAACCTAGGTCACACCCACACTGTTAGGGAACTGCCATTAACTAAAACCCCAAGGAAAACAAAAGTCTTTCCAACACTAATCTTCCCCACTAACTTGGTTGCTGGCTTCCCTGTGGCCCGCCTGCTTCTGCTGGGAAGTTTGGTCTTTCCTCCATGGTTAACGCTGAAAATAACACCCAGAAAACTGGAGGCAGAACCACCTAAGTCAAAAGCCTGATTCATACGGTGAGTCCATAGGGAGCCATGACTGATCATCCTATCCTCTCGCTGCGTGTCTCAGTTTCCAGAATTCGGGGAAGAGTCATTCCTCTGGCATCGATTATTGAGTCTAAACCATAGAATGGTAACCCAGACCAACTCTCAATATTTTTGGGCCTCAAACAATGTTATTTCTCTCTAGCATTTTTGTATGAAAAATCTAACCGGTATATCTGGCTGCTTAAATTAAGAACTTGTTCCAAATTTGTCCTACACCTAGAGTTAAACAAAGTCACTATAAAAAAAAAAATCAACATGACATTTCCATCCTTTGCCAAAGTGTATTTTAGCACAAAGCAAAGGTCTTTCCTCTTATTATATCTACTGTTAGTAGGACAATGCCTTTTAGAGCTGAAGTACCTATTATTCTTGCTCCAGGTCCAAAGTAATGTTTTTGAAAATTTCCCTAGAGAAACTTATTTGATCACATGTGTGTAGTAATAGATGTTGAAAAAAATACATGGTTATTTTTCCTTATGGGTTCTAGCATTATGATTTTTACCACGAATAAGTCATTTTAAAGGAATCTTCCCAAATAGAAAATTTATCATGCATATTGTTTGAATTTGTATCATCTTTAACTTCCTGTTCAGACAGATTATTTTCCAATAGCAATTCAACTGTTCAAAATCAAAACAGCTATACCTCAGCATGTACATACTATATATACACCGGAATATGTTAGGAAACACACCTCTATTAAAATTACTCCACATAAAAGACTGACTTTTCTTAGTAAAGCTTTTACATCATTATCTACATTCCTGTGTTTAAAGGTCTGAAGTAGGAGAAGAGGGGTAATTTTCAATTTTACTTTGAAAATAAATAAATAAATGAATGAATGAACGAAAATGGAATCCCTCATTAGGGACGAAAACAAAGCATAGAAGCCTAGGCTCTAAGAACTCTAAGAGGCTGTTTAATCTCTTTTCGACATCCATGCTTTAGCCTTCTACTTTTCCCGCACCCTAAACGCCAGTACCCCTACCCTACCACGCAGTCATCTAGTTTCTGGACCCGAATGCTTCCATGACTGAGAAGCCACCGCTCCCGTCACTAGCTATTCCGAAAGTACTTCCTTGTGCTTTCTTTCTGCCCCAAACATCAACACAGTTCTTGTATCTTATGTTTAAAAAATTATGAGGATTATCTTAGTTACAGATTTTTTCTGCCTTCTGAAGACTGAACACCAACTTTTATTACACTTTTCAAATATACCAGCTAACACTGGATTGAATAATTTACAACATGTCAGCTCTAAGCTCTTTGCAGGTTTTAACTTACTGAATACCTGTAACAATTCTGTGAGAGAGACCTCACTATTATTCCCATCTCACAATTGTAGAGATTGAGGCGCACATGGATTTAGTAAGCTTTTCCAGATCAGACAGTCAATAAGGGGTAGAGAGGGGACTGACACGCATACACTCAGAATCCCCCAGTTGTCCCCCAGCCACTGTGCTCTACAGAAGTCGTGGAGATTGGGCTTGGTATCCCACTCTTGTTATGCCCTGATGATGGCTGGGCCACTCTCTCTGGATTCAGAAGTTTAACAAAGTCATCTGGACAACAGTTTTAGGCATTTGTAAGAAATGTCCCCCACTTCCCTACCCTGTTACCTTTATCTTTGAGTTTAGACAAGGATGGGAATGATGTGCCCATCTTTAGAGACACAGAAGAAAGAGCCTGGAAATGACCCCCGTTCACTCCCTGCTCCCTCTCTGAATTCTTTACCATGAATACAATGGTTTCACCTTTTGAATCTTGGCTCTGCCATTTATCAACTATCTCTCCTTGAGCAAGTTACTTAAACTTTCTGAGACTTAGTTTTTCCATTTGCTTGTTTCCAAAATGAATACACGGGCTTTTACTCCATTAGTCATATTCAACTTCTCAACTAGAAATGGGGTCCACCAAATACACCAAATTGACAGTTCTTTACAACGTTGCCCTGTAGCTTAACACTGTATTCGATTGATCAGTTGAAAAATAGCCCACATATTTATTCATAAAAGATTTGATCACATTTTTAATCGCTTAAAATCTAAACCTAAAGTTTGAGTTCACACTATGATCTTGGGTTCTTTTTTAGGAAATTGATTCTGAGTAACAGGATTAGTTAGGGCAGACTTAACTTGTGCAAGAATGGTTATCACGACAGAATATTCTTGATGAGGCCAACAACTATTTTGATAACTTCATATTTATAAAACCATGGGATACAATTTAAAATACTGTTAGTTGTAGTATAAGACTGAGGACCTGAGAGGTCTATTTTTGTAATTGAGAAGTAGATGTCATATATGCCTTTCAAATTAATTTTTGTATTTTATTTCCAGTTTGGATCCTTTTGCAACTTCCTTTAAGAAAATTGTTTACAGAGAGTATGAAGCATATTTTCAAAAAGAAAAACCACGATCCAGGACTTCAGGTAAGCTTGAAATATATTTTTTAACAAAGATAAATATTGATAATTTGCTATTCACATACATCTAATATCTATTTAGTGACATTTCATAGAAATGTACGTTGTTATCATTTTTAACCAGTACAGGCGACATCATTTGTGGGGCCCAGTGAAAAATGAAAATGAGGGACCCCTTATTCATATTATTGAGACTTTCAAAACAGTGACAGCAAAGCATTAAGCCAAGCGCGGGGCCCAGTCAATGGCGCAGGTCACATGCCCATGGAGCTGGCTGTTTTTAGTCATGATTGAAAGGCTAAAAAGAATTTCTAAGTGTTTGAATTTTTATTCATTCATCTAACAAGCTATTATTGAGTTCATGCTACAGGCGGGGCCTTGACCTAGGTGCTGCAGATGCCACAGCAGATCAGACATTCTCATGGCCTGCTTTCTTGGAGCTCATGGTCAGGCTGATGAGTGCGCCTGAGCCTCAACAGATGCTCTGTTGCTTCTGTCTGGCTCCCTAGACCCATTCAAAGGAGCTGTGTATGGTTGATTCTTTTGCATCTATCTTCCCCATCTCTTCTCTTGTTTTGTTTGTTTTTTGTTTGTTTGTTTGTTTGTTTTTGTATGATACATACAATAGCTATCACTTGTAAAGAAAAATCTTTTCTCATCATCTCTTCTTTAATTAAGGAAAGTAGGTTGAATGAGTTTCTGGGATCTTCAATATGGTACCATATGTCACAGGAATGATAGAGGGAGGCCATTAAGACAGAATTTCCTCCAATTGGTCCCATTGTCAATAATTCACTCATCCTTCCCCCAAACCAGGTGAAGACCTGATACCTGTCCCAGACTCATTCTTCTACCTCTCTATTCAGCCCATTCTTTCCTGTCTCCTCTGATTTCCCTTTCTTTTTGATCTTTCCTTGATTGGAGCCTTCCCTCCAGTCAAAAATCATCAACAATAAAACAAAACACAACTGTGTTCCGGTTGACCTCTATCTAGGAAAAAACTGGCCTCGACTCTGTTTGCCTTTCCCTTTCCTTCCCTACCCATTTCCACGTGAACGGTCCACTTCATTCCCTCCCAAATCATTCCCTCTCCTTACTTCCCTCCCTGATCCACTCTGATACAAGTCCACTGAGCTTACTCTCTAACAAGGACACCTGTGACTGCTTCGATGCCACAGCCAGTGGTTTCTTTTCCAACTTTTCCACAGCCAGGTCTTTCCCAACTCAGCACGTTTAATGCTCCCCTTCTTGAAACCCTCTCTTCACCTGCTTTCACTGGCGCTGCTTCCCCTGGCAAACAGAAGTGGAATGGCAGTCAGTGGAAGATAAGGAAGTAGAAGCAGGAGAAACTTATAGATAACTCTTTCCTGAAGCTTGGCTCCAAATGGGAGGAGAGACAGAGTAGTTCTGGAAGGGAATAAGAGGTTCAAGGATATTTTGAAGTTTTTACAGAAAAAGAATACAGTGACTTAAAATATCTAAGGGAAGGATCCAGTAGGAAAGGAGAGGGTCAAAACACCTGAGAGAGAATTGACGGAGCCATAGTCGGAGGAAACGGGAAGTGATGGGATTCAAACCCAACATAGAAGAGACTCTACCTTCATCAGGCTGGGCGAGGGGATGAGGCAGTGAGCTTACTAGTAAAATTAAGTTTATCGGTGTGGGCAGGAAGTTAAAAGATCCACCATCCTCTATCACAGTCTATTCATTTTCATAGCTCCTACTCCAAGCTTAGTACATACAATAGGTACTTAAGAACTATTAAATTAAATTAAATCGTAGGTGGGAAAAGGGAAAATGAGCCAATTAACATATTCATCAGGCCTGGGAAAGAGGAATTTGGCCCATATTTGGAGCCCTGCCTTTGCGGCTCTTGCCAAGTTAACTGAATTTGAATGTCTGCTGTGTAAGCCATTGTGCTGAGTGCCATAGTGACAGAAAGGACCAGCGCCAGGCTAGAGACGGTCTTTTAAGCAACAAGGAGGCAGTGGTAGTTTTTGAAGAGTGTACTGTGATCAAAATCCTTGGAGATGACTAACTTTTGTAGTGATTTCCTGATTCGACCTCATTAATTAGAAGTAAACTTTGACAGTTGATTTATGTTTACGCCCTGTGCACTCAAAACATTATCTTTCAGTCAACCCCTGTGTATCTCATAAGAGAGTTGTTTTATATGAACTCAGAGGCTTTTTACATACATTTTTACGCAGCCTCTTCCTAAACTCCCAAAGTTGCTTAAGTATGAATCGCTGGGGGGCAGGGATGATTTTGTAATCATCTTTGTGTCCCGAGAGTAGATGACACAAGGTGGAAAATCTAGTGGAAAGGAAAAGCCTCAGTGTCGAATGGGAGCACTGCCACTGAATGTGGCCTTCCTCATCCCCGGCCTCGTTCTTTGTCACTGTACCGTCGTCCCCTATTTCCCGCTCCACTCATCTGGTGTACACGATTCTAGCTGAGCCTGAGCAAGCCATGTGCCCACTTGGGCAGCGTGAGCCCAGGCCTTCCCGTGGCTGCAATGGAGACAAAGCTGCAGGACTGGAGGTCTGAAGACAGATGCCCATCCAGCAAGGCTTGAGGATGTGTGGACAGGTCTTGGGCTTTAAAATGGTTTGTTTTGAGTGTCTGCATCTTTTCAAGGAAGATTATAAAACGTTTGTCCCTGAAGGGGTTTTAAAAAGCCGCAACAATGGGCTGCCCCGTTTTCTGTAATGCATTATTCACCTGAGCAGGGGGACTGGATTAGCGGGCCTCCTGTAGTCCTTTCCAACTCTAAAAGCGCATGAAATTGGGGACATGCTGTGCTACCCTCCTGGTAATCCAGGATAGGCCACTCCTTCCCCCAATTTGGCTCTGAGCACTGAGGAGAGAGGAGGAAAGGTCTTAGGACACCTGGCTGTTGGAGAAGCTGAACAGCAGCTCAAACATTCAGCCATGTGTTTGCTTTCATGCATGATGGCATTTGATTTGCATTTATGAAAACATTCCTTTGTTATGCTTTAATTCTGAAGAAATGGAAAGGGAGGCTAAATAAATACCCCAAACCATTCACTGAAGTAAGAAGTCTTATTAGCTTAAATAACTGGGAAGACTTATTTTGGGCATCTGGCATTTGCAGCCATGTGATGCCAACAAACAAATCAACGAAGCAAGATGAACATGGCAGCAAAGTGCAGAGCACAATGTGACAGCAGAGTCGGCACCCTATTGGGCTCCTGGGCATCTGGGCAGGTGGGAGTGGCCAGGGAGAGAGAGGACCGAGCATAGCAGCCAGAAGAGAGGGGTCAGCCAGGGGAGTCAGATGTGGCCAGGCGTCACAAATGGTGTAGACATTGGGACCATTCCAGGAAAGTGGGCGTCTGACCTGCCCTGTGGAAGGCGGTAGAGAAAGCTTTGGTTCAGGAGTCCACAGACCTGAATTCCAGTCCCGGCAATGCCACCACCACTCACCAACTGACCTTGGGCAAGCCACCTTCCCTGCTCCCTTCAGGGGCTCTATGAAGCCATCGATTTCACTCACCATTGCAATTCTGTCCCCTAGGATAATGTGGGAACCCAATTAATATTCATTGAATGAATAAATGAATGACTAAGAGGTGACGGGGAGCAATATAAAGAGGTGGTTAGAAGCTCAGGGTCTAGAGTCAGACTGACTGAAGTTTCAGTCATGGGTCTGCCTCTAATTCGCTGTAGAATATTGGGCGAGATATTTAAATGCTCCGAGGCCCAGTTTCCTCATATATAAAATGGGGATCTTAATATCTACCTTAAAGATTTGTTGGGAGGATCAACATAAGGACTCACAGTGCTCAAACATATTAAGGAGTCAATAAGTGGGAGGCCTCTTATAATTATCATCACCACTGCCAACTACCTTGTGAGCTCGAGGACAAGAACTGTGTCTTATTTACCCATGTGGCCCCAGGACCTAGCACAGTGCCTGGCATGTAGTAAATGAAATCTTAGTCTTAGTTTCTGTACCCCGAACCCACTGTCCCCACTGTGTTTCCCACTGAAGTAACTGATAACGTTATTTGCCCAGTTGCTCACATCTAAAACCTTGGGGCCATCCTTGACTAGTGTCTCTCACATGCCACGTCCGACCTGTCAGCAGCCCCTGCAGGCTCTGCCTTCGGGACATCCAGAATCCTACCTCTCCTCGCCACTTCGCCAACCCAGTGTACTGCTCTTTTCTACGCCACCTGGTCTCCTGCTTCCACTCCTGTCACCCCACAGCAGCCAGGATGAACTTTTCGTCTTTTTTTTTTTAGGATGAACTTTTAAAACATGTCTCTGTGCTGCACAAAGTCCTCATGATTTCCTGTGTCACTGAGAAGACCCAAAGTCCCTCCTGTGGCCCAGAGGGCCTCGTGCCACCCGCCCCTACCCCGAGCCTTCTCACTCTGCCCAGCCGTGTTTCTTAGTGTCCTTTGGAAGCATCCAGCTCACTCCTGCCTCAGGGACTCTGAACTTGCCTCTGGGCCAGAGAACTGTGTGATTCGCCCCTTACTTCACTGGAGGACCAGAGGTCTCCCACCTCAGAGAGATCTCAAGCAGCCAGTTGCCCACCCTCGCATCACCCTGCACAAGTGATCACAAACATCTTTCTTTTCTTGACCAAAGACGGCGGCAGTCTCTAAGGAATGACACTGGGTCCCAATGGGGTGGACATGGTCAGAACTGTTTCTCCTACTCTTTTGACTTGCTTTCGGCCCAAGGCAAGTTTTTCTACCCTCCTGTCTTTATCTGATTGCATGTAATATAGAGGTAATGAGCTGGCAAAGCCTTCTAGATTAAGATGAGCATGTCAACCTCGGGGCCTGGAGGGATGACAGCAATCCGTCACGGGCTTTCTGCACTGTCGGTAGGTTGGTCGGTCGGTTTCTGCATAGCAGCCGTGTCTTTGGTAATCCTGAACACAGACATATTTTAATTTCTTGCTTCTGTAGGACTCCTTGGGCCCACTTTATACGCCGAAGTTGGAGACACCATGAGAGTTCACTTTAAGAATAAGGCAGGCAAGCCCTTAAGCATCCATCCTCAAGGGGTTACATACAGCAAAGCCTCAGAAGGTAAGAGGAACCTCATATCCCTCTGAAAACGAAAAAGGTACAACTCTACAGCACCATTGTTAACATGTCAAAGAACTCTCCTTTCCTGCAACTGGTAATTATGAAAATTGTTGTCTTTGTAAGTTTCCGAGAGGAAAATGAAAAAGTTCTAGAGTTATCTAGACCTCAGTTTTTCGCTAGGTTCTTGTTCTTTAACTGTTGGATGGGCAAGTTACCTAATCTTTCTGAATTCCAATACGTTCATCTGTAAAATAAGAATAATCACAGATACGTTGCAAGATGGTTTGAGGCAGGGGTCCACAGACTTTTCTTGGAAGGGCTGGAGAGTAAATATTTTTTGCTTTGTGGGCCATGAGATCTCTGTTACAGCTACTCAACTCCACCTCTTAGTACGAAATCAGCCATAGGCAATACACGTGTAAGTGAATGAGCATGGCTGCATTGCAATAAAACTTTACTTACAAAGAAAAGGGAGCTAGCTGGGCTTGGCTCATGAGCCACAGTTTGAAATAGTGACAGACAGAAGGATAGCCAGGCATATAGATAACACTAAATAAGTAGTATTTTGTGGTGGTGGTGGTGGCGGCAGCAAGTAGTTTTCAAATTTTGGACATCATGAAGTGCTTAAGAACATAAGCTTTGAAAGCAGAGTTGGGTTCAAATTCCAGCTGTATCATTTCTGATTCTATGACCTTAGCATCCCTGAGCCACAGTTTTCTCATCTATAAAATGAGAATGGTTATACGCACTCCATAACATTGCTTTGGGAATAAATAAAATCATTTAGGTAGTGTCCTAAGCATGGTTCCTGGAACCTAGTAAGCCCTCAATAGATGACGGCGATGATGATAATGATGACAATGACAGTGAAGATCATGAACATGATGGTGATGAAAGTGACCATACCGGCCACAGGCTAGTAAGCATCTGTTGTTGATACTGTTCTGATTATTTCCGTTATGCTGGTGTCCAGACCACCAGAAGCAGAGCAGAGTTCTATTAGGAACTGATATAAGAAAATTGTATCCGTATTGTAACAGATGTTAGTATAATAACATTTAAAAATAACTTTAGACTTTCATGATTCACAAGTCTTTCCCCCATGTGTTCCAGCCGCCGCTCCTTTGCAGAGAGTGACTGAGTAGGAGAGTGTTTCTGGAGCTAGAAATCCTGAGCCTGCTGCAAATCCTGGCTCAGATACTTACTAATTGTGTGACTTTTGGAAAGTTACTTAACCTCTCTGTGCCTCAGCTTCCTCATCTGCAAAATGGGAATGATAATACATACCTCGTATTGGTTTGTTATCATGAAGTCTTAGACAATGCTGGCACTATAAGTATTTGATCAATATTAGCTATAATGATAAAGGTGATTCTTCCATCAAAATGTGTTCAAATTATAATGTTATATGTCAGTTACGTCTCAATTAAAAATTTGAATATTCAAATAATTTAATATTTGGCTAACAACTTATGAATTAGAAAGTGACTTTTACATGTATTATTTCCTGTGTAAATTACTGTCAAACTCATTCTGACTACGGTAAAAGGACTGAGACTAGGTCAACGAACTACCCTCCCCAGGAGTATTTGCCTTAGCGCCTAAACTTTGCCTTGAGGAAAAGCAATGAGGCATTAACTGTGAAACTGCAGGCATCTTAAGGAGGCCATCTGGCCGGACTCTGGGTGAGGTAGCATGCACAGGGGTCTCTCGTACATTCCTAAAATCGTACAGTGACGTAGAGCAAGCACTTCACCTACGATGAGCCTTCCAGATGACTGTGTCAGGACCTCAGCACCGTAATGCCAGATAGAAGAACCCTCAGAATGTCCCATGCAGGTTCCATTCCAAATGTGGGAGGTGAGTGCCATGGACTTTGCATTCAAGTGGGGCCGTTTGCACAGGAAGTGAACCTTGCCACACTGTCCCCCTCCCTTTACTGCTGACCTGGCCCTACGCTCCCCCGCAGCCAGCAGTCAGCCATGACCAGTCCTTCACAGTGCTCCCACCACTTCCACTGGCCCCTGATTGCATGAATCTGAGAAAGGTAATTACAGATTGGTGGGGACAAAGTCTGTCTTGGAAATGAGATGCAAATCTAGTAAAGAGAGAGAGTATTCTTCATGGCCAAGGACAAGCCTCTGTTCATTTTACTGTGTCTTCTGCGTTACAATAAAACATCTCCTTCGTGTCTGGCTCACCTTCACCTCGAGCCTCCCTCGGTGGTTTGAATGATATTTTTAGGAGTGGAGATTAACTACATGCTGAGCCAGCTACATGAGAATCCAGACTTCTTTACCTCAGGGGGAGATATTTGAGAGATAGATGCCGGGAGGTTAAGACAATAATAGGCCTGAGAGATAACTCAGTGCTCGCCTGTGCGGCTGCTGGATCTAAGAAGCAGAGGAGCCAACCTAGACAGCAATCTCCTTATCTGGGACTTGATCCTCGAGCCCCACCAGGGACCTGGAGACCTGCTCTCATCAGCCAGAAGGAAAAGATAGCTGTGGAAGGAATGCTGGCTTTAGAGACAGAATGTCCTCGATTTGAATCCTAAATAAACTTTGGCAATTTTCTTTACCACTAACCTTCAGTTTTTTATCTATAAAATGGGGACAGCAATGCCTCCTATGTAAGGTTATCGCCCGGATCAGTCACAATATAAGGAAAGTTCTAGGCACATAAATGGCACACAATAATGATAGCTGTTGTTGCCGGGGTTATTTCGTGGTTATTTATAGTGCAGGCATTACATTTTGTGCCCAGAAGCCTAGACTGAATGAAGGCCTTGGCCTTGGATAGTGCTCATCACTATATGTCTACTCAAATGAAAATTCTCCCATCGAATTTAGATATCAGAATGAATTAAACTTGCACAGAAAATCTCAGTTATCCAGAGCACATAAGGAATGAGTCATTTCAAATAATTACACTTTCCAGATAGTTTCAGGTTTACTTCTTTAAGTGTCTAAGATATTGTCTTTTAATCACTTCGGGTATGAATTTTTCTAAATGTTGTACTTCTCCACACCCTTTTAAAACAGAGAATGAGAAGCAAAATTCTAATTTCTTTTTAAACCATTACTTCCAGTCTCCTGTGAGATTTTACAGATAGCCACAAAACGTTCACACTGCATGCAGTCTAAGAGTAAACAGACTCGAAATGAAAGCCTCCATTGTCTATGGCATGATTTACAGGTAAAGACGCTGAGCTTCCATTCTTGGATTCTGCACATCGTTTTCTAACCAGAGTTACCCAGGAGCCTTGTTGCTTTTTGAACTCTTGGCTATGCTTTAGTTCAGACGGTTGGAAATCTGAGTTCTGGCCAGGAAGTCGTTACTGTACTTAGTGTGGAAGTCTCACGCTGGCCTTTCATCCATAAACTTGTAGCATCTGACATAAACAGCTTGGTGTTTCCCAACCACCCCCAGCTGCACGCCCTCTCCAGAGAAACCTCAAGGGTACATAGGGCAGGGACGAGTAACCCTGCTAACAGGACAGACAAATCGTGATTTGTAAAAGTGCTTACAAGGACGTTTCCTTTAGAGATGTATTTAATAGAAATACGTTTTAAACTGCAGCCGCAACCATACCTAATCATTTTAAAACTTTCTATCACTAAAAGAATTTTGATTTGAAGCTAAAATTTCAAGAACCCTGTAACTAACATTCACTGACTGTAATGCGGAAACTTCGAGCAAATTCTGTTGTCCATTAAGATCTCTGAAGTTCTTTGTGCAATTACCTTTAAAAACTTGTTTCAGAGTGAATCTTAATATCCTTTTATTTGATTTATATTCTCATTTTAAGTATCTGAGTTGCATTATAAGCATTACACCAGAAAATTGGTTCTGTAATATTCAACTATCTGCTGGTAAGCTAACTCTCCCAATAAAAAATAAAAAAATAAAATTTCCACCAGAGATTGTTCTTTGCATCTAAGTGTTGCCAAATTCTCTATGCGAAAACAGTCTTCTCGTTTTTCTCAAAGCATTCCAATGTTTGACATAATGTAGGCAATTACATTTTTCACTTTTCATCTGCATATTTTGGCCTCATATAGAAACTTCTTTGAGTATATGATAAATACGTAAAACAAACAGTTATGGCTACTATTACAATTCTCATTAATCTGAAAAATGTGAACTTCTCTTCAAGAGATTGTATGCCCTGTGCAATGTTACCAGGCTCTTTATAAAACATCGACATTCTAATTTGCTCATTATCTAAATTAGAACATCTAAAAGAATGTTCTGAATCTTTAAATGCACACTGAAGCATTCACTAAGTTTATTAAATGGAGAGGAAAAGAGCTGTTCAAAAAAATAACAAGGGAGGATTCCATGAATGAGCACTCAGATGAGTGACCGAAGTGGCTCTTTATGTAATTTCAGTTTCCCAAAGCTGGTCCCCATCATTTTACATTTGAAAAAAAAAAAAATACTGAGAGCCTTTTGGCAAGTAATTAGTTCATCAAGACAAGAGTAAACCAATTACAAAGCTGACTGTGGATTGAGCAGGAAGTGGACAGAACTGAGAAAACATAAAATGAAGGGCTGCCCTCCTGCAAAGAATTTAGTCTGCACTTGATCTTGGCCAAAAGGCCGAGAAGCGATAGAATTTATTCTATCGAGAAGCAGAACAAGGACTCTTTGTGCTCCAGCATAAAAGTCTTTCCTGTCCATTTCTCCTCTTTTTAGTTGAGTTTTAACTTGTTTTGATTGCAAAGTCAAACTTAGATTTACCGAAAATGCATTTCACACCTGCTTCCCCTAAATAGCTGTTTATATTTCACACCTTAATTATGTAGGTTGCAAAATCAAAGACACGACATGCCTGTTTTTTTCTAGACTAAAGGTTAAATAAAATCCTTTGAAGTGAAAAAAGAAAAAGCATTGATAAAGTCATCCCCAAACTATCTCATTAGTAATCCTCACTAAGTATAACTACAGGATCTAACCCCATGTACAAATCTCTATTTGTTTCGAGATGCCCATGATTCACCTTTTAGTAGTATAGTAAATGTAATTAAATCATTCATTCGATCATTTGGAATTTATCTTATTTTTAATATATGAATGTGAAATTCTCAGTAATTTACTTTGGTTAACTAGATGGACATTTAAAAACTACTATTTGTTCAAGTAAACCTGGATGTGAAACCCTGACCATTTAAAAATAAATTTGACATCATTAGAAAATCAGTTATGCTGCTATATGTAGCATGTGTCATAGCCTGTTAGGTGATTCTTAGATAGTTATATTGGTTGGTTCTCACAGATGAACAATGTGTTCTAATTGTGGCATCTCCACTAAAGTGGTCCTAGAAGAAATCTAGAGGTGAAAAAACTAGGGCACCAGCATGTACCCTACTGTTAACTGGGCTGTGAGCCCCTCAGGGTCTCAGGCTATTTCTTTTTTACATTTGTGCTCTGGTGACTAGCACACAGTCTGGAACACAGATGATGATAATGATGGTGATGGTGACGGCAATGGCAATGGCAATAGTGATGATGGTGATGGTGGTGATGATAATGGTGATGATGGTGATGATGGTGATGGCAATGGTGACAGCAGTGATGATGGTGATGATGATAATGATAATGGTGATGATGATTACTGAACTAAACCAAGGGACTGAGGACTGGAAGTAGAGACTGCATGTTACTTTCCCCTTGCTCTGAAATTTATTAATTTTACTGGTGATTGTAAGCAGTTACCTAAGCTTATGAGCAGGTTTTAACACCTTTAGAATAGATCGCCACCTCAATCTCTCTCACATTTGCTAAGAGAACTCAGGAACACTTAAGATACATCTTACTAGAAGTAAAATATACAGAAAGAGGCTGTATCAACTGCAAAATGGCTGGAAAGTAATAACCCCAATACTGAAGTGTATTACCACAGGCCGCCATAACACTGGTTAGGTGCCATTTTGCAAATTCTTTCTGGTCTTCATAACCAAAAAAAAGGGTAATATTATTCCTAGAAAGCGGATTATATTAAGTTATGAATGAGAAAACTGAGGCTAAGAGGGAGGTTAAGAAACTTTCCTAAATCCACACAGTTAGCAAGTGGTACAACTAAGAAATTTCAGTTCTGACCCCAAACCTCATGTGCTTTCTCCCACATTCTAGCAGGAGAAAGTATCATTAATTGTATAACATCAAATATTTAATGAAAACTGTGACGAATGCTGTTATATATGTGTATCTATACATATATACATAGATGATATGCATACATTTACATCTCTATACTGTGATATATATAATCAGAGATCAGGGAATGAGTAAGCTGACATTTAAGCTGATATCTGAAGGATGATCACACCTTTATCCAAAGAGAGGAAGAACTTTAAAAGTCCTCTCTCACTCTACAAAGAGTAATCACGTTTCGTCCTTTGGAGACTCATGAAGGCGATGGAGAGAATGCCGTTTTCTGCTATAGGGATCCCCTGTGCTGTTTTAACACCTGGAGCAGTAGAAGTATTGTGTCCAGAAACATCATTTTTTAACTTTAGAGGCCACAAAGCACGAAGCCATGACTAAGGGCCGGCATGCTCGAGTCAGGACAGGCCTAGTCAACGACTGACCATGCAAGTTCCTGTCAACAGACAAGGTTTGACCTGAGAGGGTGACTGTCCTTATCAGTCCTGTTCATGCTTTGCCACAAAAGCTATTTTGCAACTTTGCAGAGATAATCCTTCCTGTTTATTAGCAGAGACTCTTTCTCATAAACGCTTCCTTCTTGTTAATTTAGACTGGAATATTATTACTTACAGGAAGTTATTTAAGCTTTTAATATTTTTCAAGTCCTGATAATTTTAACACTCAAACCTTGTTTATCAATAGAGTGAAAGTCCAGCCCATAGTAAATATTGGTTATTAATATCAAACTACCTTTTTGGGGAAAAATAGATACAACAGAATCCCATGTTAAGCTTTTTACTAGCACAAGGGTCACAAACTCAGATACCTGCAGTAACCAGGAGGGTAATTCAATGAAAAATGTAAGTGCAGTGGGGACTGGTGATCAGAGAGCCAGTGACCTTCCTGAAGGGGTCAGTCAGGACTCAGCCAAATTCTATGCAGGAGTTTGGTCCAGTGTCACCAGACCTCCAGGTTTTGTTTGTTCATTTTTTAAGAGAAACCAGCAATCTAGATTACTATATAATATTTCTGTGTTGTTAATGTTGGCATTAAATTTGTTTTAATATCATGCAATCTTAACAAAACACACCCATGGGCTAAGACTTGATGACCTTGGCTCTGGCCCACAGGACCTTAGATCTTAAGGTTTCCATAAACATTCATTGAGCATCTTGCCCATGCCAGGTACTATGAGAGGCACCAGAGATACTAAGACACACAGCCCAGCACTGCCTTTGGGGAGTTCACGCTCTGGTCACATTATGTGCAGGATGCGAACAAGTATTATCTAGCAGGACGAAGCGGAGCTCATCGTCTGATACCACACATATTTGATTACACATTGTGATGAGTGCATAGCACATTCAGCGATCGGGGAAGCAATAAGCTTACATTTAGGTTGTCATCTGAAGGTTGGGCACACATTTATCCAAAGGAAGAAAGGGAGGAAAAGCACACAGACAAAGGCAACAGTGTGTGCAAAGGCCCTGAGGTAAGATGGAACTTGGCGTGCACGGGGAACCCAATGGGGGCCTGAGTGACTGATACATAGTATACAGGGAAAGGGCTACACATGATGAGCATGGAGAGAGAAGTGGGGGTAGATCACCCATGGGCTGTGGTGGTCCATGTTAAGGATTTTATGATATAAGAAGCCATTGTCAGGATTTTAAGCAGGAACGTGGCAAAAGAAGATCTGGGGTTTTAAGGGATCATTCTGTCTCCAGGGTGGGAAACAAAGCAAGGCTAATAAGCCAACAGTGGAGATAAAAAGGAATCATAAAAAATATGCAATCCAGAAGAAGGCAGGAAAGAAGAGAAAAAGGAGCAAAACCCAGATGGACAAATAGAAAACAACAGCAGCATGATTCGAACCCAACCATATCAATAAGTATATTAACAGCGAATGAGAAGAAACTATAACTAAGACAGATTGTAAGACTGGATAAAAATCGACTGTATGCTATACTAGTAACATAAATATACCTTAAATTAAAGAGAAGAGAAGTAAAAAGTAAAGGTTAAAAAAAGATATACCACAGCACTAATCAAACACGAGGGGGTATATATCATCCCATTTCTATGACAATACAGGAAAACAACATATAGTGACAGAGAGCAGATCAGTGGTCGTCTGAGCCTAGAGGGGGAGGTACTGCCTACGAATGGCACAAGTGGTGGACATTTTGGAGCAAGGGAGCTGTTCCACACCTTGTTTGTGATAATAGCTACAGGGCTGTACACATTTGTCATATCTCGGCAAATAGTATATGTAAAATTGGTAAGTTTTATTGTGTGTAATTTATACAGAGAGAGGGAGGGAGGGAGGGAGAGAGAGAGAGAGAAAGAGAGAAAGAGAGAAGAGAGAGAAATAAAGAGAAGAAAAGGAAGGAAAAGGGAAAGAAAAAATTAAGCATTTCTGTTTCTAAAAGTATAGTCACTTAAGTAAGAATAGTTAGTTCCCTCTGGACCTTTATTCCATCATGTAAAGCGTTTTAGGTTGTTTTTAATCCTTATTGTTTGCCTGCATCCACACTCTGATGGTCTCAACTTCACCTCAAGGAATTTATCAAGCTGTTGTACCAAATAAAAATAATTTTATCCCAAAGAGAAATTCTGGCACCAGTTGATAAGTGAAACTCTCACCCAATTAAATGAGGACTGCCTCAGACAGGGGAAGCTGCCCGCCGCCTCCAGCTGGCTATCTATGACACTGGTCTCTCCTCTTCCCGACCTCACTTGCTCCATCGCTAGCCACATCTTCCTTTTGTTGTTGAAAGCTGTACTCAACCCTCTGCCTTCTTTTAATCTTCAGAATCTCAGTTCTATCTTTCCAATAAGGAAGACCAATTTCTACACCCTCCCCCTCTCCTGCTCGCAGAGAAAGATGAGCACACATGAAAGTGTTAATGGTGGGGTTTGGGGTACACGAAGGACCAAAGTAAGACATCTAAAGTTCTAATAATGTACTAGTAACACTTCCTATTCACTTAGATGACCAAGGACTCAAAGCCTTTATAATTACATGGACATAGGAGTGGATATAATGTGACTCTTTCCCAACAACGGAGGGTCACTATGAAGAGGCGCACACGCCTCTACAGAGATCTTACATTCCCCTAGATTTGAAAGTGATGACCAGGCAGCCCTCACAATCTGTCCGGATGTTTTGATAACTTTTACTTCTCCAGGTGCTTCCTACACTGACCACACATCCCCTGCAGAGAAGATGGATGATGCCGTTGCCCCAGGCCGAGAGTACACCTACGAGTGGGTTATCAGTGAGGACAGCGGGCCCACACACGACGACCCGCCATGTCTCACATACATCTACTACTCTTACGAAAATCTGGTACAGGACTTCAACTCTGGGCTGATCGGACCTCTGCTTATTTGTAAGAAAGGTAAAAAAACGTACAAACAAACAAACAAAAACATGAACGACAGCAAAGGAGTTGGGGTGCTAAGGAGTACTCTAAGGGAATGAGGCTCGAGACACCCTTGGAGCCTTTCTGTAGTCCAGGCAGAGGGAGAGGGCTGTGGACGCCAGACCACTGCAGGACATTGGCATCTGAGGGTTCGGAATCCTCCTGTCTCTTACAATCAATCCCTCCTTCATCTCAGTCCTGGAGCCTCTCCCGAGTAGGTCCCTGTCCTGTTGCCACGCCTGCAGCATCTGTAATGTTCACCTCGAGGCCACGTCACTTTGAAAGTGTACAGCAGCCTGTGCCCTGATGGGAGTGCTTGGAAAGAGTTGTGACTGACATCGGAGGTTTGGGCTGGTGATCTGGTCTACACACACACACCACTCTAGCTTCTTTTCTTGTAAAAGAGAACAACCCTTTGGGTGGTAGGGTGCAAACACATCCAACTGACTTTTTAAGAAATTTCATTAGCTGGGCTTCTTAGGAGCAAGCTTGGATTTTCATTATACCTCAGAGGAATTCAGCTCATCTTTCATTAAAACAAACAAACAACCACAATGAACTGCGCTGTAGAAAAAAATGTGATGGACTCATCATCTCTCTGATGCACGCGCATGAGTCCCTAACTCATCGAGTCACTACACATATACGTGTTTTCATTGCCTGGTACAGAGAGGATGTTGTGATTGCACTAAAAGAAATGAAAACTTATAAAAAGCTTTATTTCAGCTGCATTTTTTCCTCATATGAGAATGGACCAACCTTGACCCTTGCAACCAGTTCTCTAGTGTGCCATGCCATGTACACACAGGATGGCTGTATCAAACTTGGAGTGTGATGCTTTTCCCAACTGAGCTTGGTACCTATGTACCGGCCTACTGACACTGGAGGACATGGATACTTCTACTAAAGCCTTGACAGCCATCAAGTGTTCCCTCTGTGCCACATCACATTTACCTTTAAAGCCCCGTTCCTCAAGGCTATGAGGGGCCAATGAAAACATGCAGTGTGGCACCAAGATTTTGATAATCCCCCAATCATCATTACTTGATAAAGATGCTATTTTTTAAAAGTAAGAACTTTTTCACGTTGATACCATTATGATTGGCTGTTGGCCTTAAACCCTTTGTTATCTGGGAATAGCAAATGAGAGTCTTCTACCTGGGACGCTACTGACAGGTATGTCTCTCCTTTCGCAGGCACCCTAACCGAGGATGGGATTCAGAAGATGTTTGACAAGCAGCACGTGCTGATGTTCGCTGTGTTCGATGAAAGCAAGAGCTGGAGCCGGTCGCCATCGCTAATGTACACGGTCAACGGCTACGTGAACGGGACGATGCCAGGTAACGCGTGGGCTGTGCGCTGCCCGAGAGCAGTAGCAGCATCGGTGTCTCGGGCCCTGCCATTTTCCTCACGGCACTTGGGAAGCTGACCACACTCAGTTTTTCAGCTCTTAATCAGAAAGGTAATATAATCTAGCTCAGTGGTTCTCAAGGTTTTCTCATCTCTTCTTCTAACGAGCAAGTACAACTGATAAATTGGAAACTACGTAAGTGAAGGGGTTTGCGGCCTTATTAGAAGTAGTGCTCTGAGTGGGTTTCACCTTGACCTGCATCTCCTGGAAGACTTCTAGGATATCAGCTCAATCTCTTTCAGTGAGTCATGCCTTCTTCCGCAGTGGAAGCTTTATAGGGCAGAAGTTCAAGGTCAACCCCTAGCAGAAAGAGTCAACAGGAAGAATTCAATAAAGATACCCTGGAGATGAACAGAAGATTAGGAGAAATAGCCAACAAATAAAAATACTATTGACATTTCAAAAGGTGACAGATGAGTAATATCCAAAGGTATGTAGGATGTTTTCTCTTTCCATTTGCACGTCGACTCTTTCAAAAAAGCAAAATCATCGCAACTATAAAGAGAAAAAAACTGGCTTCCAATCAAACCATTTCTATCTGCTAAAAATGCTTTAGAACCAAAGATTCTGAGGGGAAAAGTAGAAAAATTAAAATATTACTTTATGAAATAAAACATTCAAAACACTAAGCTTCTCAGAGATCATTCTCTATATCTGAAAATCACAAATGGTTTCACTTACTGAAAAACAAAATTTGGCAAGAGTTGAGGTTTTGACATTGCTTTTAAATTGTATTCTCTTTCATTTGACTCCTCTTCCCACCTATTATTACACACACTCAGATGACTCTAGGCTTTGATTCAGAGGTCCAAAACTTAAACTGGCATCTACCTTAAGAGATCTAAGTTCAAACCCTGCTCATCTCTCTGCCTTAGTGTCGTCCTTGGCAGGTAGTTATCTCCCTGTGCTAACTTACAAAAATGGATTAACCATCAACACTGGTACAGGGGGGCGGGGTTAATAATTTTTTTTAAACATAGAAAGTAGCATGTCCAGTGCTAAGGGACTTAGAAGGAAGTGGTCAAAAGTGGTCAAATTGTATCTGTGTCCCAGCAGACAGAATCATCTGTGTAAATACATGGAAGTTCAAAAAGCGAACCATATGCACAAAAAATAAAAATTAATAACTTGACCAGGGCATAGAGTATATGAATTTATGGTTGAAAAAGACAGAACAGTTGGGGTTAAGAGGGGCAGAGTAGAAACTGAGAGAAGTTAATGCTTGTAAAACAGCCTTACTGAATCAATGTAATAAATGCTGATACAGATATATTGAATGCTCGACTCAATTTGAGCATCCATTTGGGATGGCTAAATGCTTCCACCACAGCCTCCTGTCTAGCTACTCATTCTCAGGTTCTAGCTTTTTGTTCTCACCTGTGATACCAGGAACCCCTGCCTTGCTACAGTGGCCTACTGAAAAAGACTAAGCCCTCAGCCCCTCTGTGGGCACTGAAACTCAGCCCCATGGTCTGGTATCTAGTGATCATGGATCTGAAATGTAAAACCCATGCCAAGGGAAGAAGCCAGGACTGGAAGCTCCCACGGAGCAAATGAGCGTTTCTCTAGTCACTGCAGGAACAAAGAAGGAGCAAAACTCAGCTTTTGTTCTGTTCTCCTTACTCCAACCATGAGATGCTCCCAGTGGCCCAGCTAATGAGGAACCGTCCACTGCAATTTTAAGAAAAGCCTATAACCCACAAAGTAACTAATTGCCTTGTCATTAAAACAACCAACGAGTGGGTACAGAAGCAATATAAAATCCTTAAATTATCTTCACATCTCCTTCCTTTTAGGCAGAGCTCTGACCTCTATCTAGCTGACAGGATTGGGCTCTTGAACTCTGCCCTACTGCGGGCTCTGGCGACCCCCTCCAGCTGAGGCCAGATTGGTTCTAGAGTGACCAGCTTCCCAGGCTTGCCCAGGACTGTCCGAGTTCCAACACTGAAAATCCTACATCCTGGGAAACACCTCAGTCCCTGGTAAGCCAGGATGGCTGGCCACCTACTTCATTCCCTCGTCGGCCTGATCCCCGAGCAATTCGTTTCTGACCCAACATCCCCCATCTCTGGGCTCTATTCTTACCTCCGTGGTACCTCTTACTGCAATAAATCATGACGACTCGTTGGCCCATCACTTAGATATCTGCCTTTCTAGGGTGGGAACCACAATCAGAGTGTCTAGACTTCAGAACCCTGCACAATGGCTCATGCATAGCAGGCACTCAGCACGTATCTGAGTGCTAACTGCCTGTTTTGGCCCTATCTCTTCCTTTCTCTCAGATATAACAGTTTGTGCCCATGACCACATCAGCTGGCATCTGATTGGAATGAGCTCTGGACCAGAACTGTTCTCCATTCATTTCAATGGCCAGGTCCTGGAGCAGAACCATCATAAGATCTCAGCCATCACTCTCGTCAGTGCTACGTCCACCACCGCAAACATGACTGTGAGCCCAGAGGGGAAGTGGACAATATCTTCTCTCATCCCAAAACATTTTCAAGGCAAGAAACTCTTCCGACAGTCTTGCTTATGAACGCAGGATCCTTTCTTCCCAGGCACTAACTCTCTCCTTCTCCTGTGCCCTTTCAAGCCACCCACATTCCAGATACTCATGCCTTGGTCCCCGAGAACAGAATTTAGATTCTCCTCTTTTAGATTCATAACCTAGTTGGGGATGGAGGAAGTGGAGGAATTGACAAAGATTTTTAAAAATGAAGCAAAAGCTGAAGAGGTCTCTACTTCCTTGAAAGGAAAAAGGAGGAAGGAAACTAATACATACATATAGCTATTCTTTCTTAGGGTATTTAATACGTAGCTAAAGGAAAAGACCTGAATGTTAGAACAAGACAAACATCTGCAAATTTACAGAAGTACCAAGTTATAGAAAATATCAGTTGTAACATGAAAAGATTATCTTCTATAGCAAGATGAGCACAAAGATTGGCATAAAAGGCAACCCAATGGATGTGAACTGAATGTGTCAAACACAAAAACCCCACAGCTGAGCAGCGGGCTTCTGAGAACATTGCTGAATTGTCAGCCCACGTTATTATGTGGTACCACATAAACAAAATAACCACTGTTCTACTATACGTTGGTGCTTTAAGACTGTTGTAAACAGACCAAAATGTAAGTCAATGATATTGCTGTAGGAAATGTTACCAAAATAATATATATAAGCAAAAGCCATAGGAAAGATTGACCTCACAGGATCTTTTCATTTTCTTTTCACGCTGAGCAGTCAAAATTATATTTGAAGTAACAAAATTGTCACAATATCCCTGGAAGGAGAGTTCCAAATAATAATAAAAATAACACCAATAAATAAACATTATCGAACTCAAGTTCTTTTCGTATTAACTTATTTAATTTTTAACGACAGTTTCATACAGTATTTACTATTCTTATTTTCATTTTACAACTAAAAGGACAGCTGACAGGAAAGGTGAGAAATCGACAAGACCTAAGTGATAAGGTTTTAAGGGTCTGGAAATGACAAATGCTCCCGCTCCGGAAGAAGCAGCGGAAATGTTTCTAAATACTCTCCCTAACCCAGCCTCTCTCCCCCTTGCTTTTCACCCATGCCCCGTCTCCACTGCACTGAAAGAGCTGCAAACCGAAATGTGCAACACTTGCCTGGGCTTTACTTTCGATGTTATTATTTAACGCTTCTACAAATTTACTTAAAAGATACACTTTTAATCAGCCTTAATTTCTTCTCTCAAATGCTTTCACTGTCTTTATGTTCTAACTCAGCTGGGATGCAGGCTTACATAGACATTAAAAACTGCGCAAAGAAAACCAGGAATCCTAAGACGCTAACTCGCGAGCAGAGGCGGCACATGAAGAGGTGGGAATACTTCATCGCGGCTGAGGAAGTCATCTGGGACTACGCACCTGTAATACCAGCGACCATGGACAAGTGAGTTTCGGGGTTCTTACCACTGTGCAAAGGTTTAGGACATGTTCCATAGGGTCCCGTATGTGTGAAGTGAAATGTCATGAGTTGACAACTCTCAAGGGAATATGTGTTCTGAATTCCATTCAGGTCTTCTTGTTGAAATCAATCTGTAATTACCCCAAACTCACCAAGGGAAATTAATAATAATAATGATAATAGTAGTAGCAGCAGCAGCAGCAGCAGCTGCCACTTGGTAAATGCTTGCTGCTGCCAAGCATTGTGCTAACCCCTTTGTAAGAGCTTCACTTTAACTCCAAAGTTAGAAATAGCTCTTGTCTATTTTGTAGGTTAGTAAATGGGTCAAAGAGATTAAGAAATTTGAAAATTCAGATTGATCTTAAACACATGAAAAATACTCAAGCTCGCTCACAGTAAGAGAAACGCAAATTAAACCTCTCTGAAACACTGATTTTCACCTAGCATACTCACCATCTGGGTGAGTATGTTACTGATCTCTTGGCGAGGCTGTGAGGAACAGGTGCTCTCATGTATTGCTGATGGAAGAGTAAACAGGAAGAGCCTGTCTAAAGGATAATGTGGCACTATCAAAATTATAAATGCCTATACCCTTTGACCCAGCAACCTCACCCTGGGAATCTACTTGTTCGCAGGTGAAATTATGTACGTACAAGATACTCAATGCTGTACTGTTAGAAGTGGCAAAAGACTGGAAACAACCCAAAATGTCCATCAATAGGAAACTGGTTTAATTATGGTATATTCATATATGGAATACTGTGCATCTGTTTAAAAAAGGATGCAAACATGCTCTATGTACTAATATGAAAAGTTCTCCAATATATTATTAAATTAAAAGTCAAGGGAGTCAGACAGCAGGATAAGAGGTCCCCAACTCGTATCCCCCACAGCAATAATAATTTGGCAGCCGTCCGCAAATGAAAGTGTGTTTGTGAGAGCTTTGGAATCCAGGCAGGAACTTGCAAAATCCCAATGAAAGCCAAGACCAAGGAGGCCTGTTTTGAGAAGCAAGTCCATGCTCAGGCAGTAGGTTTGCTGACTGTGGTTCCAGTTACAAAACTAGAAACAGCCTCATTCCCTTATAGATTCTGCTACAGCCCCACTTGGCCTTGGTTCTGCTACAACACCATTTGATAAGGGACCCAAGAGTCACATCTGTCCATGACCCTGAAGGCTGGCCTGCAGACCTTGGTCCCACTGCAGATCTTGAAGTAACCCAGCTCCAACCCTCTCAACTGCTGTCCAGAAATAGTACTGCCCACCCAGGGACCTACCCATTGACCTGGTGGTAGCCCTCCCAAGGACCAGATGGGAGCCATACCCATTTACACACCTGGTAACAGGCCCGCCATTTGCAAACTCAACTGAGGACCTTGAAGTGGACCATTGTTGCAGTGCCAGCTACCAACCAAGGTCCTGGAGGCAGTCCCATCTTTCCAGGGACCAGACAGGATCCATGCCCACCTTAGCCCTTGGTAAAGGTTTGCCAACTACAGATGCCACTGTGGGCCCACCAGCAGCCATGTGGCTTGATTCCAGCCTCACCCAACTGCAATCCCAGAGGCCTGACAGAAGAAGGTCTTTACCTGCCAAAATCAGTCTGCAAAGGCTGGAAGAGGGTGTTTGCTTCTTCAAACACAGAGACACCAATACAAAGCTACACAAATCACAAAGAATCAGGCGAATATGATACCATCAAAGAAACTAATAAAGCTTCAGTAACTGACATGAAAGAAGTGGAGATCTACGAATTGCCTGACAAATAATTCAAAATAAGTATCTTAAAGAAGCTCAATGAGGCGCAAGAGAACACAGATAGGCAACTAAACAAAACCAGGAAAACACTGCACGAACAAAATGAGAAGTTTAATAAAGAAATAGAAACCGTAAAAAAATAACCAAGCAGAAATCCTGGAGCTGAAGAATACAATGACAGAACTGAAAAATTCAATAAAGGGCTTTAATACCCGACTCAATAATGCAGAAGAAAGATTCAGCAAACTCAAAGACAGGTCATTTGAAATTATCCGGTTACATGAACAAGAAGAAAAATGAATGAAAAAGAATGAAGAAAGCTTACAGGAATTATGGGGTATTATCAAAAGAACTAATATATGCATTGTAAGAGTCTGAAGGAAAAAGAGGAGAGAAAAGGGCAGAAAGCTTATTTAAACATAATGGCTGAAAACTTCCCAAATCTTGGGAGGGATATGGATATACAGACTCATGAAGCTCAAAAGAGCTACCCAAAGCAAGATCAACCCAAAGAAAATTACCCCCCAAGACACTGTAATCAAATTGTCAAAAGTCAAAGAGAGCGAATTCTGAACACAACAAGAGATAAGCAACTTGTCATATACAAAGGAACCTCCGTAAGGCTATTAGCAGATTTCTTAGCAGAAACCTTGGAGGCTGGGAGAGTGTGAGATGATACATATTCAAAGTGTTGAAAGAAGAAAAAACTGCCAACCAAAGATAACGATATCTTACTCCTCAAAACTGTCCTGAAGAAGTGAGGAGAGAGATACATTCTCCTTGACAAAGAAAAGCTGAGGGAGTTCAACATTACTAGACCTGCCTTATAATAAATGCTAACAAGGGTTCTTCAGGTTGATATGAAAAGAAGCTAAGATACTGAGTAGTAACAAATCATCTGAAACCTAATATACACGGTAGTGACTATAGTTAATAATACTATATTGTATACTTGAAATTTGTTAAGACAGTAAATCTGAAGTTTTCTAACCACACACAAAAAGAAATAGTAACTATGTGAGGTGGTGCAAGAGTTAATTAACTTGTGTGGTAAAAACACATAAATCATTATGTTGTATACCTGACATATATACACCTCAGTAAAGCTGGAAAAAATGCAAAAAAAAAAAGTCAAGTTGTAGCAGAGTATATAAATAGCTGCCTTTTGTTGAAAAGTGAGAGGATAAGAATATTTACATTTGCAAGTTATATTTGCATAGATGCTCTGGAATCATACACATGAAATTAATACAAGTGAATACTTAGAAAATGCAGGGATGGTTAGAGAAGGCGGGGTGAGGGGATCTAGTACGTGAGAGTTTTCACTAACCAAAATATTTTAATTTACATTTAAAAATTTTAACTGAGAAAATGAGTAAAAAAGGAATTGCTCAAGATCATATAACGACTGACAGAACTGAGATAGAAACTCAGGCCTCTCTGGCAACACTCAGTGCTTTTTATTATGCACAGTGAAGGCATGAAGTGGATACATTCTACCAAGGAGTTTCTGCTTTTGCAAACGAAGGTAATAAAGAGGACCAAGGGGAAAGTGGTCTTTGTTGCTGCCTCCAAATCACGTATCGCAGAAGACGGGGGAGGGCGGTTGCTTCCCAGTTGGCACAGGATCGGGGTAGATGGTAGGCAGAGTAGATCAGTAGCACAGAATGATGTCTGCCAAAGTGAAAGCTTCCTGGACTGTAAAGTGCTTTCAGAAATTGAGAAATAACTGGAAAGCCAATAAAGTTACCATAAATTAAATGACAGAAAAGACTTAAGAAAAAGTCTTAGTGTGTCCCACCCTTTCATCTATGTAGACCTTTGCCCAGAGACAGCTCAGGTCTACTCTAGCAACCAGAGGGCCAGATCTAAGTGGTTTCTTCTCACCGTGACTCCAGCTTTATCCGTGGTTGAGGAGACAGATCAGAAGTTTCCAGTTCTCCAACTAGAGAGAAGATATCAGGACTTTGCAAATCGTATTAAGAGTTTTTTTAGAAAACCAGCTTTTTAGCTCATCCAAGAGCAGAACTTCTTTCTACATACAAGAGTTCCCCCCCACCCTACTGGGATCTCTACTTGAGAAAATGATTTAATTTTTTAAAACTTTTATTTCACTTTAAGAAAATACAGATCTCTGCATTTGGATAATTTCTCAAACCAAATTGGAAAACACTATAAGAAGGTTGTCTACAAACAGTACCAAGATGAGTCCTTCACCAAACGCCTGGAGGATCCCAATATCAAAGAAAATGGGATCTTGGGCCCAATTATCAGAGCTCAAGTCAGAGACACACTCAAAGTAAGTAACGGAAATATAGAACCATCTGAACACATTAAAGAGTGAAAGAGATTATAAGTATTGGTTTATTTTTAAAAGAAAAGGTGTACATATAAATTTTAATTCAAATGAAACTTGTAATTTTTATTTACTATTTGTACTTATTTATAGCCTACCTCATAGTACAAAGAATGAGACAGTTTATCAAATTAAAGAGAATGAAACAAAGAGTCAATGTAGTTGGGGTGGAGAATATGGGCCAAAAATTAAAACCAAGGTTAAGTATATTGAAACACATATCATATGCTTCTATAAAGTTGTCTGCAAATTTTGTCCTGAGCTTTCTAGCAGCCAAAGTAAAAAGGGAAATGAGTCAGGGCAAGATTTACAGTAGTCATAAAAGAAGCACAGAGACTAGAGAAGAATTTCTGCCATGGATCCTTTTTTTTTTAAAAAAAAAAAAAAGATGTGGGATGACACAGTGGAGGAAATCCTTGATAAAATCCCAATAAATTATGCATAGCCTTTGAAAATAATTATGCATAGCCTTTTAAAATAATATTTTTCATTAGAGCTGAGAACATCGCAGTAAACACAGGTGAGTAAAAACGATTCTTCACTGGGGTCCAGGTATACAGGTCTCTGAAGATTATTCCCTGATGAAGGCAAATTTAGATATGTAGCAAGAACACTGAGTGTTCTTCAGACAGTTTTCTCTAAATGTTATATCACAACATCAAGCTTTTTATAAGAACTGGGGCACAGATAACTGAAAGTTCTGATCTTTGGTGAGATTCTAGAATGCAGTTAATCTACAGATAAAGGATGATCCAAGTGCTTTGGCAATCAGCCAAGTAGAAGATAAGATTAAGATTCTCTTTTGAAGATTAAGGAGCCTAACTAGGACTCCTGTGTGAATAATGCTCCTCCCTTCACCCCTGCATGGGGTGAACTAAGAGGATATCCACAGACAAGGTCAGTCCTGTTCATTTGAAAATACCCAAAGGACAGAAAGCAGCCTCTCTCTGCCACTCTCCCCCTTCCCCCATTTCAGATCCCCTTTAGGTACTCTGAGTGACTATAAATATACATCACTGGAAATTTAGGATCTGGCTCTTTTCCATGCCTTTCAAGAAATGGCTTCAAAGACACTGGTCCTAGGAGATGTGGCTGGCTGGGGGAGGGGATCATGGTCTAGGCAGAAGGAGCAGATCTGAAGGCATATGCGGTCCAAGCTGGAAGGAGGGGAAAGGGGACGAGGACCAGTTTAGAGAAGGTGATACACTGTGAGGAAACTGTCACTTCCAAGATCAGACTTCTCTTTCCATTTTCTGCCTTACTGTGTGAGTGAAATACTCTCAAATGCTGCTTTCAGGTGATGGCAGAGGTTGCTGCTCAGACAAACAACTAGTTTGCATGCGTGCCCATCCGCACACACACACACCACCCAACAAGCGAATGTGCAAAGTTGGCATCCTCTATTAATTCTCATGATCGACCTTAAATTCTGAAATAATGAATTTGAGTTAACTTTGTAGATCGTGTTCAAAAATATGGCCAGCCGTGTCTACAGCATTTACCCTCACGGAGTGACCTTCTCTCCTTTTGAAGATGAAGTCAACTCTTCCTTCTCCTCAGGTTTGAATTTTTCACTTCTACTGGAAACTACTGACCTCTGAGAGGCCACTATATCTTTCCACCATCCTTCTTGCTTAGTAGATAGCGTGTGCGGTCAGGTAGTACACGTGGAGGGTGCCCTAAAAGTCACAACTCGAAGCTGCTCACTTCCAGGGTTTGTTTACCCTGCTGGTGACAAAATACAATATCGTCTGGTAGTGCCATAGCGGCCTCTAGTGGAGCAATAGCTGATGACTACATGGGATCCAGGGTTCTATTAAGTGGAGCTTAATATAAAAAGAATATTCCTTTCCCAATATTAACTGGTTGTAATGAGGGCTCAATTATTCATTCATTCACTCACTCATTCATTTTCACAAAAATAATTTTGCAAATTAAAACAATTCTGACTGTGTTTTCTTTCAGGCAGTAACACCATGATCAGAGCAGTTCAACCAGGGGAAACTTATACTTACAAGTGGAACATCCTGGAGTCAGATGAGCCCACAGAGAATGATGCCCAGTGCTTAACGAGACCCTACTACAGCAATGTGGACATCACGAGGGACACTGCCTCTGGGCTGATAGGGCTACTTCTAATTTGTAAGAGCAGGTCCCTGGACAAGCGAGGCATACAGGTATCTTGTCCTTGATGAAACCTTCCAGAAATTTCTGAGAATTTCTTCTGGCTGGAACAGATTAGGTCTCCTTGCTAAACAATGCGGCTTTTCTAGAGAACAGAAAATATTAAGTAGTCCTCTTTAGCATGAATGTGATAACGTTTATTCCTTTGGTTACTTCTTAGTCTTGTTGTAGACTCTCACTGCAGAAGGCAAGTCTACAGTGTGAAACTATTTTGGTATAGTTTCTAATTCCAGGTCTGTTGACATTGGCTATGTGAGAAGCAGATCATTTGGCCTCTCTGAATTTCTTTCTTTTATCAAATGGGTAAAATCCGTCCTAAAAATTGTATAGGGTTGTTTTGGGGCTCGGTGAGACACCACCTGGTAGAAGTGTAAAGTTCTGTAGAAACCCTTGCTGCCTTTAGATATCTACACTGGAGAGAGAACAGAGATACTGGAGACATAGCTTCTAGTGAGATGGGGCCTAAACAATGTCCCTCTCTAGTGAGACTAAATTATACAGAAGAATGTGAACAAAGATATGGATCTTCTGCATTAATGTTCACTGAAGAATAATAGTTGCATATTATTAACTTAAAATTCACAATTAGGCTAAGCTATAATCAAAAAAAGTCTCAGCCCAAGGCATACAAAATAAATATACGCCTAGAAAAATCAGAAACGGACATTTGGAAGACCTAATTTATTGAGCTCAGAAAGAAAACAGTATAAAGCTTTTCTGTTGCCACCTCCTGTTTTGTCCTTTGCAAATCTAGGAGCACATGCAATCATTCAGGTTGAGAGAGAAGCAGAATTACAGTTGCCATGGTAAAACGGGACTTCTCTATTAGCCTAGTTCAGTCTCTGAACTTCGATCTGCTCTGTTGGCTTTTGCTAACACCTTTGGCTCTTACAAGGGGTGTGGACACATGGTTTCTTACAAGGGATGTGGACACATGGGCTCTCATAAATGCCTGCGCCGTGGCTTCGGGGGTCGCGAGGACTGTGCTGGTGGGTTTCAGAGAGGGACGCAGCGCTGTGGACGACCAGCGGGATAGCTATTAACGAACGTGCCTCTTTTACCCGCCAGAGGGCAGCAGACATCGAGCAGCAGGCCGTGTTTGCTGTGTTCGACGAGAACAAGAGCTGGTACATTGAGGACAACATCCACAAGTTTTGTGAAAATCCTGACAAGGTGAACCGCGATGACCCCAAGTTTTATGAATCAAACCTCATGAGCAGTAAGTCGGAGCACTGCGTCTGTCCATCAGCTTCTCGCTGCTGTGGTTGAAGCATGGCTGTGCCTAGAGGCAGAGACGTGGACTAGCACCCACGCACCTCTCACGCCCACTTCCGCCCGGGGATCTGGTGGTGAAATTACTGGAGGACATTACAGCAACCCTTTTACAGCAAGAGGTCAAAAGCTTGTTATCTTTACAAGTCTTCTGGTTTCCTGCTCCCAGCGTGTGTGTGCGTGTGTGTGTGTGTGTGTGTGTGTGCGCGCGCACGCGCATGTTCTGGGCAGGGAGGCACGGAGCAGGGGACGCGGGTGGCGAGCGAAGGGCTGCAGGACGTGGTGGATGGTGTCTGGGAATCTGTCTCGGTGCAAGGCGAACTCCTTAGGCCAGGGCAGCAGCTCGGTAGGTAACCCGGGGCTGGACTGCCAAATCAGACTAAGAAGGTCAATGCGGATGGGGAGCCGGGGGTGTTGGAACGTCTGTCCGCCAAGAGGTTTAGGGCTCGCTAAGAATTTCGGGACAGAAGGGATCACCTGAGCCCCGGCTGAGGCGTTTGCTGCGGGCTTAAGCTAAGGGTCCAGAGCCAATGCTGGGGGGAAGCCTGAGTTTGATCCTCCAGTCACATGTCAGACCTGGTAAAGCTCATTTCGTAGTCATTGCCTTGGGACGTTCATTTTCCGTATAACTAGATACTGCCCTTGTTGATAGGCCTGGCGTTTTAACAGACTTTACTCTTTCAGCTATCAATGGCTATGTGCCGGAGAGCATACCCACCCTGGGTTTCTGTTTCGATGACACTGTCCAGTGGCACTTTTGCAGTGTGGGAACCCAAGATGACATTTTGACCATTCACTTCACTGGGCACTCATTCATCTATGGAAAGAGGCATGAGGACACGCTGACCCTCTTTCCCATGCGTGGGGAATCTGTGACCGTCACGATGGACAATGTTGGTAAGGGCCCAGACGCCGAGGGCATCTCTGGCCTCTCAAGGTCTGGTGCAGCTTGCCAGACGCTGACAGCTCGCTGGTCCTCGCAGGCTTTCAACACTCCTCATGATTTCTATTTGGGGCATCAATCCCTTCAACAGGCCAGTCCTTTAATGTGGGACTCATTTATCCTTCTCTGGGCTAAGTGAGAAGCACGGACACACGTCCTCAGCAACATAAGGCATAGCTTTGAGGAAGAAGCATGAACATTCAGTCACAAAAGAAAGTTTCTTTTTCCAAAATGTCCTTTTCTGTTTTTTTTAACGATCATCAGATATGGTGCTTTAGAGGCTGGCATCAGACACAGCACAGTGTCGTCAGAAGCACGTGGGCTTTGGAATTCATCAGACCTGGATTCAAATTCTGCTCCGCCACTGTATACAGATATTGAGTGGCGGAGCAGAATTTGACCTCACTGAGCCTCATTTTATTAATCTGAAAAACAGAACAACACCTTACAGAGTTGTTTTGACCATTAATCGTAATACGTGCCAAGTGCCTAGCACTCAGTAGACACGCGGCAAGTGGCAATGATCGGTGAACTCCCAGGAAGTCTTCAGTGTGCCAACAAATCATACCATTTCAAAGAGATTCGAAACTGTCCTGGGCCCACCTGAATTACTTATTACTTAGAAATATCTAAATGTCTTTTATTTCTGGGAGTAGACGTCACCACCTGCTCCTAACTCCAATCCTCAAACAAGATGTTTATGATTCTCAAAGTTCATTTTATTCTCAATTCGTCCCTTTTAAAATATATTCGGAAGCAGTAACTCTCAAACTTCTGTGCTGAGTCCTCCCTAATCTCCACTGACCAATACTTTTGGTCTCTATTCTGTTAAACGAGATAAGTGCACTGATCACATGCTTGGATGTCACAGCAACATCAAATTGCTTTAAAGTTTCCTGAACACTCTACTCTCGGTTCTTCTCGTGTTGCTGTGGAACAGTAAACGACAGTTCACAGACCAGCAGTGGTCCACAGGCCTCACCAGAGTGTCTCTGACTGAAGCCTGCTGGAAGTTATCCACCACAATGGATGCTAGAGTGTTTTATATCTTTTTCTGGACCTAGAGCTCTCTATTCTCTGTCTCTCTTGTATAGGAACCTGGATGTTAACTACCATGAATTCCAATCCAAGAAGCAAAAACCTACGGCTGAGATTCAGGGATGTGAAGTGTATCCGGAACGATGATGAAGACCTGTATGAGATATACGAACCTTCAGCGTCTACGGCCATGACTACAAGGAAAATGCGTAACTCTTCAGAAATCCGAGATAATGGGGATGATGCTGAATATGATTACCAGGACATACTGGCTTTGTCGCTAGGAATTAGGTCATTCAGAAATTCATCATTGAATCAGGAGGAAGATGAGTTGAATCTTACTGCTCTAGCCCTGGAGAACAGCTCTGAATTCATCCCTCCAAATACTGATACGGCCATTGGTTCAAATTCTTCTTCTCCACATAACGTTAGCAGGCTCACTGCCAATAACATTGCAGAACCTCACATGACCCCTCCTCACCCAGAAGCCACCACAGCTGGTCCCCACGTGGGACACATTAACTTAGAAAAGAACTCAGTTCTCAACCTTTCCACAGAAGAGCTTTCCAGCCCCTATTCTGAAGACCCTATAGAGGATCCTCTGCAGTCGAATGTCACGGAGATAAGCTTACTTCCACCAGGCGCAGAAGGGTTCAGAAGTCAAGAACATGCTAAACATGAGAGATTCAAGGTAGGGAGAGAACAAGCGGCAAAGCACAGGTCCTCCCCGCTGGAATTCCCAGCGCACGAAACTGGGCGCCATTTAAGCCAAGGCAACTCTTCTCCTCCCCGAATGAGGCCCTGGAAGGCCCCTCCCAGTGGCCTGTTACTCCTAAAACAAAAGACACCATCTAGGATTCTGAATGGGAAATGGCATTTGGTTTCTGAAAAAGGGAGTTATGAGATAATCCAGGAGGCTGATGGAGACGTGGCTGGTAATGAGGTGCCAAGCGGCCCCTGGAACGCCTCCAGGGCCTGGGGAGAAGGCACCCCTCTTATAGACAAGCCTGGGCATCGGGGCGGCCACCCGAAGTCTTCTAGATTTAGATATAAATTTCCACAAGTAAGACAGGATGGAGGAAACAGTGGGTTGAAGAATGGCACTTTTTTCATTAGGACACGAAAAAAGAAAAAGGAAGAGAAGCTTGCACACTACGTTCCTTTTTCTCCAAGGGGCTTTCGTCCTCTAAGAGGAGAGGCCAACGTCACATTTTCAGACTTACTTCACGAGTCCAGTGAGACACCTTTCCCCACCAACCACAATCAAACATTGCCCTCTGCGAATCTTAGCCTGGCAGCCTCACTTCCTGACCATAACCAGAACCCCCCAAACGACACCAACCACACAAGCTCCCCTCCAGATTCCTATCAGATGATGCCCCCAGAAGAGCATCATCAAACGTTCCCTATTCGAGACTCTGACCACGTGCGCTTCACTACAGACCCCAGTCACAGATCTTCTCCAGGGCCTGGCCAGACACTCGACTATGGCCTAAGAAATGAGTCCTTCCCTAGTGACATGGGAAAAATGCCCCCTTCCTTAGAACTTGAAGTCTGGCAGACAACCATGTCTCCAGACCTCAGTCACCCATCCCTCTCCCCAGAACTCCATCAGACAACCCTCTCCCCTGACCTCGGCCAGGAGACTCTCTCTCCAGACCTCACCCAGACGACCCGTTTCCCTGACCTTGGTCGGTGCGACTTCGGCGGGGGCTCTCTCTCCCGAGCCTCACCCAGGCGACCCGTTCCCCAGTGTGGTGCCCCTCTCCTGACCTTGGCAGGAGCTCTCTCCTCAGACCTCACCCAGGCAGGCCCGTTCCCCTGACCTTCGGCCAGAGGACTCTCCAGACCTCACCCAGGCGACCCCGTTCCCCTGACCTCGGCAGGGGACTCCTCTCTCCAGACCTCACCCAGGCAGTCCGTTCCCTGACTTTGGTCGGTGCCCCTCTCCCTGACCTGCAGTGACAGGGCCTCTCTCTCCAGACCTCACCCAGAGCAGGCCGTTCCCTGACCTTGGTCAGTTGCCCTCCCGGCCTCGGCCAGGAGACTCTCTCAGACCTCACCCAGGCGACCCCACGTTCCTGACCTGCATTGCCAGGAGACTCTCTCTCCAGACCTCACCCAGACGATTCGTTCCCCTGACTTGGGTCAGTTGCCCCTCTCCCCTGACCTCGGCCAGGAGACTCTCTCTCCAGACCGCAGTCAGATGACTCTTCCTCCTCATCTCGGGCAGACATCACCCCCTCCAGACCCTGATCAGACACCTCATGCTTCTGAATCCAGTCAGTCATTGCCTCTTCCAGAATTTGATCCGATTTTCCCTTACCCTGACCTTGGTCAGAGGCCATCTACTCCGCTGTCTCCTACACTAAATAGCACGTTTCTACCAAGGGAGCTTAATCCACTGGTTGTGCTCGGCTTCAGCGATGATGATGGAGATTACACTGAGATCATACCAAGGGAGAAGGAAGACAGCAGCGAAGAAGACTATTTTGAAGTTGATTACGTGGCCTATGATGACCCTTACAAAACTGATATTAGGACAGACATCAACTCCTCCAGAAACCCTGACAACATTGCAGCGTGGTACCTGCGCAGCAACAACGGGAACAGAAAAAATTATTACATTGCTGCCGAAGAAATATCCTGGGATTACGCAAAATTTGCACAAAGGTTTGGCTGGTTTTCTCCTTTTTATATTCTCATTTTCCACTACTGCTTAAGAACAAATAAACAAACTAACTAATTACAACAGTTCGAGGAGACAATTCTGGGCAAATTATGCTAAGTATGATTTAGTTCCCCTAACTGCAACTTGGTTTACACTGTTTCCTTTGTCAGTTCCAAAATATGCATCTCTACTTTAGAGGGCATCTGGACAATACAGAAACAGCCGGTGTAAGACGTCTGTGACAGTCCGTAATCAAATACGCCCTCGCCTCTCTCTTCTCCTCAGGACAAACGTTCCTGCTCCTGCCTCTTGCTCCAGTATAGCACCCAACCTCCCCATAGCCATCCGCTAAGCAATATGATTTCACTGAAGTTAGCTTGAGATTCAAGTCTGTGATGTAGAAATCTCCTTTTGCATTTACTTGTATACCAAATACATTTTTAAATTGTTTGCTGATCATTATAAAGTACACAGCATCCTTGGGAAGTTTAACTTAAATTCCATGAGATTCCAGTAGCAGAGGCAAAAGGATGTAAATTAGCTTAGAAACAAAAAGCAAGTTTATACCCTGAACCAAGGTAGTCATCAGATAATGATTTGCCTTGATTGATTCTTGATTTTTAACTTGGTTTATAGTCACTCATTTAATAACTCTTTGATGAGTACTTATTCTCTCCTGGACACTGTGCTAAGTGCTGGGACTATAAGAGAATATAAACACACATGACTCCTGCCCTCATGTCTAGTTGGGAGGGTAGATATGAATAAATCACCACATAAAAGTGTAAAATGTACCCATGATAAAGACCAAGAAGGAAAGGCAGATACATGAGGATATGAGGATCAGGGAATCTGACACTTGAGTTGAGATCTGAAGACGAGTAGGACCGACCTGGTCAGGAGTGGATTTTAGACAGAGAACAGCGTGATCAAGTCCCCAGGGAAGGAGGAAGCTCTTCAGCGGAAAGTGGGGCAGCTGGAGCTCAGGAAGAGGGCGGGTGGTGAGAAAGTAGTTGGCTAGCTTGGAAGAGACCAGATCACACCACGCTTCATAGGCCATGGGAAGGATTTTGGTGTTTCTTCAAATGGCGATGACAAACCCTTCAAAAGCTTTAAGCCTTTCCTAGCTCATGGGAATACACTGGCTCCCTTCCTGGATCTTATTACCTTCACCTTGTAAATGAATGAGTTATACCCTCGAGATCCTCTTCAGCTCTAACGTTTTAGAGTTCCAGCCACTCTTCACCATAGAGTTGAAAGATTTGATACAATTTTGTAAGTGGCCTGACTCATAACAGAGAATCTCTGAGGGACCCATCTGCATTTTTAAAAGATAATGTTCAATTCATTTTGCTTAAGGGTGGAAAGCCATATTGGGCTGGGCTCTGTATTCTGGGATGACAATATTGAGAAAGAAGGGGGATATGGAACAAGGCTTAGTCAACTATAGATTCTCAGGGACATAATGTGACGACCATGCTTAAACTGTCGAAATACAGTTGACAGCTTTTATGAAAGCTAACTGTTACACTAATAAATTAAAAACCAAAGTGTAATTAGTGTAAGCAAACACGCTGCATGGTATGACTCACAGAAATTATTTTATTAATCTAATGCCTGACATTTCCACATTAGAACTCTATTTAAAACACTTTCTCCCATGACTTCCTATTTAAATGCGGCACCCACTGCAACATAAAAATAATTAGTTCATCTGAGGATTTCTGAGCAAAGCCCTAAGGGAGTTAAGACTTAGGGCCCTTCCAGAGTGGAAAGGGATGGGACTAGCTCCTTCGAGTCTGTGTCCTGTTCCAGATATGCCACCTACTTTTATGACAGTCAAGTGGCATTTATTCTCGTGTTCTGTGAGACAGAATGTTATGCTTCGAGTCTGGAAGGATGAGGATAGTACGGTAGAAAGGTTGGAAAGCAGGCAGAATGGGATTCTCTGTTGCTGGCTTGTGGTGTATAGCAAATGCTAAGAGATTGATGGATGAGCTTTTGGCCTGTTTCCATAGGCTTGGGAAATTTAGGAGTCAGTGGGAAACTCTGACACACTCTGGCCCCAGACTGAGCAGCTGGTGAACTACATGAGGAATAATGTGATTCAGCAAAAGGAAATGTGAGAAGGGTGGCTATTTTCAGAGTAGAAAATACCCATCCGTCCGGTGGCCTTCACAGGGCTGGTTTAAGTCAGCTGTCCATTGTCGCCTAGCAGCCCCAAGCTCTGCCACTGTCCCACTGCATGGCTCTGTCTGCTTTGATATTAAAATCTGCTATGTTAATGTATGATTATATTTGCTTACTCATTAATGCATTAAACAAAAATTTATTAAGTGCCTGCTATGTACCAGATAACCTGATAGGCCCTGAGAATACAATTGCGAGCAAATTTTACGCAATCCTCCATTTTACAGGGCTTTCACTCTAGTGGCAGAGTCAGTTATTAATAAATAATCTCACAAATAAATGACACATAATTTCCTACATTTACTCTAGAAATACTATAAGACTACTATGGGAATTTACTATACATATATGTTTACATATATACATATATACATTTATATGTGTATGTATATATATAAATGTGCATATATACATACATATACGGTAATACTGTAGAAAAGCAGGAAAGCTATAGAGAAATCTGACCTAGTCTAAGGGATCAGAGGAGGTACTTAAGAAATGATAATGTGAGCTGGGAGTTGGAAGATATTTACTGGCTTGTATTTTTAGTCATTTATATTTTCATTCATTTTTTTCATCAAATATTTATTAAAGATCTTCTCTATGCTAGATGCTATATTCAGGAAACACTGTTCAGATAATTTCCTAAATTGAATCGTCTTTAACTTGTTCTTTTGAACAGATACTATTATTATCGTTTCAGTGAACTGGACGACGAAGACAGCACTGTTCCAAAGGACACCGTGTACAAGAAAGTGGTGTTTCGACAGTACCTTGATAGCACTTTTACCAGACGTGACCCCCGGGGGGAGTATGAAGAGCATCTTGGCATTCTTGGTCCTGTTATTAGAGCTGAAGTGGACGATGTTATCCAAGTAAGCATCCCCTCGGCACTGGTGAGATCGGCAGAGGAATTCCCACAAGCACCATGGGGTGGTAAAGGTCAAGGTGGCAAGAGAGAGCTATAGGTGATTTATTTATTTTCCAAACTTACAAATAATTTTAAAAAATTCTTCTCAAAGATTGCTTGCCAAGTAATTTGGCAATCTTCAAGAAAAAAAAATGATCTCGTAGTTTTATTTCTCCCTCTGCTAAGCTCTCGCTCATTCTATAAGGGCCAATTCCATTTCCCCTAAGAAACTTTCTTTGACATCCCAAGTGTCTCCTAAACATTCAGCCAATTGCCCCGCCACCCCAGGCTCGCCCATCTAACCTCGCTCACGCTCGGTTTACAGCACCTTTTGTCTCCAGATTTTCACCCTGAGTTCACGTGTACATGTCCCTTGTCAGCAGCAGGTTGAAAGCTTGTCGTGAACAAGACCCAAGCCCGATGCACCTTCAGAACTGCAGCACTTACCATTGTCAATTGATTTGTAGATCATGTCAGTACTTTTGCTTTGGGGCTAAGAACAAACGTGTTTTGGTGTTTCTGGGGAAAGCTATTTGGGTCCTATCTTACAGGACGGTGGTAAAAATGGGATGGAATAACATACATAAGTAACTATGCAATTGTAGGCATTCGCTCTATCTCGGGTCTCATTTAACAGCCCTTCACTCTGGACTTTAATGCTGACATTTTTTAGTTTGGATTTTTGTTAAGCTTAAGGACATTTGTAGATTATTGATTTTTCTAGGTTCGGTTTAAAAATTTGGCATCCAGACCATATTCTCTTCATGCCCATGGGCTTTCCTATGAAAAATCATCAGAGGGAAAGACTTATGAAGATGACTCTCCCGAATGGTTTAAAGAAGACAATGCCATTCAGCCAAACGGCAGTTACACATACGTGTGGCACGCCACTGGCCGGTCAGGGCCAGAAAACCCTGGCTCCGCCTGTCGGGCCTGGGCCTACTACTCAGCAGTGAACCCGGTAGGTACAGCCATCCCAAGTTTCCACCAAGTGGAAGGGTCAAGATTGTTTCTTGTTAAATGTCTGTCTTGTCATCCATGAGGAATGTGTAAGGACGGTGGTCAACCGTCTGCAGCGACCACAGCCAGGGACTCTCGCTGCAGGTCTACAAATGACAGTGAGAGAGAAACGTTTGTTCGGTGACATGAGTAAAGATTACTGAAACAGCTGGCTTGAGTTACAGTGACCACCTTTACAGAGAAAGACATTTATCTATACTTTCTTTATTCAAGTATTAGCTTTCTTCTGCTCTTTCTCTGTGAAAGAACTGCAAAATCAAGACTCTGTCATTTCAAGCGTAGTAGGGAGAGTACAAACATCGATTTTAATTCCTATCCTGTCACTTACCATGTGGCCCTAGGAAAGTTATTGGACCACTCTTGGCCTTAGTTTCTAAAGTTAAAAATGAGATAACAACAGTATATAGCACATAGTAGGCACTTGGTAATATTTGTTTACTAAATGAATTCTTTTTTACCATGTGGGATTGTTGGTATTAAATAAGAAGCTATAGGCAAAATATTTAATATAGTAGTAGCTGCTCAATAGTATTTGTTATACTATCAATATTATTTTCATCATTATCAGTACTACCATGTTGAGATAAACGATTAATCAGAGAAAGGAAATATGAATGCCATAAAATGAGATGATAAATGTCTAGCCTTCTTAAGCTACTCATTTATAATTTTCATATTGAGAGCTTCTAAGAAGGGTTCCTTTTCTATGTGATCAGAGATTGTCAGAAAGGCAAAGAAAATTCTAAGAATGAACATGTGCACTTGGCCCCTCCTCTCTCCCAGGTCAAGGACATCCATTCGGGCTTGATAGGCCCCCTTCTGATCTGCCGGAGAGGTACACTGCATAAGGAGAGCAACATGCCTGTGGACATGCGAGAATTTGTCCTGCTCTTCATGGTCTTTGATGAAAAGAAGAGCTGGTACTATGAAAAGAAGCCCCAGAGGTCTTGGAGACGTGTGTCCTTGGAAGTAAAACAGTCTCATGAGTTTCATGGTATATTCCTCTGACTTTAATATAATCTCTGAACTAAACCACGCCGGGTTACAGAGGTGTCTGCCCTTAGGTCTCCACAAGATTAGACATGAGATGCTTCTGAGAAAATAGGAACTATAACTCAAACTAGGTCCTTAAATGTCTCAGAGGGCTGATGGAACCCAGCGGGTGACACTGCAGGTGAAGGAGAGAAGAGAAAGTCTGAAAGACACAGAGGCTGCTACAAAACGAACCCAAAGAAACCAACAACTACAAAAAGCCAGCGTGCTGTAGTTACACATAAATTGAAAAGGAATTAGCATTATTCTGCAATTCAAGTAGTTAATAAACCTGTTTCTTGACCTCTAAAGGAAAATTATTTCTATCGAAGTGATTACCCATGTATACTTTCTAAAAGAGGAATGACTTTTTAACAGTTTTAGCTTTCAGCAATTCCAAGGTGGAACCAAAAGCATATGAGAATAAAATGGGTAGCCAGAATGATCTCAACTCCTCTCCTCCCAAAAATTCACTTGCTTGGTTCCTGATATTCCACAGCAGATCCTTTAATTTGAGAATAATAAACAACAAAACTTCCCTCACTTCAGTCTCCCGGTTAAATGCATGGTAGCACTAAGCTTTATCATTAAAATTTTGTATTTTTCAAGGTGATCAAATTTACCAGGTGCTTTAAACACACATACACACAGTTCTGAAGGGAGAGTGGATAAGGTCAAAGAACCCTTGACATCCAAGCTGGTAAGGGGCAGAGCAGCTATCCCATGAATGACAGAACAAACACGAATCAAGATGGCTGTAGGCACAACGAAGATGAAGTCCAACCTCCTAATTTTGCCTGGAACTACCTCTGAATTTAGGAGGCCTTTAGGGTGACATGCTGCATATCCCCTTACTTGCTCTCTTTTCCCTTATCTGGCTCATATTAGTCTTTATCTTTTTGTAGCAAAGGGAAATTCGTACTATAAATGGAAAGAATAATAGGTAAAGCACAGAGCAGGAGCAGTGGAAACCCTGGGGAAAAGAGTGGTAAACTGCCAGAAAAGGGAGCTTTCTGCCGCAGGCTGGTGTGAGGAGGAGCTGGTGGTTCTCACTGATGTTATGACACATGGGGGCCCTGGGTGGGCCTGGCATGTGGCATCATAAGGAAGCTGCGTGGTGAGTGGGACCCTCCTATGTCCTTACCAGCCTCTCTGTTTAATTGATTGTAATTCTCTGTCCTTTCAGCCATTAACGGGATGATCTACAACTTGCCTGGCCTGAGAATGTACGAGCAAGAGTGGGTGAGGCTGCACCTGCTGAACCTGGGTGGCTCCCAAGACATTCACGTGGTTCACATCCATGGCCAGACCTTGCTGGAAAACGGCACTCAACAGCACCAGTTAGGGGTCTGGCCCCTTCTGCCTGGTAAAGATCTGGGTCATAAAAAGAGACCCCCACTAAAATAATGGCGACGGAAGGCTATCTTAGCACCTGTTACCCTCATTTCCTCCTTGTGCATTTACTTCTGAGCGGTCAAGCATGTGTTCTGGCCTGGATCCTGGGCAAAGCCACATGGCAAAGCTGCATGCAGAGTATGAAAACGCCAGCTAGTGTATGCCGTTTTGCAGTGCCGCGCAGGCTAAGTGTGCAGCCCAACTGGCTCTCCAGAGATGCTACGTCTAATGAGGTTCTTCCAAGCCACTGTATGTCACGCAGGCCAGGTCTTAAGCAGAGTACAGAATGAGTCCCACAGGTCCCAGGCAGCCAAAGCTTCCTGTGGAGAGGGAGATTAGACACTTACTAGGGTTTGGGGGATTCTTGATTTCTTGACTTCTACTCCCCACTCTATCACCCTGATATCTTCAGAAAGGTGATGACAGGAATCCTAATCTTAAACTGACTCGTGAGGCTGTTTGGGAGGAAAGAAGATTCTTTTTTTCATGACTGTAAAAGCAAAAGATTAACAAGTGTATTTAGAGCTCTTCATGTGCAAAATAATGATAAAGTTTAAACAAACTACAGCCATCTAAAAGGATCGTTATGTGCCAATGGGTTGCTTTAAATGTATCTCTGTCCTAGGTGTGTAGGTAGCGTGTGAGTGGTAGATACCACTGGTCCTCAAACTGTACTGGATATAACAAAAGCCCAGGAAGCCGGCTAAAGGCAGACGCTAAGGCAGAGATGTTGCTCTCTTGGGCAGGGGCCCAGGAGTCTGCATTTTTAACAAGCAGCCTACCTTCCACACTGAGAAGCTAGTGAAGGCAGTCCCTTTACAGGACTTTGGGCAAGAAGCTGCTGTGTGAGTCAGCCTCGGATAGAGGCACAGAAATCCAAATAGGCTTGGTTCTTGTTTGTTTTAAACGTGCCAGTGACTCACTAATAAAGCTACAAAGATCCATTCTATTCAAATCAAGGACACCAGAACAGTCAGCCTCTCCACGCCTGCGAGAAGCACTGAGTAGCTGAGATTGGCTGGGACACCTAAACCTTCAAATCTCTGTGTCTGTGTTGGAGAGGGGAAGGCCTGAGACCTTTTTTAGCGTTTGAGAAGGATGACCATCAGCTATTAACTTTTACTCACAATCTGGGAAACGGTCACAAATGACAGTCAGCATAATTTAAGTATTAACTGGCAGTGGGTAATATTCAATACCAGAATGGATAATCAGAGGTTTCAGAAATTCATTTTTTCAGTTATGTTCTGAAACAATTTATGTACATCTCTATCCAAATGCATAAACTATTGAAAATTTGAAACAGGGGAGAAGGATGTTTTATTTTAATTTTCTTATATAAAAAAGAAAACTAGTGAAATGAAGAGAGAGAAAGGAAACATGAACATTATTTCTGAGCCCAATGATAGGTCATTCAAAGTCGCTTTGATACGTAAGACTACGAAGCTATGTTATGTGTGGGTTAACTTGTAACTATTGAGATAAGTGAAAGCTTCTTTCTAGTAAGGGGTGTTGGAGGTTGTTCAAAGTCCTGGCGCAATTTATTTGTTGTGGTGGTGGTGGTTGTGGTTGTTGTGGCTGTGGCTGCTGTTGCTTTGCTGTTGCTGTTGTTGTTTCGATCTGTTTGTTACGCCTCTGGGCCCACCTAAAGAGAAATGGATAACTCTTAAGGTCTTATTCTAAAGCTTCTTGTGATGCAATGATTACGATTCTTTCCTAGCTGTCAACTAATAGCGACTTGTTAATCTTTGAGTATGTAATGTCCTTCACTCTCTATTTTAGGTTCATTTAAAACTCTTGAAATGAAGGCATCAAAACCTGGCTGGTGGCTCCTAGACACAGAGGTTGGAGAAAACCAGAGAGCGGGGATGCAAACGCCATTCCTCATCATAGACAGAGGTATCAGCTCAGAGCCACCTGATATGTGGAGCAGGAGCGTCCTGTCGCTAGAATATTACCAACTGTAGACGGGAAATATTCAACTCAGAACTCTGATATGACAAAGACACAGTCTGTAGCAAGAAATGATTTCATTCTGGCCATGGTCTAATTATACTGCATGTGTCAGTCATCTAGGAAACGTAACCCGAATGGTTCGGCCCAAAGGCGTTCCTCTCAATTGGAACCAACATAAAGTATCCGCCTTCATGATTTGTGATCCACGGGAAAGTGCATGTAAGAAATCCTCGAGATGCCTAGCACAGAAGAGGGAAAAGATAGATAGCAGGAATTCACCAATAACCAAGACAGTCGCTGAACTTGGCACCTAAGTATTTGAGAAACAGTATCCACTTGTCTGTTTAGCCAACCAGCCAGCATTTATTAAGCATCCAATGAGTACCAAGCACTGTGCCAATATCCAGATAGTTCAGTAGCTGGATTCCCTTCCATAATCATGTAAATAACCCTATAACTTTCAGGTGAATTTTTTAGAACATAGTCTTTTGAGGGCTACGACTTGATGTTGCAAAATGGCTTAAAGATAGAAACAGATGGAAATCGGTTTAAAAACTAATTTGATTTCAGGATTTCAGTTGTTTTCCTCTAGGGTGTCACTATTTCTATTAAAGCACCAGTCTTTATTAGTGCATTTACCACTTTATGATCAGATATATTGAAGTCAGTGCTACACAAGGTAGGTGACAGTATCTAATTACTACCTACCAGAGGTATAATCTCTAGCCACGGAGCTTTTATCTTGTTAAATGTATTTTCTAAGCAAAAATTATTCATTGCTCTGTTTTTTGTAGAATGTAAGATGCCAATGGGACTAAGCACTGGCATCATAGCTGATTCGCAGATCAAGGCGTCTGAGTTTTCGGGTGAGTAGCAGCATCGTAGACTGTGAAAGCCACCACCTACAACTGTGAGTGCGCAGCGTGCCAAACCACCCGCCTGTTGATTCTATGGGCCCTGTTCCTCTCCAGGCTCTTCCCTACCACAATGTAGTAGAACAGCTCCATTTGAGGTGCCTATCTGGTAGAGCAAAGAGCACTATGCAAGAGCTAAAAACTAATCGACACCCCCATATCACTTACATCCCCTCTAGTGTATAATGTTCCCAGAGAGTCTCTCTCAGGGAAGACCAAGAGCTAGGAGTGCTTGGTAACTCTGCACAGGCAGCCCAACCTCTCAGCAGATTGGGCAAGAACAGACAGCTTGCTTGTATGACCGTGTGCCCTTTTCCAAATCTCTCCCCATTTATTCCCATTCTGAGTTTGATCACACATGTAATATTCCAGCCAGACTCCCAGGGTCTTATCAGCCATGTGTTAGGGTCGCCATTAATAGGGCCCTTTGCTGTGCCGACCATTCATCTATTCAAGAAACTCTTGCTCACTCACTGTGAGTCAGGAACTCCTAATTTTCCTCACTCTGCTCCAAGTAAGCTCACTGTTTTCCAAGATCAAAAGGTCAACGGCAAAGGGTCTGAGGCTCCCATAAATCCTCCCTGTTAAGCAGGGACACTCAGCAGCAACCACGTCAACATAACTGAGGAAAGATAAACGTGATCTGGATGCAAGAAGGGGGTGGTAGTTGACAGCTGACCAAGCACAGACCCGAAGCCAAGATTTCATCATCATGGACTACGACAGTAGCTGAGGCCTGCATCAACTGTCTGGTCTCCTAACTGCATAAAACTGTCCTTTGGGGCTGACCTCACTTGAGAACTTGCTAATTGTATTTTTTTTTTTAATTCAGAATGAATTTTTTTCTTCCTTTGGATTTAGGTTATTGGGAGCCCAAATTAGCAAGATTAAACAATGGTGGATCATATAATGCTTGGATAACAGAAAAAACATCAACAGAATTTGACTCCAAACCTTGGATCCAGGTATGACTTATTAATCTGATTATATTTACTGCTATTGTAATAATAAAAATAACACTAACTTAATAATTTTTTCTTGTTTTCTTGCAATGTTGTTAGGGGAAAGAGCAATTACTAGGTGCTAGGCATTATTCTAAGTACAAAACATACTCAAAATGAACCTTATGAGGTTAATTCTAGTAATATCCCATTTTAGATATGAAAAAAACTAAGACATCGAGGGATTAACTAATTTCCCTGTCACACACAGCTAGTTAGTGGTTGAGCTGGGATTCAAGTGCAGGTACTTTGTGCTCAAACACAAATTGCATTTAGCCATTTTATTAGTTTACTAAGACCTTGGATGCTGGTTCTTTAGTGCTAAAGAAAGCTGGTTGCACAGTGAATTAAGGCAGTGACTTGCTGACAAGGACGATTCTGTTTAATGGCTTTACTATAATGCAGGTGGACATGCAAAGGGAAATCCTGGTCACAGGGATCCAGTCCCAAGGTGCCAAACACTACCTGAAGTCCTACTACACCACCGAGTTCCGTGTGGCTTACAGCTCCGACCAGACCAACTGGCAGATCTTCAAAGGGAACAGCACCAAGAACGTGATGGTCTGTGCCCACTGCTCCTCTAGCGTCTACGTGCTCGCCTCCAGACTGCGACCCTGCCCACGACACTTTCTTTTTAAAAAATACCTTTCTGGGCACCAGAAATATGAATGGCTTTCCTCCGGCCTTATGAATGAAAGTGGTAAAATGATGAGTCTGTATATTACACATTAAAGGGATAGGCCTGACTTCTGACACTTCAAAACTCCACAAAACTTTTTTAAAAAATCACTTTGTCATCGAACTAAATACCCAGACTTCTCAGATTGGCAGATGGTGTGCAGCAGTGCAGGATATCTGGTCTTGTGCCTGAAGGAGTCCACATTAAAAATATGCCACCGAGAGTTTTGATTCTACTAACTTTCTATATTATCTACACCTAATTTTGTATGTTATCACTTAGCTATTTACAGTAATAATTATTTGCACTATACCTTAAGACAGATAAGAAAAATCTTGATTTATGGCTCTTACTAATCCGTATTGGAGAGAGAACACAGATTACAGTTAGAATCTATAGCTTAAAGATTTTTGTGTCTATATTCATGAGGGATATTGGTATGTAGTTTTATTTTCTTGTACTGTCTTTTCTGGTTTTAATATCAGAGTAATACTAGCTTCATAAAATAAACTGAGAAGCATGCTCTTTTATTCTATTTTCTGGAAGAGATTGTCTAGAATTGGTGTTAATTCTTTAAACATTTAGTAGAATTCACCAGCGAAACCAGCCTGGCGATTTGTTTTCTGGGAGTTTTTAAATTACAAATTCAATTTCTTTAACAGTTACAGGCTATTCAAATGATCTATTTCACACTGGGAAAGTTGAGATAGTCTGTGTTTTTCAATAAATTGGCCCCTTTCCTCTAAAGTTCTTAAGTTTATGTCTATAGAGTATTTATAGTATTCCCTTATTATCCTTCTTATGTCCACAGGGTCTGTTGTGATATTGCCTATTTCATGTCTTTTTGCTTTGTTAGTCTTGCTAGAGTTGCCGATTTTTTTTTTTTTTTTTTTTTTTTTTTTTTTGCCTTTTCAAAGAACTGGCTCTTTGTTTCATTACTTTTGTCTATTGTTTTCTGTTTTCTGTCTTACTTAGTTATGGACTTAGCCTGCTCTTCTGTTTGGCTGGTCTTTCTGACATTGCTCTGTCAGGGGAAGTGGGTGAGATGCAGCCTCATTACTGCCAGGCCAGGTCAAAGTCCAGGTTCCCCAGCTGAGGGGGCTGGCTGCCCCTTTGCTGTGGTGTGGGGACGGGACACTGCAGGGGTGGAGGCCTTGTGAGCAGCTGGTGAGGCCAAAAGTCCTGGGTCCCTGAGTGGTCCTCTGACACAGCCCCTGTGAATGTGCTGAGAAGCCTCATCACAGTCCTGTGACCTGCACATCAAGGTCTCCGTGGCCTTTGTGGCTGCTGGGTGAAGAGGGGCCACAGTTGTCTCTACGGTGTTTAACTTGAAGTAGAGCAATTACTGTCTGAAAATTTTGTCTTGCCAGGCTGCCCTTCCTTGGTTTTGAAGCTAGAGAAAGCAGGTTTTGGCTGGGGCTGTTCTGTCTGTACCCATGGGTATTTCCTGGTTTCTGGCTTATTCATTTCCAAGTCTAGGATATGAGGCAAAAAGGTAACCCAAGGAACCCAGGGCCACGTAACTCCTCGGATCCCAGGATCCTGGCCAGTGTCCTTTCTTCTCGCCACCTCTCAGAGTCTTAGGTTTTCAGTTGTACTTAACAGGAAGAATAGGGCAAGTAGGTCTATTCCATATTCCTGAAGTGGAAGTATCCCCAATTATTTTTTAAGATCAAATTAATTTGGTTTTGGCCACATGAAAACTGAACATTACAATATTAAATGAGACCAAAATTTTACTATAAAATCAATTTATAGAGAATTTTTATATAATTGAGCTTTTCTCTTTTCTTCTAGTATTTTGATGGCAATTCAGACGCCTCTACAATAAAAGAAAATCGGTTTGATCCACCTATCACGGCTAGATATATTAGGATCTATCCAACTAGATTCTATAACAAACCTGCCCTTCGGTTGGAGCTGCAAGGCTGTGAGATTAATGGTAAGGAAAAAAGATGCATTATCATCTCACCACTACTCAGAGAATCAGGATTCAGGGGTATGGGAGAAGGGGCAGAATTTTTAGTTTTCGATCACTTAGGCTCCTAGAAAAACCTTGGTGAAGTAGAAGTTCCACCCAGGAACTAAACTCTCCTTGTGACCTAGACTCGCCCCGGTTCTACCAGCCAGACGGCAGGCAGCATCTCTCTGAATAGCACCTGGAGGACACGGACACCACCCTGACCCTCTGGCGAAGGGCCCCAGCTTAGAATGACCTCAGTCAGCTCATTTTCAATTGATTCAAACTAGGCCCCACTCTTCCGAAGTCTTTCAGGTCACTCAGACTTTAATAACAACAGGACCTAGCAGCACTCCTGGACACTGGTGTTCGACGAATGTTTTGGAAGTCTAAGTCTGCTTCCCAACTTCCCGAAACCTTGATTGGGCTCTGCAGTCTGTTTCACATCCTCTGTAGGCACCCAAGCCTTTTCCATGTAAGCTGCTATTTTTCAGGGGATACACTGCATAACCTGTGGCATAAATAAATCCAGGTAACCATAAATGGCCATAATAAAATCCTACTATATATAATAAAGATCTTTAAGAGTCTTATCTACCATTTTCCTTCTCTGATTCTCAAAGTAGGACTTTACAAAATTTTTCACTGCATAGCACATACAGAAAATAATATTTGTCTAGCAGTCTTAGGTAAAAGAACAAAGTAGGTAACCCAGGGCTTGGCTGATCCAGACAGCACCTGGCTGACCACTCAGGGCTGAGGGGGCAAGGAGATTGTGCACCAGAAACTTGCTTCGACACACTCATTGGGGAGCTACAGTACCTTCTCTCAGAGTGGAAGGAAGAGCCACCACTCACAGTGGAGAAAGTAGCTGAATCAATTTCTTATCAAAGCAGATGACGTTGCAGTACACTCTGATACTCATGAGGCATACAGATACGGGCATTTTGCCAGTGCCCAGATAGTAGTGGTACGAAACATCTCCCCATGAAGTGCAAATTTGGTACAGGCAGGAACATTCCTTAAAACGGCTCTATATATCATTGTTTTTTTCTTTCCATATGGTATATAATGTAAATGGTTGTTTGTTCAGATCATAGAGTCAAGCTATACTAAAATGTGACATTCAACTGTTTTAGCAATAGGTTTTCTTTTTAAGACTTTTTTTTTCCCCATGGAGAAAGTGAGGTATCACTGCAAGAATATGCCTGCATAATTTACTAGCAAGAACAAAATGTCACCAAGATGATGGTCATGGGCAGTCAGCCGAGCTCATTCACTAGCTATGGTTCTTACATATAACATGAATCACCCTCAAGGGGATGAAAGTAAAACACTAAATGTGACTACCAATTGTCCACTACATCCTCTTCTTTGTAGCTTTTGTTAGAATAGTTTTTTTTTTTATATACATAGATAAGAGTATTGTCTACTATCTCAAAGCAAAAACCTAAGTTCTATAACTCTGTGAAGGAAGGAAACAAGTTTAGACATTTAGAACACTTAGGTATTTGATGTCAGAGTGCCTGGGCTCAAATTTAGTTTCTGATTCTTCTAGCAGTGTTCTATGAAGCAAGTTACTTTTTCTTGCTGTGTTTTTCTTCTTCGTAAAATGAAGATAATTGGGAGCATTAAGTAATAATACATATGAAGCCTAAAAACAGGATTTGGTACTTGGACAACAAGTGTTGATTGTTGTGATGGTTGCTTCTGTTGTAACTTAGTAACATTATTCCTTATGTCCTTTGCAGTACAAAACACTGTGCAGGGAATATTGGTGGTGCATATTTAATCACATCGCTCTCTCTCAACAGGATGCTCCACCCCGCTTGGTATGGAAAGTGGAAAGATAGAAAACACGCAAATCACAGCCTCTTCATTTAAAAAGTCTTGGTGGGGAGATTACTGGGAACCCTTCCGTGCCCGCCTGAACGCCCAGGGCCGTGTGAATGCCTGGCAAGCCAAGGTGAATTATCGTTGTCCCCTGTGAACAGAGTTCACTCAGCCTTCCAGAAAAAAACAAAGGCTCTCACTACAGGGAACATGGGGCCTGGAAAGCCAGATAATCATCTGTTTCTGCAGATTATGACCCTAGGCTGAGAATCTTGGATCCTGTTGAATTGATAGTCTCAGCTCTAACTTTGGCTCACAGAGAAGTTATTTATCATCACTGTGGTTCTTTGTCTCATCTTGATTTAGACCAGGGATGGGCAAAGTTTTTCTGCAGAGATACAGATAATTAATATTTTAGGCTTCACGAGCCATACATTCCCTGTCATAATTACTCAACTTTGCCACTGTAGCAGGAAAGTAGCCATAAACATTATGTAAATGAATGCTCACGACTGTGTTCCAATAAAACTTTACTTACAAAAACAAGCAGAGGGCTGGATTTGGCCTTGGGCTATAGTTTACAAACCCCTTTTGAGACAACTTACATTAATGATAAATGATTTAGATTTGCAACATCTTCCCTCCCTCCCCCACATACAATTTAGTAATACTTTTCATTTTCTTAAGAGTGCCATGTTTTGTTCCCGTTTTTTGAGAATTCTGCAACATTCCTTTAGACAATTGACAGCATGGTAAAACACTACAAAACCAGGGTTATAAATCAGTGATCTAAATTGAAGAAACATATTCCAGAGAGTTATATTGCCCCTGATATTAGCCCATTGAGTAGTACAGGTGACTTCGTTTTAGGGTAATTCTTAATAATTGACTCACTTTATTTCACTCTTCAACTGACCTGAGAAATCAGAATGGAGGCTGAAATCAGAACAATCCAACTTAATCCAAGATCCCCATCTTCTATCCTCCTAACTCTCTCCTTTAAGATACCTACATTCCGAGTCCCTGGACTCGCTATGGGTTTCCACATCCTATCCTGAAAGTAGGTCACCAGGAAGAAAAGGTAACTGTGGAACTAGCGGAACAAATAAAAAAGCCTGGACCCCATACAGGTGGTCTTAGGGATCAGCCAATGTCTACGCCTTGAAACTCATTCTAGACCATCATAGAATCGCAGACTGTTAGAACAGAAAGGGATTCTACACAGCCTCTGGTCCAGAATTTTCATCTGAAGTCTAAACACAAAGGATAGTAAATAATTTTGGCTTAGTCTAGTGGCAGAATCGGAATCCCATTCTCCCAATAAACAGACCAGTGCTCCTTCCACCATTTAAAGCACCCCAAACTCCTCACTGCAATTCTGCAGGAGAATCTGAGACCCAAAAAGCTAAAATAATAAAAGTAATGTTACATTATATTTATATAATTTTTAAAAATAAAGTAATTTTAAAAAGAAAATAAGAAGTTAGAGAAAGGGTGTCTTTGAATTCTTTCCCAGGTGCCCCTTTAGACCTGTTTATGGTATAACCTCGTCACCCCGCCCCCCATTTTACAGCATTGAAAAAGAATTTGCTCCATAAATGATTTGCTTTTAGTCTTTGTGAAGTAATACAGGCTCCAAAGGTGAAGTGCTAATTTTAATTTTTAATGCTGTCATTTTAAATCTGGAATTTTAGGTCATAACTATTTGTTTCACTTAACCTATTAGCATGAAATGTCTTTATAGGGTCTCTTTAGGGACTGAAAATCTAAACTAGACATATGCAAGCACGCATGCAGACTGAAGGGTCTCTACCACATTTATGCCTACAAAAAATCATTTCTGCCTACAAAACTCCTCTAGCTACCTATATTCTGTATCGCTAGTACAATCTTGATTTGAAGACACACTAAAACACCACCAAATCTCACTAGAGGGTGTTACAAAATTAACAAAAAAATTATCTAATTTTAATTCAATGAATTTTCTTTAAAAATTCATGAAGCATGTGACTTTGTGTAACATACATATGTGTATACATATGTACACATACAGACATGCACATGAGTGATGTTGAGAAAATACAGTATTCATTATCTCGTACAGAGTTTGCTGAGAGTATGGGGCATGATAACTCTCCTAAAGTTGAAAATTCATCTCAAGTTACTCTAAAACTCAGTTAGTCCTTCTGATCATCTTTCTCCTAGTGCATATTGCCAACCATGTAATTAGGCATTGTGTTAGGCCAGAGACAGAACAATTGCTATGTCATTTCAAGCCCAAGGTATAGCTTTATCGGGTTTCTCAAACATATTTATTTGAAATATCAGGAAAGAAGAAACTAGACTATTTCTCCTATTTGACATTAGCAATGAAAAGAAAAGTGAGGCTCTTCTAAAATAAAGGATACTACCCAATTCTTTTCCAGATAATCCTTCAGTAATATCAGTAATATCATCACAGCATTTAAACAAACTCACTTGAGAATAACATTTACAAGTAATTTACCAATTTAATATTTTTTCCTCAAGTAAATTTCTTTTGTTTACTCACCAAATATTTACTGAACACCAACTGTGTGCCATGCATTGTGCTAAATACCTGGAAACAAAACTAAGGCGGTCTCTGTCCTCAAAGAGTAAGGGATACAAAAAGTGGGTAAATAAACAAATATGCAATGAGTGTAGAATGTGTGAAATACTCCAGCAGAAGCTCATACGCGCGCTATGACAACAAATGAAAAGGAACAGGGAAGGCTTCAAGGAGAGAAGGAAGCCTAAGGGATGGAACAAAACAAACCCTCTGAGCTCTGTGCATTTCTGAGTGTCTAAAAAAAGCAAGGGTTTTAACGTCTGTCTTACCCATGTGTTCTTACCATTTTCATAGGCAAACAACAACAAACAGTGGTTACAAATTGATCTGCTCAAAGTCAAGAAGATAACTGCCATCATAACACAGGGTTGCAAGTCTCTGTCCTCTGAAATGTATGTGAAGAGCTATGCCATCCACTACAGTGACCAGGGAGTGGAATGGAAACCTTACAGGCAGAAGTCCTCCATGGTGGACAAGGTACAGGGTGCCCTCTGGGCAAAGGAAAGCAACTGGGAAACTTGCGGGGTGACAAAAGCACCTTGCGCCTCCCAGTAGCTCTCCACACCACGTGCGCGCCCACGCATCGCTTCTTTAAGTCTTCTGCACGCTAACGCCGCAGGCTCCTGGGTTGGGGACAGGGGCCCCGCAGCTTTCAGCTTTGACTGAGCCACCTGCGAAACAGCGAGAACGAAACACTAAGGGGTGGTGGGAGGCTTCGCTAGCCCCGACTGAGAAAGATGGGGAAGGGGTTGCCGACTGAGAAAGATGGGGAAGGGGCTGCTGTAACAAACTACCGTAGACTGGGTGGGTCCTAGATCGGCGTGCCAGCACAGTCGAGTTCTTGGCGAGAGCCCACTCCCTGGTTATGTCCTCATAGGGCCTTCCTTGATGTGTGCACACATACACACAGAGAGAGATCCCTGTCTCTTCCTCTTTGTATAAGTGTAATTACCTCTCAAAGGCCTCATCTCTTAATAGCATCCCATTTATATGATCTATCAAATTTTATATATGAATTTGGGGAAGACACAAACGTGCAGTCCATAACAGGAGTCTAGAAAATATTCTGCTGTAAAGGTCTGGAATAACACCACATTATCATTGCCTTGGAAATACTTGTTACTCACCACTGATCAAATACCCATGGCCATAAAACTTTCTGTGTCTTTGTGGCTGAGCAGAAAGGAATTATCTTTACTGACTAGGAGACTAATGTCCTACAAGATGAATTACTCCTCTATACTCTTCAGTTCCCAGTTATGTGGCTTTGAAGTGCCACAAGAGGCAAAGCCAGATGAGCTAAATCACAGGAGTGGGAATTGAGTTGAAGCTAACGGGAGGGGCAACGCAGGAGAAGGGGGTGGGCATTTATCCAACACTCATTATGGGCTCAGCTCTTAGCGAATTTGAACCTCTCGTTTTAAACCCCTGGGCTGGCCGTTTCTTTGGTTTGGTTTATTTCTCATTGTACCATGATGTCTGCATAGCAGGGTAAGCACACTGTCATAAACAAATAGTGATTACACATAGCTTCTGCTGTGTGTAAACGCTGGGGAACTTGCTGTAGGTCAAAAAAAAAAAAAAGGAGGAGGGGCACAGTTTACCTGATATAGGACATACCTGAAAAGGAGAAATGAAAATGCATGGTTGCATTTCATTTAAAATGTTAGTAATAGCTAAGCATTTATTGGCGCCACTATTTGGCACTTACTAGGCACTTGTCATATGTTTACATACATTTTCAATGCTTACAACTTCTATGAGGTATAATTTCATTACCTCCATTTTGCCAATGAGAAATGGAGAATCGGAGAATTTAAGTAATTTGCTCAGAGTCACACAGCTAGCTGCAAAGGACCTAAGGGCAGAGATGGTTTTGAAACTGCTGCGTGATATCATACCAACTGTCTTTATTTTTCTCTAATTTGACTCTGATCACTGGCGAGGCGAAATCTCTAAAGAGGTCCGTCTGGAGTGTGATTTCATTATTGATTGAGGATCATCTCTTTGACAATATTATACATGTTCTTCGATGGCCTCAGTTTGAACTTAAAGGACAAAAAAATTATCTGTAAGATTTTTATACCCATTGTACCAACATTAAGGATTTTCTCATATTTTGCTTTCAGATTTTCGAAGGAAATAGTAATATCAAAGGACATGTGAAGAACTTTTTCAACCCACCAATCATTTCTAGGTTTATCCGCATCATTCCGAAAACATGGAATCAAAGTATTGCACTTCGCCTGGAACTCTTTGGCTGTGATATTTACTAGAATTGAATATTCAAGGAGACAAGAAGGACTCTTAAAGATGTCAAACTACTTAGAGTGGGCAATGTGTTTTATAGCTATGTTAAATTCTCTATCAGAGAATAAAATTTTATATATGAAACTTTTATAATGTAACTCCTTGCTACCAGTAAGTGAAATGATGACTATTATTTCTGCATTAATTTGAATATAAATGGCTTATCTTTCACAATGATTAAATATGCTATATAAAGTAATATATTCATGTAGTTAATGTGCTTTCTGTTAGTTCTTTTAAACCCTAAACACATTAATAAAAGAAATATTATTTTTTAAAACAATTTCTAGACTTGGATAGCTTTCACACCTACATTTTTCTTTAAAGAAACTAGGATTTAAGAGTAAAGGAAACAAGTGAGATTTTTAAATCGTTGACTTCTTGACAGTAAAAAGAAAAACAGTCTTACCATATGAAACAACGAGTGCTTAAAATACCCTGTCTCACCTACATGACAATGACTTTTCTGACTCTTCATGAGGAAAGATACAAGTAAGCATATTTTCAATTGTCCTGTTGGACCTGTGAATCGGGCCTGGTCTCCCTTAGGACTAGGACAGAGCCAAGATAACCATGAGAGAACTGAACATGGAACCTTGGCTTCATTCTAGCTGACACCACATGGCACACAGTTTCAAAACATAGGTTCACGTAAGGGAAAGCCACAATCTGTAAAAGGAGCATTGGAACTGTTGGCCTAACTGCAGCTACTTCTGCTAGAACTGGCCCCTGGCCAAACTGGCAAGCAGTTGAAGTGCCCTTCTCTCTACAGCCCCAGCCCCCTCCTCTCCCTGCCTCAGCACCTTCCCCTTTCAGCCCTCCCTTCCCTGGGAACTTGGCATCCAAAGATCCTATGCACACCATGAGACCAGGGAGCCTCCTGGGATCTTTTAAGTCACATGGGATAGAAAGTCACTGCTGAGGCTATTTCTGTCGAACAAACCACCCCAGAACTTGGTGCGTAAAACAAGTCAAGAGGAGGGAGCCAACACCACCAGTCCTGTTAAAGGCTAAGCCCGGGACTGGCACAATCTCAGTTCTGCCGCACGTGACTGCGAGTCACAGGCCAGCCTGGATGCAGCATAGGCTGGGAGGACACATGGGGCATGATTCACTGGAACATCTTTACGTACCAATTACCAGAGTTACCTATTGTACCTTTATGACTATCATTTTTAATTCTCTGTTGGGTAAATCACTTATCTCTGTTTTATTAAGTTGGTTTCTGGATATTTATCTTGTTTCTTTGTTTGAAATATATTTCCTTGTTTCTTCCCTTTTCTTGATTCTCTGCCTTGGCCTCTGTGCATTAAATAAAACAGCCACCTCTCCCAGTCTTGACATACTGGGCTCACATATCTGAACCCCATGAGTCAGCCCTGCCTGAGCTCCTGGTTGCCCCTGTGATTGTCCAAGTCACTTTCTTTGTTCCTAGTGGTTCCCAGCAAATGAGGGCATGCCAAGACCTGCCATTGTCCCTAAGGCATGAGGAATGCCCACAGAGCTGTTCAGGCTCCAGGAGGACAATAACCGCCAGCCCCATCGGCTCCCGAAGACTTCCGGGCAGCAGGTCAGAAAGCCAGGACATCAGACGTGCCGTCCAGTCCCCATCGGGGAGAAACCTGGAGCTGGGCGTCTGCCTGCTCGCTCTATGCTGAGCCAGAGGGGACAGTCACTGGGAGGACTTGTGCTCCCACCAAGAGCCACCTCTTGGTTTTGTGTGGCCCTGGGGGACTCATAATTGCCAAGCCTCCTTAGCACCCAGAGCTAGGTGATTTGGGAACCAGTCCCGCGTGTGGCAGCCGTAACGCTGGGGGTACTACATGTGTGTACAATCTCCCTCCGGGGAGAAGCTGGAGACTTGGTTTTCCTGCTGCAGTGAGCTGGGGAGATGGCAGGGATGTGCCCACCAGCTCCTTCAGGCTCCAGGGAGGACCCATCAGCTGGCCAGCTGATTAGAAGCCAGACCCACAGGCAGCAGCAGGAAAGCATGCAGCAAGCTGCCTTCCAGGCAGAAACTGGGAGGGCGAGTTTTTCCTGCTCCCATTGCACAGCCCCAGGGTGTGGCTGTGGCGAGTGCCCACGTGCCCCTCTAACCGCTGCTGCTTTGTCTGCCATGGTCTGTGGGACTTGTGAGTGCCAAACTCCGTGGGCAGTCTGAGCTAGGTGGCTGTCCCTCAGGTGGCAGTCTTAAAAGTTGGGGTGCTAGTTGTCTGGCCCAAACCCTTTCCTCACAGGGAGAGCTAGGAGTTCGAGGATTCCCTTCTGATGGAAAGGCCCTCTGATGAGGGTGGGGCTTATGGCGAGTGTGCGCCTCAGTCCCTCCTACCCACTTCAATATGAGTCTCCGGATATGTAGGAGTTCCTCAGGTTCTGGATTTCTCTCAGAGGGAACTGACCCCAAAATGCCTTTGTTCTCTCCAGGGCCAACCTTATGAATATGTGACCATTTTAGTCACAGAGCACCCTCGTAGAGTGGCCCCATGCTGGGTCTAATGTTCTGTGGTCACTCTCTTGAAATTCTTAATAATTTTTTAACAAACAGTCCAACATTTTTGCTTTGCAATGGGCCCCACGAATTCTGTAACTAGTCCTGGGTTCCTCTGTGGCCGAAATGGGCAGGATCTCTTCTTATCTGGACTCTCTGGAGGTTCAACAGGGGCAGGACAATCACGTGGACTTGCTAGACAGGGGAAGGGATGCGCACGGAGCACGAGATCCAACCTGATTATCCGATAGGTGAAAAAAGAAGGCCACAAAGTTTTGACAACCTGCCTGAGGCCTTGAGCTTTCTGCTCAAGTCAGAGCTGAAACCAGAAAGCAGATGATCAGACTCCTGGCCTCTCTTTCAGCCTAGTTTCTCTTCCATAAAATGGAAATTATATACTGATTATAATTCATCCCCCTCCAGACAGGGAGACATGAATAGTAATAAGAACTAATTAACTGATCCGAAAATTACTTGTTTGTGGATCAATGAGATGTTTGGGTTAAATCTGATCTGTGTAGAAATATTATAACCCCTCTTATTTTGAAATCAAAATATATTTTTTAATTTCTCTTTGAAGTCATTTAGATGAAATTACAACTTTTGCCGTATAGTATATCTTCCACTGACATAACATAGTCCACTGTTTGTTACGGCATAACCAGTTGCTATAGAAAAGAAATGACTCACAATAGAATTGTGACTTGGAAGAAGAAATGGACAGATAACATTTAAGTGTTATTAATTAATCTGAGAGTTGGCAAAGCGGGGCTGCGAGTGTATCACAAATACAAGAGGGTCAGAGGAAACATGGAAATAGTTCTCCAGGACTTTTTCAAGTTGTTAAAAGGAATTACAAACTTCATGCCACTTTTTAGAATAACTTTGAATAATCACTGCACTTTGAGTTCAGGACCTAGAAGGAGCAAGTCATGGGACAGTGGATTTTGGTTCTATAACTGGCACATGTCCTCAGGCAGTGGACGTAACACACATTTAAAAATATCAGCGTTCCAGGCTACCATTTTCCTTGTACTTTTTTTCCTTCTAGAAAGTTATTTCATGGAAAATTCTGAATGCCTAATTCCTTCAAATTCTTACATTCTTGTAGACTAGAGCTCGGCAGTAGGACACAGGCAGATGACATGACTGTGTGTGGAGTGAGACTTAACACTGTCAATGCACAGGTAACAAGAAAGCGTCTCACATCCAGGTACTGTGCGGGGAGAGACTACAGATTCAAAGTTTGATATCTCCAGGCTGTAGGAAATGTCCTCACCAACAGATATACGTGTAATTTTGCATTTGGTTTATGGGAAAAAACTTAATAATATTAACCCCCCTAAATGTACCACCATCTTAATTTTTTTTAAATGTAGTAAGCTTACTCTATCTACATAACAAAGTACTGTGATGGGCATTGTAGGGGAGAATACGCAAAGAAAACAAAGACACTGCTCTGGCTCTTCGAACTTATCTAGTTGGATAAAGAAGAGAAGCATAAGCAGCTAATACAGACTATGGGCTGATTACACACTGAGCAGTGAAAAGTCAGTCAAAGGAGTAACCCATGTGGGATGGAGTCAGACTGTGAAGACTTTTGGAGACCTGGACCTTGAAGACATCAGATGTATATTAAAGCAATCTGTGCAGAACCCCAAAGAACTGGATTGGGATAAGGGTCAACAACAATCAGAGAAGTCTAAGAACTTTATGCTTAAATTCAGGACCCTGTGAACCTCCCCTGACATGGCCATCCATTCTTTTGACTTCCTGTGACACTGCCTTATTCAGCCACCTCCCTCCACCCCCCAAACCCCACACCATGCCATGCCCATAAGTCCAGTGTATTTGCAGGGTCAAAAAAATAAAAACATCTGCCTGGAAAGACTTGACAGTCTGAAGGGAAGAGAAACAGTGTAAAACTTACATGTTCTGAGTTGTCTTTAAGGAAATAGCGATGAAGGCTGTATTGCTACATGAGATGCTTAGAATAGTCCTTGGCACATAGTAAGCACTATATGGGTATTAATTATTATTAATATTAACATTATTAATGACAGCATCAGTATAAATGTGATATACTATAATATCGATGATATTATTATGAACAACTGTTATTAATTCTGCTTCGTTGAATGCCTTTTATACCACTCATTACTTTTTTTACATTGTGGTAAAATACACATAACAAAAATGGCTGAAACGGTCAGTTTTGCAAGGGCACAGCTCAGTGGTGCGAGGTGCATTCGCAGTGCTGTGCAGCCTCCATTACCTTTTACAGTTGCTCTATTTTCTACAGTGCTGTGCAGCCTCCATTACCTTTTACAGTTGCTCTATTTTCTACCTGTGACTCCAAGCTTTTCCCAGTAGGTGGCGCGTCTGATTTAACTGTATACCTAGCCAGAGTTCTGCAGACCTGAACACAGAGGGCAAGCCCAAATTATCCAGGCTGAACGAAGATTGAACAGCTTGCATTGACTTTCTTCGGTGGATTTAACTGACCTAATTTTGTTTTTCTCAGGGGTAAGGATTGGAATATTTTTAATAGCAGATATAAACATTAGCATTACATCTTGAGTCCACGGATCTAGAATGTGATTCAGAAATTATTGTAAATTATCCACAGACAAATTGAAAAAAACAGAATTAAGCAGAAATGTACTCAACAAGGAAAACTAATTAGTTGCCAATTGGTTTAAGGAGGCTTTAAACAGGAAGAAGTTAATAAATTGTGCCAGAATCTAAACTAGAAAGAATGGTCAGCATGCTAGATTATAGTACATATTATAGTGTAGATTTACATATAGATTGTGAAGACTATACTTTTCTTCAATGCACTAAATAGGTCTTTAAAAATGATTGGCTGGTGATGATACTGTGGTTTGATATTTGTCAAGTATTAAAGAATCTTCTCTGCCCTCCTAGCAACTAACATTCTAAATCAAAGGTTCTCATACATCCTCAGGTAGCAAAGTAATTGGAAAGCACCATACTCTTAGCAAAAAATAAAACTCATATTAACACAACGAAATTTTATATATATGTGAATGAATATATTTATTTCTCTTCTTGTTCCCTCAAAAGACTTAAGGTTGCCTAAAAGAGAACACAAAATACTACTGGATAACATATGTTAGAAGTAGAAAAGAAAGAGAAAACAGAGGTAGGAACATAAACAGGAAGCAAGAAAGAGGATGACATGAAAATACGTACCATAAAGCTGTTCACCTTGCTATGGGTGGGCTTGGGTTTAACGGGAAGGTTTTTTATTAGCAGATGCAAAAAGAAAAATCTTATTAGTTACACAAGAGTGTCCCCTAAAAAATGTTCAAAAGAAGCACTTTTCTGGATACTGAAACTAAAAATAATTTTGTGGTCCACAAAAAGGACACCATGTAATGTGCAGAGCGTGTTTAACAAGATCAGATTTTAAAAGACTGTTTCCTATGCATCCCTCAGGAGAGGCTGATGGATTCTCACCCGAGCACAGTTCAGTAAAAACAGGACTTCCAAGGCTAGTGCTATGTGGTCCAAGTGCATGGTGCATGTCTCTCTGCTGGTCTGGCTTAAGCCAAAGGTGGATTTTACAGTCTCTAAAGGAAAGTAGTTTTCCTTCAGACAACAGCTCATATCATAAATACTTTCTGTGAGTCATGCTTTTGATAGCCATCTGGTGGTAATGAGCTCAATATTTTATACTCAATACTCTCCAAATATAACAACTAAATTTTTGCAAAGGTGTATGTTCTTACACCAGATTGTATTATGAGAAAATTGCAGTAGAAGCCAAATGCTTGAGAACAATTAATGGGAGAAAAAAATAAATTGAGAAAATGATTTCCATTCATCTTTTTTTATACTGTAATTTTGGAGCAGAGAACCATTCCATTTTGGTAGCAGAAAACTTTAATCCAGCTAACATAACAACACCTATTAACACAGCAACATTATATAATTTGACTCATAATTTTTCATTTGGTAGAGATTAATCATTTCAAATAATTGCCTTTCCTGAAAATGAATATAACATGTTTGATATCTTTCAATTCAATTAAATATTTATTGTTAATCATTTATAGAAAAGGAAATTTTAGGCACTGCAGAGAAGTGGCAGGCAGATGAATAGCCCTCAAAGAACTGACTTATTTACAAATTTCTGCTTATTATGGCCTGGTTTGAGCAATTACATATGAATTTCTTCTTAATATTTTGTAGTTTGCTTTCATATTAACACCCAGGACAACGGACTCTAAACAAATAGTTTCTCTCAGAATTTGAAATCGTTTGGACTATAGCCTGGATTTTGAAACATAAATGTTATGAGGGCCCTGGACAAGGTGTTCGCTTTAAGACTGTGCCATTTATCAAGATTAAAGCTTTGCAAATAAAACCAAGATTATATTTAACTACCTCTCTCCGTTCTCTTCTCCAACACACATCCCTGTTTCCCTAACACTTTACTCGCTGTACTTTTTAATGCGCACAAGATGCAAGTTTCTTTTCTCTTTTTAATATTAAGAAAACTTCTTTTAAAGTATTCTTTTTTATTGCCTACAGGACATACCTTGTCATCCTGCGTTTAGCTCCCTCTTTAAAGTGCTGGCCTATTTAAACCTAACACCACACTTTACACCCTTTCTCCTGATGCTGTGCAGTGTTCTACAAGCTAAATTTGTATGTATGTGGAGGGATATGAAGTTGGATTGCAGGCTTTTCCTTGACTGTGTGCTGGGACTATGCAGCTGCTGGTCGATTTCTTAAATCCTCACCCTCCCCCCTTATTTTCTATCTCTGACCTCTGACACGCCTCAGCCTTTGGGCCGTTAAGGATCTGTTAGTAAATGTTAGTAGATTTTTCGTTTTTCCTTTCTTCTGTCTTTTTTCATTTTCTCTCTTTCCTTTTCTAGAGAAAATGACCGTTTTGTCATGTTTCTCCTTTGTCTCTCCATGTAAGCTTGCATTCAATTAAATTTCACTTTACTGTCATAAGCAAACATCTCTTCAGTCAATTCTTTTATTGACTGCTCATGAAGTGGCAGGAAAAGAGACAAAATCCCTACTCTAATGGCATTTAGAGTAGGGATCTTAAAAAGCTTGATGCTGCATGTTAAAAGAGACAGACAATAAACAATATGAAAAACACATAGGATGCCAGACAATAAATCAGAGGAGAAAACGAGGTGTTTGTGGAAGGGAGAAGGTCGGTAATACTAAATAGGATGGCCAGTGAAGGCCCTAGAGAGAAAGGTGACATTTAAGTGAAGACCAGAAGGAGGTGAGGAAGTAAATAACGCAGGTGGATGGGAGAAGAAATCTTTGGGCAGAAAGAACAGAGAGTGCGAACACCCGGCAATGCCAGTGTGCAGGGGATGGTGCAGAGACAGCAAGGAGACCAGCAGGCTGAAGCCCACTGAGCGATGAGGACAGTGGAGATGAGATCAGAAAGGAAAGTGGGTTTGGGGAGCGGGACAGTGCAGGTCTGGAAAGCCCCTGAATGAGCCCTGGAAAAGCCCCTGACTTTTTTGCTGAATGAGATGGATACAGAAAAGTGCTATGAGGTGAGTTTGCTCTAAATGACTCTTTCGGCTGCTGTACTGAGAACAGACCAGAGGAGCATGGACAGTCACAGGAAGACCCGTTTATATGACTGCAGATGTCCACAGAAATGGGAGGTAGCAATAAAGGTGCTAAAACAGGTGGGATTCTAGACATATTTTAAGCCAACCAGATCTGCTGCTGGATTGAGCAGTTTCATCATAACAGCTGTACGCCCAAAGCGGTGGATAAAATCTTCCCAGTGAAACGCTGGCAGTGCTTTTGGAAGGCCCAGTATGGTCTAAATGATCCTGTCTTTGCATTTTGATCAATTGTTAGCTGATCACTTGCATTCCACCAAACTTCAGCAGCCACCTCCCGTGAGTGTGACCTGAACTGTGTCATCTCTCACGACAGGTCCACCTGTGGAATGTTAAACCCAACCAGCCAGAGAAACTCCTCGTAGATCTCATCAACTTCCACCCGCCCACCGAGGCCTCCCATTCTCTCAACCCCTCCATCAGCTCCTGCTTCTCTGCTCCCTCATGGCTTCATCAACGTTACTCGCAAATCCTCAGGATCCTCTGGTCTCCGACTTTCTGTCCCTCATGTATCCCCAGAGAAACTCCCACCTGTGGTTTCTCCACGCGCACAGCCAGGCTGAGTCGGGTGGTCTCTGCACACATCCCTTGCCAGTCGCTGCCCAAATAAGCTATTTAAAACTTTCATACTCTACGGCAGAACCTGTCTCATTCCTGTTTATCTTTTCAATCCTACCACACATCCAGGAAAGTGCTGTTACTCCTACCCCATCCAGTGCCCATTTATCTACATTTCCACCCACCGCCCCTCCTTCCCTGAGGGAAAAGAGAAGCTCCTTCTTAGTCCAGACCAAGCTGCACATTTTAGTTCCAGATCCCAGTAGCTTCCCCACCTCAGAGGCCTGTTTCAAACACCCCTGAATCTCATAGTGGTAGTTATACGATTGTATATATTTGCCAAAACTTACTGAACTATACACTTAAAATGGATGATTATTTGACGAAAATTTTACCTCAATAAAATCAAGATTTTTAAAAAACGGTATCCCTCCTGTTCTTTTCTCCTCTCCTCATACACTCTAACTCTGACAAAATAAACAAAAGCTAAATTTGAAATGGGATCTGCGTCTGCTGCCCACACGAGCATTTAGAAAGTTCCTGTGTGCCAGAGTTTCTCCCTCGTACTTTGAAGCTGGCCCACTATGGTTCCTAGAAAATAACAGAATTTTTTTAGATCAATTTTGTGCCAAACACTGTGCAAAGCATTGATCCTATCTACCCTTGTGTAATCCTCCCAACTGCCCACAAAGCAGATATTATCTACATTCTACTTGAGAGAATTGAGCCTCAGAAGGGGATGGTATCTTGCCCAAGGTTGGCAAGAGGTGCAGTGGGGGCTGTGCCCTAAACCCAGGTCTGTCTGAGGCACCACCCCTCTAAGCTCTTCATATAATATGCCAGGTAATGAGGTTTCAAGTAGAGTAGAAGTGGAGAGGTAAGAGATCAGAACAATCAGCTGCTCACAAGCTTTGTGCATTTCTCTACCCTGTGTGAGGCCCCTATATTCACTGCTGGGGGCACGTCAAAGCACCGCCAACAAACTATCCCCTGCCAGAATAATGAATTAAGGCACAGAGTTCACAGTGGACCACCAAACACAGTATCCTGAATCTGCATGTCCTCTCCTATACTTCAAAGTACAAAGAGCTCTTGCCTGGGAATGCAGGTAGAGAGCTGGACGAGGTGAAGTTAGAAATACAAACTGGTATGAGCTATAGATAAAAGCATGAATGAATTGCTCTCCTTAAAAGAAATTCATATTCTAATACAGAGATAGACTTTTTAACAGACTCTAAAGTTTGATTTTATTTGAAATTAAATCAGATCTTTACACCAAGATAGAACTGGGCTATAAGCATAGAATGCTTCAGCTATAGCTAAGTGTGATGTTATAATACAGGCGTACCTTGTTCTACTTCACTTTACTGTGCTTCACAGGAATTGCATTTACAAACTGAAAGTTTGTGGCAACCCTGAGTAGAGCAAGTCAATTGGTACCATTTTCCCAATAGCACTTGCTTACTTCATGTCTCTGTGTCACATTTTGGTAATTCCCACAATATTTCAAACTTTTTCATTATTGTTTTATCTGTTACAGTGATCTGTGATCAGTGATCTTTGATGTTATTATTGTAATTGTCTTAGGGCACCAGAAACGGTGCCCATCTAAGGCGGCAAACTTAATCGATAAATACTGTATTCGGTCTGACTGCTCCGCCAGCCGGTTGTTCTCTCTCTCTCCTCGGGCCTTCCTATTCCCTGAGATACAACAATATTGAAATTAGTCCAGCTAATAATGCTACAACAGCCTCTATGTTAAAAGTGATACGAAGAGTCGCACATTTGTCACTTGAAAACCTTTTGGAAAGCATTCACTATTCTAGATGCCACTATGAACATGTGTCATTCATGGGGAGAAGTCAAAATGTCGACATTAACATGAGTTTGGAAGAAGTTGATTCCAATCCTCGTGGATGACTTTGAGGAGTTCAAGACTTCGGGGGAGGAAGTAACTGAACATGTGGTGGAAACAGCAAGACAACTAGAAGTGGAGCCTGAAGATGTGGCTCCATTGCTGCCATCTCACAATACGACTTTAACAGATAAGAAGTTGCTTCATATGCGGGAACAACAAGAAGTGGTTTCTTGAGATGGCATCTAATGGTGAAGATGAAGTGGAGACGGTCGAAGCGACAGCAACGAGTCTAGACCATGACATTAACTCAGCTGATAAAGCAGCAGCAGGGTTCGAGCACCGACTCCAGTTTTGAAAGCAGTTCTGCTGTGGGTAAAATGCTCTCAAACAGAGAGAAATCTTTCATTAAAGGACAAGTGAATTGCTGCGGCAAACTTCACTGTTGCCTTATTTTAAGAAATTGCCACAACCACCCAACCTTCAGCAACCACCACCCCGGGGATCAGTCAGCAACCAATAACATCAAAGCAAGACCCTTCACCAGCAAAAAGATTACAACTTACTGAAGGCTCAGATGATGGTTAACATTGTTTAGCAATGAAGTATAAGGTACGTGCATTGTTTTTTTTTTGGACATAATGCTATCGCACACTTAATAGACTACAGTTACTTTGATATGCACTGGGACACCAACAAATTCACGTGACTTGCTTAACAGTGATATTTGCTTTATTGCAGAGGTCTGAAACTGAAATCACAATATGCCCAAGGTATGCCTATACTTGTCAATGGTAGTCAAAAAAAAAAAAAGTATGAATGAAGACTGGAGTGTAACTCATGAGGTGTGGGAAATGTGTCCACCAAAACATATTTATCGTACCACTCCTATGCTCAAGACACAAGAGCGAACTCAGGGAATACAAAGATAAAGATGACATGCAGTTTCTGATCACAAAAAGCCCACGGTTAGTGGCAGAGAAGTCCTGTATACAACTACCAGAAATTATTTACCAGGACAGATGCAAAGCAGGCTGAGCACAAGTACACGTGGCTTGAGCAATCATGTCTCCTAGTACCTAAATATCTCACCAAGAACTGAAAATGTCCTCCTCTTTATTATAAAGATTCCAGCTAAGACCGCTCACCCTCAGAACTGGGAAGAGATGAAAGGTGAACATCTTATGGGAATTGGGGGTTATAAGAACTTGGACAGGACGTCCTAAATTAGTCGGATTGAGGGCTGGGAAGAGCTTTTCTTCATTAACCTCTTCCATCTGGGTAGATGCTACATAAAATGTTTTGAACACTTAATTTTCCATTGGAGAGTATTTTAAAATACCTGACCAAATCACATGGAGAATATATAGTTAAAGAAGGGGAGAAGATAAGTGTATGATCGTGTATTTGCACGTGTTTACACACTGTTGAGAGGGAGGCAGGAGAATGACACATCAGAAACATTTGAATAGATATGGTCTGATGCTGGCAGTGAGAATCTCATAAAGCACTTGATCTATTCCTTAGCCAATTACATTGCCACAAATGAATATAGATGAGAGAAATCAACACACCCTTTAGTTCTTTCAGGATTTCCTAACTTATGACTCATTCACATGAGACCGTGACTATTTTCAAAGGTTGTCATAAGAAGCCACATGCTTTTATAAAACAGGACTTAACATTTTTCTAAATGTTTTATGCATTCTTTTAAAAAGATAAAGTATATCAGAAAATAATTTCACCACCTCGCTTGGCTAAATAATCTAGTCAGTTCTGGCTTTGGGTGAAATTATTCTGTGTGGTCCTTCTGATACAAGGAGGTTCTTCAACTGAGTCACAGACAGGACTTCCAAGACTGCCGCCTCACAAGTGACTGTGTGCCCCCAGTGTGCCTCTGGTGATCTCCAGAACCACCCCTCGAACTTCTAAAGGACATACCTGAACCCTGGGCCGCATTAACTCTAGTTCCCATAGAAAAACCCAACAGCAGAGCTAAGACAACCAGCACAATGCCAGCAGGTTTGCAGATCCTCGATTGAGCCCTTCTCAGTTCCACATATTGCTTAAACCCCACTAGAGGGCAACCCACACCTCCCAGCTTCTCCTCTTCCATCTTGGTGGGAGCCCAGCTGCTGTAAGGTTGAGGCAGCCAGCTATGTCAATAGGAATAGGAAGTCAAATGGGATTTGAGGCCTGAGTCCAGGCTCTGCCAGGTGTCAGATTCTGTCATCATGCCTTCAACATACAAGGTCATTGGTATTGAGAGATAATACATTCCTTTCCCTGACTCAACTTATTCGTGCCACTTGGGTTCCACCTTCCAGCTAGATCAAAGGATGGAACCTTTGATCTGGAAAGGCTTTTGGAGACCATCTACTTCCAATTCCCATGTTAGAGGAACCTGAGATGCAAGGTGCAGCTACTTATCCAAAGTCACGTATCCTGTACATAGAAAACCCTGAGCTAGAATTCGGGGCTTCCAACTCCTTATCAAGTGCTCTTTTCTACTACAATACATTTTATCCTTAGATTGGCTCTTAGGTGGTATCTGATGTCCACAGACTCCTGTTGCTGGGCACTGTTCTAGAGTGGCAGACGAAAACAAAGTCACTAGTTCTACAGAACTTTCATTCTAGTGTTCATTTCAAGAAATAAGAGAGTAAACAGATAAATATGTAATATAGCGAGTAGGGTGAGCACTAAGTTGGATAGAGCAGGGTAGAGGACAGAGTGGTGCCAGAATGAGGCTGTGCGCTATTTTAAGTAGGATAAGGTGACAATTAGGCAGAAACCTGAAAGCAGCAAGGGAGGGCATCATGCAAGTTTCTAGGAAGAGACTGTTCCAGGCGGAGGGACCAGCAAGTGTAAGAGTCCTGAGGTGGGTGCTTAGTGCCTACAAGGAACCCCAAGGAAGCCAGTGTGACTGGCTCAGAGTGGGAAGGTGGAGAGTCAGAGAAGATGAAGTGGGAGATACACTTAGGTGGAGCGAGTAGGTCAGGCAGGGCAGCCTTACAGGCCATGGTTAAAATGGAGAGTTTAATTCCAAATGCAATGGGACACCATTGGAAGGGCTTGAGCAGAGGAATGGCAGGGTTTGATTTAGGCCTTAGCAAGACCGCCCTGGCTGCTGTATGAGGGGACTAAAGCGGGGGAGGCTAGGGTCAGAAAAACAAGCTTGGGGCTAGTGCAGCATCTCGGTGAAGAAATGGTGGTGGCTTGGGCTAGGGCTGTAGTGCTAGAGCAGATATCTGAGCAGTGCCTTGAGAAATTGGTGAGGACTATACAGCTGAAAATAGGGGGTGGATTAGCCAATAGTGGAGAATGAGACTGGAGGGGTTAACAAAATTCAGAAATAAGATGTTTCGACTTTATTCAGTAAGCGCCCAAAATTCTTAAACAATCAGAGGTAAGGACAAAGTAATACTCGATTTTAGAAAGATTACTCTGACTGTTCTATGGAGACTGGCCTGGGCTAGGGAGAGACTAGAGGGAAGAAAACTACAATCAAATAAATGCAAGTCAGAGGATGAAGGTAGTGGTTTAATATCTGAATTATCGTCAACAACAGATTTGTTCTCGTAGGGTGCACCACTCACACAGGATGAAATTTTTTAAGACTGGTGAGTGATTGCAGCATTCCAACTTAGATGTGAAATGATGGCAGAAGACAGGCAGAGGCAGGATGGAGGAATGCTGCCGCACAATGTCCACAGGGAAAAACCCCAGAGCTCTTTTCCAAAGGGCCTTGTTGGTGTGGCAATGCCTCACCATTATGGTGCCACAGTCCCAGCCCACGCAGGCTGAGCAGGCTGATGAGTAGGCAGCCCTTTAAATGGGCTGCTCCATGACACAGCTCATCTGGGAGCAATGTCTTGATGACTACATACAAAATTCTGGGTCAAGTATTTCAGAGACAGGGAGGAGAGTCACTTGTGAACTGAGTTGGCCTTCTGCTGAATGGCACAGCATAGTCAGTCTATGATTGTCAGGATACAATTTGCTTCTGTTTGTAACAAAGGTCATCAATTCAGGGGCATTTCAGGGGCACAGCCTGGAGGACTTGGATGGCTGACTCACCACTGGTTGATCATATGAATGCCCCAAAGGTGGGGACTTTTTATAAATGTTTCCCTGTGGCACCAAGTACGAAGCCTTGGACAATAGGCTCTCAATAAACTCGTGTTGAGGAATAAATGTGACTTTGAAGGACTGAGATTCCCTATCTCTTAATGTTCCTGCCTATAATCTGAGAAAAATATCTATTTGTACCTATCATACTTATTAGGAATAAAGTAAGAATAGAGGTTCTAGTGAATACATTTGAAAGGAATTTCAATACTCTACGTTCCAGGAGAACTGCTTTGTGGTACATGATACTGGAAATATATGGGAAAAAAAAAAAAAGTAAACAACATGATTTAAAAAAGGGCAGAGGAACTGAATAGACATTTCTGCCAAGAAGACATACAGATAGCCAATAGACACATGAAAAGATACTTAACATCACTAATCAGAGAAATGCAAATCGAAACCACAAGGAGATACCACCTCACGACTGTTGGAATAACTATCATTAATAAATCAACAAACAAGTATTGGTGAGGATGTGGGGAAAAGGGAATCCTCGTGTACTGTCAGTGGGACTGTAAATCAATACAGCAACTATGGAAAACAGTATAGAGATTCCTCAGAAAACAGAACTGCCCTATAATCCAGCAATTCCCTTCCGGGTATTTATCTGAAGAAATCCAAAACAATAATTCGAAAAGATATATGCACTCCTATGTTCACTACAGCATTATTCACAGTAGCCAAGATATGGAAGAACCTAGATGCCCATGAGTAAATAAATAGATAAAGAAAATGTGGGATGGATATTATATATGTGTGTGTATATATATGTGTCTGTGTGTGTGTGTGTGCTGAAATATTATTCAGCCATAAAAAGAATGAAATCTTGCCATTTGTGACAACATGGATGGACCTAGAGGATATTATGCTAATTAAAATAAGTCAGACAGAGAAAGAAATACTGCATGACTTCACTCATATGTGGAATCTAAAAAAACAAAATAAATTAATAAACAAACAAAAAAAGCAATATCAACTAGAAAGAAGAGAAGATAAAAGGCTGCATGGCATGGGTTAGTATTGGACTGTGCATTTACACAACCAAAGACTATTTTGAGTTTGCTTCTAACTCTCTTGATAATCTTGTTAAACTGATTACATTTCTTAGTCTTAGCTTCAATATTATTTCCAAAATTAACAATCTATGATTATGCTTTACTGAATTCCATTATTTCTTTTGTAGAACAAAGTTCAAATTGGGCCACTGGGCATGTTTCCAATTTCATCACATTGCTTGTCTCTTAACTTCTCTGTAACTGAGAGTCTTCCTCTGGAAAGTAATACCATAGACAAGCTGATCTTAATTCTTCCTTTTGTTCCAAAATTCTGTATGCCACACAATTCTATATGAATCAATGCTCCTTTTCTGCCTGTACTATACCATAGCTTAAAACACAATCTTATAGTATAAGATTGTTCCAGTTTTAATTTCCTTTATATAGAGCAACAGTTTTGCCAGTAACGTTTATTGTTATCCATCCTTTTTTCATTTAATTGAACAAAATAGTTGTCATTCATTAAATTTTCACATTGTGAGCCCTGCTTCTGGATTCTCTAGTCTGTTTCACTTATATATGTGTCTATTCCAATTATATCAACAAGTTGATTTGATTCTAGAGCTTTTAAAGTAAGTTCTGATATCTGGTGAGACAAATACCCCCTTACTAGTCTTTATTTGCAAAATTTTGTTATTTTTGTACATTTATTATTCTATGTAAATATTAAGATAGTTCTGGATTCTTAATTGGATATTGATTGGATTCCAACTGGAATTTCATTAAAGTTATAACTTTGGGGAAAGGAACATTTTTATAACGTTTTCTTACCCAAGGACATAGTACATCTAACCATTTGTTCAGACTTTGTTTTATGTTTTTCAATAACATCTTACTGTTTGGCAAAAGATACTGTAAACTAGTCAATAAAAGATATTTGAAAAAGATTTTCTGTGAAGAGGACAAATAAAGGGTTTATAAAATATAAAGTGGTCTTATAAATTGATGAGAGAGACAACCAAAAGAAAAATGAGCAAAGAACCTGAATGGGCAATTTACAGAAGAGTAAATCCAAATAGCTGACAAACATATGGAAAGATGCTCAAATTCACCCATAAAGATTTTCAAATGGAAGATAAAATGAGGTATCACTTTATACCAGGGTTTCTCAGCCTCGGCACTACTGGCATTCTAGGCTGGATAACTTCGCTGTGGGAGCTACCTTGAGTATTGCAGGATATTTGGCAGAATCCCTGGCTCTTCCCACTGGAAACTGGTAGCACCTACTCCCAATAATTGACAGTTATGACAATCGAAAATATCTCAACTCTGGCAAACATCCTGGGGTGCTGGAAAGTGGGAGTAAAATCATTTACAAGTTGAGAACCACTGATTTCCACCTATCAAACTAGCAAAAATTTTATTTTATTTTATTTTATTTTACTTATTTTTTTTAATGCCCATTCAAGTACTAACCAGGCCCAACCCTGCTTAGCTTCCAAGATCAGATGAGATCGGACACGTTCAGGGTGGCATGGCTGTAGACGAATCTAGTTTTTTTATTTTTAAGCAAAAATTTTAAAGCCTGATTATACCTATTTTTGGCAAGGATGCAGTACAAAAAGAATATTCTCCGAAAAGAATATTCTCATATGTTGCTAGTAAAACCGTAAGTTAGAGCTTGTATAGAAAATGACTGAAAAATGCCCAAATAAAAAAATGTATACACTCTTTGATCCAGTTAACCCACTCCTGAGGTTAAATCCCGTAAAAATGAAACAAAACCTGTAGACATATATGATACAAGGATGTTAATTTTAGCAGTTGGCAGTGACCAAAAACTAAAAACAGAGTGAATGACTATAAATAGCAAATGGTTGAATAAATTATAGTACTCACACAATGGACCATTAGAAAGAATTAGAGCATAACCTCAATACATGAAATGTTTCCATGAATTACCCTTGAGGGACATGTTTACATGTCCCTCAGTATTCTCTTTACCCCTAAGGAAAAAAATTTGCACATCATGAATCTGACAAGGCTTTGGTATCTCAAATATATAATGAACTCTAACAACTCGGCAACAGAAAGAAAATCCAATTAATAAGTGGGCAAAAAAACTTCAATAGACATTTCTCCAAAGAAGATATGCAAGCAGCTAACAAATACATGAAAAGGTGCTCAACATCATTAATCATTAGGTGAATGCAAATCAAAATCACAGTGAGATACCACTTCACACTTCCTAGAATGAATATTTTGTTTAAAAAAGGTAAATAAGTATTGACAAGTGTGGGGTTAATTCAGAACACAGCCCCTCCACATACTCAGAAGACTGCTGGTTGCCCAGCCAGCAGCCCAGGAAGGCAGTACACAAAGAGCTTTTGGCAGTGCCTGCTCCCAAGGATGTTTTCTGCTGCTCCCATGGACATGAATCTGCACTTGTAACCAAGCAGCACATCTTGCTCCTGTCCGTCTTCTCTCTCCCAGGGAGATAACCCCTCCCTCTGCTTGTAGGCATAAAACTTTGCCTGCCTTTGGCCAGGTGCCTTTTCCTGCAGCTCCAACAGGCCGCTGCTGAAGATTCCCTGCCCCGTGATTAATAAATGGCATGTGGCACCCCTCCAGTCCTCTCTGGTGGTTTTTCTGGAATATTCCAGGTGCAGGCACCTGGCCTGGAGCTCCTGCGTTACAGCAAGGATGGGAGAGGAACTGGAACCCCCACACACTGCTGCTGGGCATGTTAAAAGGTGCAGGCTCACGCAAAACAGTCTGGCATTTCCTCAAATAGTTAGACATAGAATTATAAAGTGATCTGGCAATTCCACTCCTACATACGCAAAAAAATCTGAAATCAGGTATTTAAAGAAATACTTACACACAAACGTTCATAGCAGCACTATTCACAATAGCCAAAAAGGAGAAACAACCCAAACGTCTATCAATTGATGAAAACATAAACAAAATGTTATATATATAAAATGGAATTTTCTTCAGCCATAAAAAGGAATGAAGTACTGATATATACTACAATGTCAATGAACCTCAAAAATATTATGATAAACCAAAGAAGCCAGCCACAAAAAGGACACATATTACATGATTCCATTTGTATGAATTATCCAACCTAGGTAAACTCATAGAGACAGAAAGCACATTAGTGTTTTCCAGGAGAAGGGGAGAATAGGGAGTGATTGCCTAACAGGTACAAGCTTCCTTTCCGGGTGGCGAAATGTCTTAGAACTAGACAGAGGTGACGGTTACGCAATGTTGTGAATGTACTAACGCCGCTGAGTTCTACACTTAAATACAGTTACTAACGCTGCCGAGTTCTACACTTAAATATAGTTAATGGGTAATCTCGTATTATGTAAATATTACCTCAATTTGTAAAATATATTCTATTTACCTCTGTATTAGTTTCCTATTGCTGCATGACAAGTCACCACAAACACAGCGGCATAAAAAAAATTATAAAAATTTAGCTCACGGTTCTGTAGATCAGAAGTCTGGGGGTGGAGGGGAGGAAGTTGGGTGGTTCTCTGCTTAGAGTTTCACTGGCAGAAATTAAGGTGTCAGCTGGGCTGGGCTCTTATCTGGAGGCTGTGAGGAAGAATTCACTTCCAAACTCCCTTAGGTTGTTAGCAGAATTCAGTTCCTTGTGGTTGTAGGACTGAAACCCCTGGTTCCTTGCTGGCTGTCGGCCAAGTCAGTCTCAACTGCTGCAGAGTGCTCACAGCCTTGGCACCCAGTCCTCGTGCAGCAGCAGCACGTCAAGTGTCAAGTCTTTCTTATTCTTCAGACACCTCCGACTTCCTCTTCTGCTACCAGGAGAAAAGATTCACTGCTTTTAAAGGGCTTGTGTGATTAGATTGCGCCCACCTGAATAATCCCTTTCACCATAATGTAACGCTCGCAGTTGTATTCTTTCATCAAATTGGGTTCAACCCCGCACGCGAAGGGGTGGGGATTACACAAGGGCAAAGGTCATTCTTAGAATTCTGCCTACCTTGACCTCTTAGAGAAAACCAGTAAAAAACAGTTTCTACCCAATTCAAGAATTATTATTTGTTAATGCTCAACACTGCAAAGGGGATTTGAGGTACCTAAGTGATTATACCTGGAAAAGTTCCAGAACCAGTGATTTACAGGTTAACATAACTCTGGACTCCAAGCCTCCAGGAAGGGACAGAAAGCTGTTCGTAATAAGTGGGCTGCTCTTTCTGAGGCCTCTCGAGGTTTGCTTTCTCCTTCCTTCTTTTCTACTAAAGCACTGAATGTTAATGCAAAGCAATTGCCAAGAGGATCACTGGTGTTCTCTCTGTAGCCATGATGAGGGGACTAGACAATTATCTAGTCCCCTCATCATGGCTACATTGAAAAGTCAAAACATTAGAAGTTTTGACTTTTCAGTCTTAAGTTGTCCTCTTGGCAATTGCTTTGCATTAACATTCAGTGCTTTAGTAGAAAAGAAGGAAGGAGAAAGCAAACCTCGAGAGGCCTCAGAAAGAGCAGCCCACTTATTACGAACAGCTTTCTGTTTTGAGGACCCTAAAGACTTTCTGTGAGTTATACCTATTGATAATTGCCACATAGAAATTAAGTCTGGAAAGATTTTCAAAAACAGAAAAATATACAAGCACACATTCTCTTAGCCTTTAGAGTAATGATGTCTGCAAATACTGCACTGGGAAAATTGCTTTAAATGTGCAGCGTGGTCTGGACTGAGAGTCAGGCTGTGGGTCAGACAGAAAGAGGCTTAAAGAGAGATGAAAGAAAGCCCCGGGGATTCTGGTCATGCTTTGCCCTTGAAAACTATGCCAAGTTCTCTCTCTCTCTCTTTTTTTTTTAAATGGCGAGATCCGGTAGTATTTCGTGACTGCTTTAATGGCTTAGAACTTCCCGCTTTCCTTTTAAACACAGGCTCTCTCATTCAGTTATGTGTTTCTTCTTTCTATCCTGCTTGCAAAAAGTGAGAAAATAAAGCCAAATCCCTTCAATTAGGACTCCATTACGGTCCTTCTGCTGAGTGACTAACTCGTTCGTTCTTCTCACTCTATTTTACGTACTTTGCGTCTTTCTGTTGTCTCTGAGCAAACGCTCTGAGGTCTCTAGTGTCTTCCCGTGGCCTCTCAACACAACTTCAAACATGACAGCTGCTGAAGGAGAGGTTAAGCATCCCCCCGCCCCAAGGTTAAACCTTTGCCCGGCTTTGTCCACTGAGTCTCTCGGGAAGGAGAATCTGAATGGACGCCCGGAGGGACGGTGACTGAGAATGAGAGACGGCCTCTGTGAGGGACGGCTCCTTCCTTTCTGTGGGGATTACACTCACGGGGCGCACGCCCCTCAGGTGAGCGGCAGCACCGAGCCCACGGCGGCCGCAGCCGGTGGTGGCCCGCCTGACTGACCCAGGTGGCAGCAACAAGCCCGCGCAGGGACTGAGTCTTGCCATGGTCCTCCGCGCCCGCGCCCGAGGACGTCAGCGCTCTGGCGTGCCGCCGCCGACCAATGGGAGAGAAGCCACATTGCCGACGTCTGCTGTGATTGGCTGTACGCCGGAAGGCGGTGGCGGGGGGTGGGCCTCGAGGCGTGTCTCCTTTTCGAGCTCGTGTCGGGAGTGGAGATGTGAGGCATCTGAGCAGAGGAGGCCGGTAGGCCACCTGGACGGCCTGTCCCTGCGAGAAGGGGACGCCACGCGTAGGGACGGATCTCGCGCTGTGGCAGCGCTTGAACCGCACCACAGTTGGCGGAGGAGCCAGAAGGGGCCGGGCTGGGCCCCCGTTCCTCACGGCCCGGATGGATGCGCCCCGCCCGGTGTTCCGGCGGCAGGCGGCCGCCAGGCTCCTGCGGACGGCCCGGGTCCCCCGCGAGTGCTGGGTTTTGCCCACCGCGCTGCTCTGCGCCTATGGCTTCTTCGCCAGTCTCCGGCCGTCCGAGCCGTTTCTGACCCCCTACCTGCTGGGGCCAGACAAGAACCTGACGGAGAGGGAGGTACGCGCGGCGGCCGGGCCCGGGATCGCGGGAGCGGGCGCGGGCAGGGAGCGTGCGGAAGGGATTCGGTTAAGGAAAGGACGAGGGCCCGGGAGGACGTTCCAGCCGCGGGAGCCACTCTGGGCCGACATCTGTGACTTTTCCCGCTTGGGAGGCGGCTCCGTGCTGTGCGCTGCATCAGTTCACGCTGTTTTTCTGTCGGTTGGGTGTATAGGGCGCTTCTGCGAGGGCTCGGGGAAAAGAGGGATGTATTTGGATAAAAAAGTGGAGACAGCGCGCTGTACTTTGGACATGGTCGTGGTTGAGTAAATATTTGTTGTTGAAAGTAGAGAACCAGATGCTGAGTAACCTCTGCTTTTCTGAAAGGCTCTGCCTCGCCCGAATACACCCTACCTTCTCCCTTCCCGTACGTTACTTCGTTTACCTTTGACGGCATGGACCTGTTCAAATAAGGACAGTAGAGGACAAGGACCCATCACCTTAATTTGTCTTCATTTCATTTGGATGAAGCTGTGTCCGGGGATCTGCTGCCCCTCGCACCCACCCCGCCTCCAAGGATAAAAGCAGATACTTAGATGATATCGCAGAATTGGCACTTAATTATAGGTTTTTTTGCATTGTGAATTGTTGCTTCACAGATGTTAGTTTTGCTTGTCAACAACATGGTGAGATCTCTCAAAAGCTCTGTCCCTCTGATGTTCAGAGTAATTGAGAGCCCGAAGTCCATGGTCAAGAACTTGCTGACTGATTTTCCCTAGATGAGGGTTTGCAAGTAAAATACTTCAAAAGTGCATGGTGTACTTTAAAAATGTGTACGGTCAATCGCAACACTTGGTTTTTGAAGAACTAAACTCAAGGTGCTCCCACAAAACCAAAATAAAGCAGGTTCAACGTCCTCTCCCTTGAACTCTACAAAGCATGAGAGCTGAGGTCTGGTACTCCTTTCTGGAACACTACACAGGGTGAAAGCTGAGTGGGCACTCCTTAGCTGGTCCTTTTTTCCTATGCCTGCTTCTCCCACCCTGCGCCCCACCCCCCACTGTTGGTGTGAAATACTCCCATCTAGACCTCACTCTTCTCCCTGTGGTTAGTAGTCACCTCTTTTGAGTAGCCACTCAGTATCCCTGCATAACAGGTCAGAGGAGGATATAATTACTCTTAGCCTACTTTGTTGTTACACTGCTCCTCCATTTTCAAGGACTTAACAGGGAATTGAAAGTCAGTGTTGAATCCTGGATTGAAGGTTTCATTTGAGTTTCTCATAGTGTCTCATCTCTAGCAAGCATCACTCACTTTTACCCAACTTCAGATCTTCTGTTTCTCGGTCTTATGCACCACTCCACAAGGCACTATAACAGTTATTCATTACCCGTTTGAATTTTAATATTGGTTAAAAAATAAAATGGAAACATCCAACTCTTGTGAACAGAATGATTTTACAAGAAGAAAATTACTGCAGTAAATATGTGAATGATCCTGTACACCCACAACTACCACTGAGTCTGAGGTGTAGCCACTGCAGCAGAAACGATATGCTGGTGAGCTGCTAACAATTAAAGTTTCATGTGAACTGCCATGTGACCTGCAGTTTGTGCACCTTGCCTGACAAGAAGTGCATGGGGGAGAAACATTCTCCCAGTGTTGATGTTTGAAAGCTGATCTGTTTTGTCACGTGCCCTGGGCAGAGAGTTGCTCTGTGATGTGCCATCATGTGCCCTGCCTTACAAGAAAGATTTCTACAGTGAGTGAAATACATTCAGGGGCCATAGGAATAAAGCAGGGGTGCCAAGCCCAGTAAATATTTGCTGATCGTGTAACAAAAACATAGCACACTTCTGTTATTGCAAATTAGATGAGGAAGCGGGCAGGGTTTGAAGAGAAAGCTAGTGTCTGGAAAGAGTTCATTTGTCTCTGAGGACTTCAGAATCACTGCTGAGTTTGTTGGTTATGCACAGTGTGGCTCAGTTCACCCTCCCCAGAACCCTGGGTTTTTTGAATATCTAATAACCGAAATAAGTAGAACAATTGTTCTCCTTCCTTACTGAGTGCTTGTTTTCACCAACGGACAGTTAATTTAAAAAATATTACATGATTTTTTAGGCAAAGCAGTTGTCTAATCATGGTCAGTGATGTTTGTGTTGAAGTTCATATTTCCCCCTAGAAGACTTTAGAAGGGCCGAGTTGGATCTTCTTAAATAGAGCTATTGTGAACTGTCCAAAGGCAAAAGGAGGAAAGAAAGGACGGAATTTCCTCATCTTTCCCCTCTCAAAAGATTTTTTTCTTAGATATCAAGAAAAACCTTAACCTGTTTTAGGTACCATTTAAAAAGTTTTAAAACAGGTTAAAATTTGACTGCATTCCAATAGTTTCAATAAAATAGAGCTCTATTTGTAAAAACTTTTTTATCCTTTCATCTTTTTTAGCATGTGATTTGATATTCACTACCTTTCTTTGATTTAAAGAAATCATTCCACTTGTTCTGGCTGATACTCAGAGCCTCACAGAATTTGGCTCTCACCTCCATAGCAGCCCGTCTCCTACTAACTACATCCTTCTTCCCCTTCCCTTCCACATGCCCGAGCTCCATCCACGTTACCTCACAGCTGCAAGTCCAGCATATCCAGTCTCATCTGTTGGCCTGTGCTTGAAGATATGATCTCTGCTTGGAGTAATCTTCCCATACGTATCAGTTGATATCTTTCTGTTGGCCTCTAACTTTCACATTCTTCAAGGTCCATCTCACAGAAGCAACCCCATATTTCCTATCTCACTGATCAATAATGTATGTATGTATGTTTCTCACTAGGTTCAGAACTCCTGGAGAACTGAGGTTTCATTTTATTCTTTTTTTTTTTTGTAATCTCCATACAACTTTAAAACAGTGTTGTGCAAATAAGTGCTTATTAATTAGTTGTTTAATTGAAACCTGATTCTAAAAGTCTAAATCTGAATTATAAATTAAAACTGAACATCTGTTTCCCCTTGACTTTTTGAATCTCAGAGGAAAGCACAAACAATCTCTGGTCTGTGCTGTAGAAAGGTACCTTAAAATCAATTCCCTTTGCTCACATGGCAGATCTTACCTGAGGTAAGAGGTGTTGTCCAGGGTCTGAACAGGGAATCTATAATTCGTACATTTTTGCATTCAAGATTCAAAGTATCCATCAAAGAAGCAGTTTAAGGTGTAACAGCTTCTCCTTGGAGGTAATAAAGAGAAGGGATCTTTTGGAGACCCAGTGGCAAGCTCTGGAGATGGTGTGATCTTTATCTCTTCATGAATACCCTGTAAAAGCACCTCAGTACAGGTTGAAAAAGCTGTCCTAAGCATTACAAAAAATCCTGGAACGTAGTATGTAATCAATAATAGTTTTCTGATTGAAGAAATGAGGCATTTAAGTGTGGTGGATTCAGAATGTCTGGGTTCAGCTCTGCCAGTTACTAGCTGTGATAACTTTGGACAATTTACTTACCCTTTCTCTAAGGCCAAATTTCCTCAGTTGTAAAACAGAGATGATAAAAGCATTTTCCTCTTAGGGTCGTTTGGATTAAATGAGGTCAGGTAAGGTGACTAGTACAGTGTGCAGCTACTCAGTAGAGATTTGCTCTTATAATGCTGGTAATGTCGTGAGAGGGACATTCATCTAGGGTTGCTCTCTCTCAGGGAAAAAGTCTGATTTACTTAGAAGAAGTAAAAAGGAACTCTTCTGGTCTTTCCCCCTCTTGCCTTTATTTTTGTTTCTACTTGGCATTGCAAGTCTGGCAATGTGACTTTTCCTCATCTTCATTATCAGAATTGTGGTTTTGTATTAGGACTAGAAACAGACCTATAAGCATAAACATTTTAAACTGGTAATTGAAAGGGCGCAGTTTAGTGATGAAAACGTGACGGTTCACCGTTTGGGACAGCCGTCATTGAAAGGCACAGGACAAGTCTCGGAACAGACCGTGTTACTGCAGCGATGAAGTGAGCCGAAGTCCGAGGGCTGTGGCAGAAAACAAATGAAGATGGGGTATCGAAGGAGGGAGTGACAGAGGGTATTTTAAAGGAAAAGTGTGACGGTTAATAGCTCTGTGGTGGTGTTTGGTTGGGAAAAACATGTTGGGGAAATGGGAAGGTGAGTCAGAGGAGGCACTTTCAAACTTAGAACCGCGAAGAATATCTGTAAAACTCTAGGCAAAAAAGGAGCGGGAAGCCGTTAACGGAACCTCGCTGTGCCGTCTGCAGGGAAGCCTCCGCTCTTCTGACCTTCATGTCAAGGTTCCCTTTCCTCTGGTTTTTCTATTCAGAGGCATCTTTCGCTGTGGTTACGGCTGCCAAGTGCACTTTGTTCTTCATTTGCTACAGTGTCCACGGTTTGAATAAGAATCATTTCTACAGTTCTCAATTATTCTTTCATGCACATATTCATGTGCAAGAACATTTCCTGATTAAGTGGAGGTTGCTAAATAATTAACAAACACAAATTAGACCAAAGCTCATGAAGGTCAGGCTATTATTAGACAAATCACTTTTGGTTTTCGGCAAGTCAAAAGCAAATCAAGCCTGGAATATGTTTCAAATCGTGTTTTACTTTTATAGTGTGCTTTGCATTGGCAAAAGGTTTTACAGTAGGTTACTTGATTGTTCCTCTAAAACCTTAAAACAATTAGTCCATTTTACAATTGGCAAACTGAAGTATATACATGAGAGTTAAAAGGAAAGTCACCCTCGGATTTAGATTGTCAAAGTCTAGGATTGCATTGCTCCATCACAAAATGATCATTTAAAAACTGACTGACTTACACCCGAGGACCTTGCTGGACACTAAGCAGGTATAAGAGGAGGCAAAAGTCTTCTACAATGATTGTTATTAGAAGAATGAGGGTGATAGCTTAATTAATTTAGCTAATTCATATTGTTCCGAGTGGTCTGTGCATCTGCTTCTGTCCTCAAGTCTTCAGACCTAAGAATGAAGTGGAATGATTTACATGTATGCTCTTATTCAATCCCTGCAACAAATAACCCTATGGTATAGGTCTTATCCCTTTTTTTTTACTGATAATGGAGATTAAGTCTAAAGGGAATGAAAACTTCCTAGGATCACACAGCAAGCGATGGAACTGAAATTCTAGCTTGGGTCTTAAATGGTTTAAAGCTTATTTTAAAGATTATTCCTGATGCAGGACAGTGCAGATTCCCCCAAGTGGGGAGGAGACCAAGCCCTGCACTGAGAGAGAAGAGGGTTCTTGGCAGAGAGTGTAGAAAGAATTCAAACACGCATCAAAGTAAGAGTCAAAGAGAAAGTTCATTATAGAAGGGGCAACACTCTACAGAGTGAGGTCTCCTCTCAGAGGCAGAGTGAGAGAGCCTAAGAGAGATAAAAAGGGACAGAGACAATAGAGAACAAGGACAGAGAGACAGAGTAGAGGCACTGAGAGGGACCCCCAGTGTTCTAGGGGAATTCGGTTTCCATACCATTCTCCAGTTCCTGTGGGTTACGGTTTAAAGACCGCGTTTACCCGTTTTCCTTTGATATGGACACAGTGAGGAAGGGGAAGAGTATGTAGCATGGGAAGGGAAGGCTATATAGCGTGAAAGGTCTGGTGGCAGCTCCCAGCCTTTAATCCGCAGGTTCCCACGGTTTTAGCCATAGGGAATGAATGATTTTGTGTAGGGCAGACACTTAAAGACTGGTTTTTCTGAGCGGCTGCTTTTCTCTGTTTCCCCTTCCTGGTGTGGGGAAATGGGTTGTTAGCAATCTCAGCTGAAAGCTTGCTTTCTTCTGTCTGCAGCGCTGATCAGCATATTACAGGGTCTGAATGTAGCTTGATTTAACAGTTTAGTTCTCTTGCTTCTTCCTTATATTATTTCTACTATATCTCAATTTAAAAAATACTTTAAAAAGAAAACAGCAACACTTCTTTTTTTCATATTAAATAAAAGCAAAAAGGACATCAAAGTTGCTTATAATCCTACCACCTACAAGTAGTTACGCTGTCAAAGTGCAGACAGATTTACTGCCTTTACTAATTCCTGTACCCCCAAAGAAATGAAACTTAAAATCAGAACAGTCAGATCAGTCCTAATTAAATAGTAGCATCAAGGTTCCCTATCCTGTGGCTAGAAGTAAGAATTGACTGTGACTCCACAATGTTTATCGATCCAAATTTCTTCTAAACAGTATGCTATTAGGTTGTGCAGGTGAGTCCACCCCCAGAGAACCTATAAGGCAATGGTTCTCAACTATGGCTCACATTAAAATCTCCTGGGAGCTTTTTAAAAATGTCCATGGCTGGGAATCCAAAATGCTTAAAGCTCCTTGGGAAATGTGCAGCCTTGGTTAAGAGAACCGGTGCTATGAGGTAATTGGGGCCACTGATGCATACAGAGCAGTGGCAAGGGAGCTTTGAATGTTGCGACTGGCAGTCTCCCAGCAAGAGGAAGGCTTTGAACTAGGCCTTGATGAATGGGGAAGATTTTAAGAAAAAGAGGATGGGGTGGAAATGGGGAAGTATATTCTAAACAATTATCAGAATTGTTGTCGAGATTTCTTTGGTTTGATGAGGATGAGGTATTTGAAATGTTGGTAGGTCGTTTTATAAGAATGAATTGCTATGAATATTCCAGGCCTTTTGATGTCACTAATGGGTTTTTATCCTTCTTTTACTATCAGGTCTTCAATGAAATTTATCCAGTGTGGACTTATTCTTACCTGGTGCTGCTGTTTCCAGTGTTTCTTGCCACAGACTACCTCCGTTACAAACCCGTGATTCTGCTGCAGGGGCTCAGCCTTATTGTGACATGGTTTATGCTGCTCTATGCCCAGGGACTGCTGGCCATTCAGTTCCTGGAATTCTTCTACGGTGTTGCCACGGCCACTGAAATTGCCTACTACTCTTATGTGTACAGTGTGGTGGACCTGAGCCTGTACCAGAAAGTCACAAGCTACTGTCGAAGTGCCACCTTGCTGGGCTTCACAGTAGGCTCTGTTGTAGGGCAGATCCTCGTCTCAGTGGCAGGCTGGTCCCTGTTCAGCCTTAATGTCATCTCTCTTACCTCTGTCTCCGTGGCTTTCGCCGTGGCCTGGTTTCTGCCTATGCCACAGAAGAGCCTTTTTTTCCACCACGTTCATTCCATCTGCCAGGGAGTGAATGGTATCAAGATACAAAACGGTGGCATTGTTACTGACACCTCAGCTTCGAATCACCTTCCCAGGTGGGAGGATGTTGAGTCAAAAATCCCTCTAAATGTGGAGGAGACTCCCATAGAGGAAGCGGTAAGTTCAGCCTTCAGTGTCTTGGGGTGGCTACTCTGGGGACCAGACCAGTGGTGAAAAAGCAGACAGGAAACCCCCTCTCGCTGGGCCTTGTATTCATTTGGATTCAGGTTTTATCCCAAGTTGGTTGGTTGGTCCATTCGTTCACTGATTCAAGATAAGGTTGATTTAAATTAGGGATGACATTTTCCCCAGGAGTGAATGACCTTTAAGGTCGGACTAACACAACATTATATTGCTTGTGTCAGAGATGTCTTAGAAGTTACAGCAAAGGCTGTCTCTTCTTCATCTTTCAATCCCCAGAACTTGGCATTCAAAGAAAGCACTCAGAAAATTTTTGCTAAATGAATAGATGAAATGATTCCGATAAATGAAGAATATCTACTTCTAGTTTCTAAATTGAAGCCCAGAGTATTTAAGGATAGGAGTTACCTTCCTATTCTGTGCTGGAAATGATATCTGATATTTAACTTCAAATGATACTTGGCTGAAGTGGGGTAGTAATGAATAATACAAAGAAGAGAATCAAAAGAGGAATAAAACTGAGCTCTATAAGCTTTGTAGGTTGGATGAGAGTAAAGGACCAACATGAAGTCTTTGCCTTTCCACCTGGAGTTAAGCCAAATTGCTTCAATGTGGCATCTGATGTCCTCACTGAAAATCAATCTACTCTGCCTACCCTCTTTTTTTACCACTGGTTACTAGTTGAAATTTAGGTTATCATCCAGTGGGTGACACTTATCATGAAACTCACTTTGATTATTAAGGCACATGTGGGCAGCTTCTGTCTGAGTTACCAGGGACTGAGTAGAAATGAAATGCTGATTCCTTGGTAATTTGTTAGATGATGTTGGAGAATTAACAAAGAATTGAGGAGGGAGGGAAAGTACAGTCATTTGGTAGATCTCACGTAGTAGAAAAAAGAATAAGAACCTTTTAAAAGATCAGTTTTGAATGTATTAAAATGGCTTTAGCTAAGATTAATTTGTATACACATAAGTATTTTAAATATTAACATTGGTCATAGTTCTGTACAGTTGCCCCCTGTGCATTTGCGTCATGACCTTGGAGCTGTCCCTTCTGCTGTGTAGGAGCTGAAGCCAGACCGTGCTCTGGTGCTGAAGGCGCTATGGGATGACTTCCTGACGTGCTACTCCCGTCGCCCTCTGCTCTGCTGGTCGGCGTGGTGGGCCCTCTCCACCTGCGGCTATTTCCTGGTTGTGAACTACACACAGGGCCTGTGGGAGCAGGTGATGCCCTCTCGTCATGCCGCTGTCTATAACGGCGGCGTGGAGGCCGTGTCAACCTTACTCGGTAAGTGAGGCGAGGTGGTAGCGGGTGGTGCGGGGGGCAAGTCCTCTGGGAGTGAAGGCTGTCACAGTCAGGTTTTCTCTCCCCGCCCAAATCTGAAGTGATCCCAAGATTCTTTATTTTGAGCTCTGATTTTATAATTTAGGAGGAAGTGCTCAAGTGGTAGAGAGTCTGACTAACAAACCTGAATTCTTTATAACCTCTGGGAAACCTAATATCATGATTTCAAAATTGTTTTCATGTCCAAGTCTCCATTATCTGATTTCTGGGTGTTTTTGCCACCTAATGTAAAACTGAGTAGCAATATACAATAACAGCAGCTATTATATGTCATGTTAACATGTGCTAAGTGCTAATCAAAGGGCTTAATGTACGTTAAATCCATCCTCACAAAATTCCTAAGATAGGTACAATTAGCATCCCCATTTTACAGTTAAGGAAACTTGGGACAGATATGTTAATAACTCGTCAAGGTCATACAGATGGTAAGTAGTAAAGTCAAGATGTGACCTCAGAGCCTGTGTCATTGACCATTCTATTGTCCCTTTCTAATTTGATGACCTTTGCCTTGGCAACACCCCCAGGTCTGTGCCCCCCATTTCCATCTCTTTGCAGACTGGCCTAATTTAATCTCTCGTCATCTCACTGGCTCCATGTTATTTATTCTATTAAGTCCAAAATCTCTGCCTGACTTTAAAGACCCTCCGTAATCTTGAGCTACCCTCTTTTTAAGCTCAAAGCTTTTAAAATGTAAGCTGACTTTTTAACTACTGAAGTAGTATTTATTTAGCAAAATAACCAGATTACTTTTTGTTTTATAGGTGCTGTTGCTGTGTTTGCAGTTGGTTACATTAAAATATCCTGGTCAACTTGGGGAGAAATGACATTGTCTCTATTTTCTCTCCTGATTGCTGCCTCCGTGTATATCATGGACACCGCGGGTAACATTTGGGTGTGCTACGCGTCCTATGTTGTCTTCAGAATCATCTACATGTTACTCATCACTATAGCAACGTATGTATTTTAATTTCAAAGGCATTAGGAAAAGTTGTGAGAGGATAAACTTTTTGGTTTCTTTATAAAGAAATTAAATCTTCTAGTTAAAAGAGGCAAATGGGAGGAAGGATTGTATTGTTTGTTTTCTCCTGAGGAACATTTAGGCAAGGTTTATTTATTTCCTTGTTTACATATTCCTGCTGTTTCCAGATGTTTGCATGAGATTTACATCATTTAGCAACAGAATACTTTTCAGTTGGTTGGGAAGGGAATTGACAGCAAAAAAAAGGGGATACTCTTCACATTTAAAGTAAAAATTGTAATACCCAGGAAGAAATTCTTGTCTATTCATTTCTTTTTTAAGTTTTCAGATTGCTGCGAACCTCAGCATGGAACGCTACGCCCTAGTGTTTGGTGTAAACACCTTCATTGCTCTGGCTCTGCAGACTGTGCTCACTCTCATCGTGGTAGATGCCAGTGGGCTTGGCTTAGAAATTACCACTCAGGTAAGATTAGTTTTGGCACTGAAGATGGTATGGCTTGATCAGGGTGACAGAAGTGGAGCATATCTAATGAAAACAAATTCAAATATAGACAGATATAAAATAAAAAGTGTCCCCTCCTTCCTTCAGCCATCCCCTGTCTGTAGTTCTTTGCTACCTGGAGCATGTTGGGACCATTATCTTTTAAAGTAACTGACCAGCCCAGTGAAGCTGAGAGGTAATATTCGTTTCTTCTAGGCCGAATCCTTCTCCTTCCTCATCCAGTTATTTCCATTTTTAATTCTGTGCCTGGACTACTATATCCCATGTTTGAGATGCCCTACTTCATCTCACTGCTCTCTCTCCATCTCCTCCCTTCTTTGTTTCAGATTCCCCTTCACCCAATTACCAAGGTCATGACTTGCTGTTGATGACTAGCATTATGATTCTTAACACATGGCCTACTGAGAAAACACCTGCACAAACACCCAAGACAATGTGAATGCTTTTCTTCATTCAGAAATTGTACAGTTGTACGTGCCTCATGCATTGTGAGTCTGTAGGTAGGGTTTGCTCTGTACTTTGGTAAAATGAGCAATTGAATCAAAAAGTGCCTACCCCAACTCCATACCAGGCCCAGTTCCCTCCATACTTACTAGTTTTCTTAGGCTACAAAGACCCAGCTCATCAGCAGTAATTAATTTGTTTTACTGAAGAGATCTAAAAGAAATGATGATAATAGGTAGTATGTTTTGAGGGCTTTCTATGTGCCAGGTACTTTGTATAGATTTTTGCAGAGCTGTCAGGATTAGACATAGAGAAAATGACTCTGAGAATTAAAGAATGTTAAGTTGTTTAAGGTCACACAGTCAACGATAGTGTGGCAGAGCCAGGATTTAAACCAGCATCTAACTCGAAAGCCTACTGTCTCCCACTGCACCTTGCTGCCTCGAAAAGGTTGCGGGGGAGCAGAGAGGAGGGAGCTTATTACTATCAATATGATTCCCAATTACTACCAGTAGTGAAAACCTCAAGACCTCTCAAGGAAGGGTTTGGTGCTTACATTTGGGATAGAGGGTAAGAGAAAAACTAAGCGCTTTTCATCTTGTTATAAAAATGGTGCGTTTAAACATATGGAATACTAGAATTTTGTGGACTGTGCTGAAACTCTAACTGCCACGATTAATAGGTTTCCTATAGGAACATGTATCCAAATTTCTAAAAACCTGGCTCAAAGCCTTAGTGACTCTCTTACTGTACCCATGAACCAGCTTATAAGTATTTAGTAAGTTATTTTAAGAAGAATATGATCATGAAGATGTTGATAAACTATGTCACATTAAAAAGTTGGCTTAGAGAAAATTCTTATGTAAAGTAATCCTATAATGGAATATAGCTGACCTTCTACTGCCCTCTTCTGGGCAAGAATAAAAGTGCTTCATCTTCAGAACTTAGCCTGTTAGTCATACCTCCCTGTCTGTTTGAGGGTAGAGACCATGATTCAGTGATAGCAACAACAGCAACAAAAATAACAACAGGATTAACAGCAGCGGCTTATGCTATAAACATTTACAGACATGATCTCATCTATTCCCAACAGCCTGTAAAGTAGGGAATATTATGAATTCCATTTTGTAAATCAAGACAAGGCCCAGCGGTTAAGTATCTCAGTCAAGGTCCCACGACCGGTAAGAGATGTAGTCAGACCCCCACTCGGGTGTCCAGGCTCGGGTACCACCGTGCTATGCTGCCTCTTTGTATCTTCAGTGCCTGACATACTGGGTAAGCATACAGTGTTTTCTGAATTTTTATTGAGAAACAACATACCTTTAATTATAGAGTATATTCGCATATATTTAATAAAACAGCCCACTTTCTAATTGATAATTCTATAAATTAGTTCTTTCCCCTTCTTTAGTTCCTGATCTACGCTGGCTATTTTGCACTCATCGCTGTGGTTTTCCTGGCTAATGGTATGGTCACTATTACGAAGAAATATAGAAAGCAAGAAGATCCGGAATCAAGTTCTCAAGGAACTACTTCATAATACACTGCTGACGACCTTCTTCTTATAGCAAGAACTCAGTACAGCAACTGTCCTTGGATAATTTAATTTTTTTAAGGTGTAGACATATATTTAAGAATGTGTATTTCATGGCTTCAAAGCAGTCAATTGACTGTATCTTTGTTCCTATAGTAACATAATACTAACTGTTCAGAGGAGCCAGAAGTCAAGTTTATTTCGTGGATTATTTAAGGACAACTTTTCTGATTCAAAAGTGAATTTGACTTTGAAAATTAAGTAAGAACAATCAAGCAGCACATGGTGTTGTATACCTGCTAGCAAGTGAGTTTGGTGTGCGATAGTACTTCCACATCTGATTTGCTAGAAGGTTGGCCTGGTGGGACCAGGGCTTCACAGAGGCCACAAGATGTTACAGGTCAGGATCAAAATACGTTCAACATATTTTGGTGTTATTCATGTGCATTTGTATTTCTACAGATGAAAGCTGTTTCTAACACTGGCAGTATTTGCTCTGGTTTGGTGTTCTGTCCAATAAGGAGTGTGTGTCTTTTCTAATATTAAGTTATCTTTAAAGGTTCATTGTATGAACTCAGTTCCCATCTTGACAGTTATGTATTTATGTAGATTTTTTTAGAAGTACAGTTTTGCATTATTCCTATGCTTCCCAGAGAAGCTCATTTAGTTAGAAAATAAGGCAAGTTTTGAAGCCCTGCTAATAATAATATAAATGAAGAGACCTAATTAGAAAACTCAAGCTAGGTTTCCTTGTCTTTTATTCTTTAGTATGAGAGACTATTAATTCCATGATGAAAAGTTAGAATATGGGCTAAAGACAACTACCCACTACCCCATTTCGTATTTGCATTCCCTTTTATTTCCAAAATAAAATGAAAAAGTCTTTTTTTTATAATAACTTCATCCCCATTTATATCTTTTATATTATTTGCCGTTCTTATCCAAGATAAAGATGTCATTAGGAATTGGATTATTCCAAGAACTTTTTCACAAACTGAGCCTCTTTTTGATTATCAGTGGGACAGGAACCAGGATAGACTTGATTCCTGCATTTTGTACAATAAATCTGCCTTTATTTCTAAGGGTGGATCGTCTTGAATATTTGCTTCAAAGAACAATTGCTAGTGATTCCATTTCCAAGTTACTTGAAAAAATATTATTCTATATACGCTTAATCCTCAGACCAGCCTACTAAGTGGCTGCTAGAATATGTGAGACATGAAAACTATTTTAAAGCCAACTTTGTTGCCTTACCTTGAAAAGAATCTAGGTAGCTGCTTTTAACTGGTGTGTTAACTTTTTTAGAACCACACAGATAAGAGTGTGAATAATAATGTCAAGATTGCAAAACTGACATATTTATTTGGGTTAAGCAGGAACTTTGGAATCAAATGAATAGGATATGAATAGGTCCTTTTCTAGTCAACCTCTTTTTAGATGTAGAGAAAGGAAAAGAACACTGAGGAGGAGAAGGGGAAGTGATGTCATAAAAGCAGCCTCTAATTTTATATTTTTCTTTTTTTTTTTGCTATATAAGGAATTATTTACTCAGAAACAAGTAGAAAATTGGTGTTTGAGGGATTTTATTTAATTTTTTTAATAAAATAGACTATGGTACAATCAAATTGTTCACATTACCAAAGCGCTATTTCCCTAGAATTTAATTTGATGTTTGTGGCACACAACTGGAGCCTTTATTTATCTAAGATGGTAATAAGTTCAAATCTTAATGTGTGGCCATATTTGTAGAATGCTGGACCATGTTTGCAAGTTGTACTGTATGCAGTTTTGCAAAGACGTGGAAATAATTTGTTGTACTTTTTATTCAATTCTGTATAGAGTATAAAATTATTTTTATTAAATAAATATTTTACAGTATATTTCCCTTTTTAATCAAAATTATTTTAAGTTTATCTTTTGCTTTAGTAGGACCTTTCAATTACATCTTTAAATCTTTTAATAATTTCTAAGACAAATTTTATATTAAGCCTTCCCCTTACCAGACCTTCCCAATTAACCTTGTCATTCTATTCATTCTTCCATTTTTTGTGATCATTACCTTTGACTTCCCCCTTATATTTGCTGTTTTCCTAATTTTTTTCTAGCAGCACATTGTACTGTTTATTCTTCTTGGTCCTCATCTTAATACCTCTCATCTTTGTTTCTAAAGCAGTCTCCCTTTTAGAAACTGAAAGGACTCACATTTCCTTTGCTGTTGACTGAATTTTAAAAATAAAGGAAATTAAATCGAGAGAAAGTACCATCTTGTTTTGAAACTTCTTGTTTTGGAACAAAGCCTTTGTTCCAGCCCAAAATATTCTTGATATCCAGGGAAGCTTCTTCCTGCTATCAGCTGAGAACCATTTGTTCATCCTATTCCGGAAACCAGTCTTCTCACCGTACTCAAATAAGCACCTTCCCTTCACTATCCTGTTCTCAAACCAGCTTCATTAAAGCATTTCCCTGATTATCACTGAAGACTTGGAAAATTTTTCATGCAAAAAAAAAATTTTAAGTTTTCCGTCCCCATAGCTGTCTTCCCTGTATCTTATTGTTTTTCAGATTATATGCCTTCCACACAGGGACCATGTCTCATTTTTGTCTTTTGTTGGAAAACACAGCCTAGTGCCTTGTGAATATTGATATGTAATAAATGATATATAATGCTCTCAATCTAGCCACCTGCCAGTGCAATAGCTAAATGCCCACTATTTAAAAGAACATGAACATAAAACATTAAGAGAAGATGCCTACCAATAATCTCTAGTCCACTGGGCAATTTATTCAAGGCATTGCACTCCCAACAACAGAAATGGGATATGTTTTACTTATTATGGCATCCTCATAATTAATACCTTACATTTGTTTAACATGATTTTGTTTGGAAAAGGCATTTCTGAACATCATCGTTCACGGCCCGGGGGGTTGGGGCCCCTGTGCTAGGTGTTCCAGTGAAAGCTGTGACACATTGGGGAAGTCACTCTGCTGAGCTTCAGTTTCCCCGTCAGTAAGTGGGGATCACCTAGTTCCCAAACTTGTTGTGAAGAAATGAAAGGACACATGGAAGCACCTGTCACCCCGGAGACAGAGTAGGCGGCTGAGGAATCAGGCCCTTTACTCTCCTTCACAATTAATTTGTAGCTATCAATCTCAAAATAGCACTTTCAGAGGAAACGTTTTTTGAATGTTTGAATCGAAAAGAAAATGATCGGAATCTTAACCCTTTCCCCCCCTTATTTTTATGATGAAAAAGTCATGATTCCTGCTCTCAAGGAATTTAATACGTTGTGATTCGAAAAGATAAATAAAAAGACCTTAGATGCCTAAGTGCAATACAAGATAATGTGTCAGGTACTGTGACAAAAGGCTTGGGTCTCAGAGAACAAGGACATTGGGAAAATCATGAGTAGCTTCCCGGAGGAGGTGACATTTGAGCTGGTTATGCGGGATGGGTAGGGTCTTTATCAGAAATTTAGAAAGGGTAACTGTAGTGGAGAATGGCATAAATAAAGGTACGAAGAAAATGGTACAATCAGCAAGGAATGTAGAGAGGAATAGGGTGAGACAAAGTTGGAAAGCCAGTCTGAGGTCATTTTCTAATGTTTATTAGTCGGAGATGGGGATGGGGAGAAATGACTAACCCTATCTTTAAGAAGTTTCATCTGGCAGTAGTGGATAGGATACATTTTATGGGAAGATACTATCTAGAATTGCTGGTTGAGTGGCCCTTTCAATGGGCTAAGCCTGGGCGAGGAAGGCCTTTATGGCAGTGGAGGAAAGACAAGATCGACTCGAGGTTACTGTGTCAGATTCTACAATGTGCGCCCGTATTTAAAAAGGTGGCTAAAAAAGTGTAAATAACTTGCCCAAGATCAATATCTGTAAAGTGGATGAGCAGGGGTGGCGTCCTGATTCCCGCCCCACGTTGTAAACGAATGGTGACTTCCGCCTCTGTGCTGCCGTCGCTGGTAAGGGCTGAGGCAGCCGTGGGAAGGGAGCTCGCCCCCGACCCCGGAAAACAGCTCGAGAGGAAGAGCACCGGGGGGCTCCAGCGGTGGGAGCACAGACGGGCAGGGCTGCTCTCGGACGGCTGGGAGTGAGGAGCCTCGGTATACGAGTAGGGGCTGGGGCGAGGAAGCTGCAGAAAACCCGCGGGCGCACTGCCCCGCCACCGCCTCCCCCGGGGCGCGCGGCTAAGACCGCAGCGGCTCCGCGGGCCGGCGGGGGGCGGGGTGCGCCCGCCCGGCTCCCGCGCCCCAGGGCCCCCCAGCCCCGCCCGCGCTCGCGCCCCGGGGGGAGACGCGGCAGGGCTGCGGGGAGCTGGCCGTCTTCTGACGCTCCCCGTCCCCCACCACACCAAAGCCCGCGCGACGCAAACGCTCGGCGGTCTGTCTGGCGCCGTGAGGGGGTCGCTGCTGTGTCCGACGTTTAAAACGTCTTCGGTCATCGGTTTGGAGGCTTCAAATCACCCTCTGAAATCTTTTCTTATTGCCAAACTGTCTTCTTTTAAAATAAGAGGAAAATCTTACCCTCCAGAAAAATAGCGAGGGGAATCACAGCAAAAACCATTCAACCTCCTGCCCCAAATGCTGAGGTTGGCAAAAACTACGTAATACCCCCAAACTCTTTAAAACCCCCAAACTTATTCATCTGTTTGACATAGTTACAACTCCCACCACACCGCCACACTTTTTTTCTTCTAGTATCAAACTGCATGACTTGTTCGTCATTCCCCGCAGGATGTCAAAAATCCTGGAGGACCTACCTGCGCCGTCCTGAGGGTGTTGCCTTTGATCGGTACTTACGGTCACGTGGAGCACTTGGACAGAAACAGCTCCCTGGAAATTCTTGCCCGTGTCTTATGCTTGACTAAGAGGCCGTATGCCAGAGAATGTGGCCATAGTGGGAAATTATCCAAGTCGGCCTGAAGATCTATTTTTATCTCCAAAGTGTGTAATTAACTCCCAGTTAGATTCTTTGATCCTCTCCTCTCCACCCCGGTGTTTTCTTTGCATTTTGATCTCCTTTCCTTAGGTATAAACCATTTCATACTTAACCTAAAGTCATTCCTCCATATCCACTCTAATAAAAAAGGATCTGGCTGTGTGTAGCAGTAGAAAAGCCTCCAGCATTAAAGCCAGGCATCCTAGATGGAAGCTCAGGTGGTCTCAGGTGCGAGAAACCCTGGCTTATAAAAGCAAGATTTAAAAAATCATCTCTAGAGAAAAAGCATTCCCTTTAAGCTCCTGCACTGATAGATTAATGCACAGTGTGGAACAGAAAATCACAGAAAAGAGGATACCTTCAATAATTGATAATCTTCAATAAGCAGCCTCCTAACATGTGACCTAAAATCCTACCTCATAATATACAATAAAATTTTACTAATTGACTTTGTTTATGGTTGGCAAACATTCTGGTTCCATGGTTGTTTTAACATTGTTTCATGGTTTTAAAAGCATTTGTTCATGGTAAGGAATTTGAGAAATTCCTTACATAAGGAATAATTACAACTCAGGATTTGTCAACTCTAATCCGATATGCATGACTTTTATCCTCTCACACCTCCCAAGAAAACACAATAGAGCATAAGTAGTTTATAGGAAAGTTGGTGGCAGATGACTGTCAGATCAAATATATAAAATATTTACTATAAAATATTGTTTACTATTATAAATTAATACATTATTAATAATTAAATACATTATTTAAAAAACAAAGACATAAGCAACCATGATTAAGAGTAAGCAGAAACAACAAGCAACAGATGAAGAGTCCTAATGATTTCAGATACTGGAATTATCAGACACAGAGTATAAAATGAATATTTATAAAAATGTAAATACAAAAGATAAAACCACACAAATGAGCAAGTAACAAGAGACTAACAAAAATAAAAAGACTGACTTGAAAAGGAATCTAAAGATACATATATTTTAGAAATTAAAAGTAGAAATATTGGAAGTTAAAATTCAATGAATAAACGTCTCATAAATTGCTAATGGGAGTGTAAATCTGTACAACCCCTTTGACCAGCACTTTGACATTGTTCTTTAAAGTCAAAGATATGCATGCACCATGACCCAACAATTCCACTCATAGGTATATACCATTAGAACTGAAGTTCAAGATATTGCAACTACTAGATACTTGTGACTACCGACTACTAAAATTGTGACTATACAGGAATGAAAATGAATAAACCAGAGCTACAAGCAACAGATTCAATGAATCTTATGAACACAACCTTGAGCAAAAGAACTAAGACAGAAAAGAATATATCAGTACGATTCCACATGTTGTAAAGCTGACAAACTATATTGTTTAAATCTCTATACGTAAGTTGTAAAAGCAGAAAACAAAGAAACGATTACTATAAAAGTCTAGCAAGTATTCTAAGGAATGGAAGAGAATTATGACAGAAAGGGCACACAGCTTTCTGGGGTACTTGTTTTTCTTCTTGACTTGGGAGATGATACCTGTGTGTTTGCCACATAATTCTTCATTATACATTTATTTCTGCTCTATATGTTCATTATATTTTACACTTGTTTTAAAAACGCTTTTAAAGCTCAATAATTAGGTTAAATAGCAGGTTAGACAGAGATTAAGAGAGAATTAGTGAAGTGGAAAATACAACTGAAGAAAGTACCCAGTATACAACAAAGAGAGAAGACTTTTCAAAATGTAAAAATAGGTTCTGATAGATGGGTGAAAGAATGAGACTAGAAGTTCTGAAACCTAAGGTCTACTCTAGCTTGGTAGTAACTCCATGGTCACTAAAGGAAATTTGATTAAAATTCCTTTGCCCTTTCATAGTCAATAATGCTATATATATATATTTTTGCCTTTTTCTAGTGTGTGGCCTCAGCCTGATCCTGCAGCAGGAGAAACATTAGGTCACTCCAACTATAAATGCTATACTGCCGCTAGGAAGTGCACTGGCTATTGAAATTCATTTAACCTTAGATCTTTTTTAAAAACTTCGTTTACAGTTTGGAGAGTACCTAAAAATTCAATTTTATACTTCCCTTCTTTTGGAGAAAAGGTGTTCTATTATATAAAACAATTGAAATTCTAATAACGATTTTTAAAAAAGAAACTGAACACTATGGATTGTACTGAGAAAATATTTTCCTTTCTCCTCGTTTTTCTTTATTTCTGGTGGGAAATGGACGGTCGTAAAATCCTGTCATTTGTCGCCGCAATCTAAATTCATCTTGCTTCCCCTTTATACATAAAGACGACGTTTAAGGATTTAAGAACATTCTAGTTCACCATTTTACATCTTTTTTTTATTCTTGACCACTCTCTTGGGAAATAAAGTTTGGGTTTTGATTGAGGGACAGGAGGGGGAGACTTTGGGGCCAAAAAATCTGGTAACTAATTAGCAATTTGCTCATCCACCAGGGAAAACTGAAACTAGTTTTTGACGTTTAATAGCGAAGAAAATAATAGACCGAAACATACTTGTAGATGTTCCCACAAGTTCTAAAGCTGGCAAGAGACAGGTACACGTGGGAAAACTCACAACCCAGAGAGGAGACTGACCTTCGGCAGTTCCTACGAACGCTCGAGACACCTGTGGGCGATGCGCAGAGCCCTCGGTCGTTTCCTTGGAAACCTCAGCCCAACGGATGCCCCGCGAGCACCCGGAAGGGGGCGCGCCTGGAGGAGCAGGTGTCCCAGGCTGCCGTCTGCGCCTGCGCGCGCCCGCCGCGCCCCGCAGTAAGAGAGGCCCGGATGGAGGACGCGGCTGCGCGCCGTTGCCATGGCAGCGTGTCCTGGCCGCCTCGGTACCGAGGGGCTCCCTCGCCTCGTTGTCAGAGCTTAGAAAGAGGAGGAGAGGCGAGCGCCCCGGGCCGTCTCTGTGACCTCGGCCGCTGCATCTTACCCAGGCAGGAGGGGCTGTAGAGGGAGAGAAGGGAAGGATGGTGCGGAGACGTTGATGGGGAGAGACGGGAAAGGGGAAACCGTCTGGGACCGGACCGCTGGGAGGAAAGGGGTAGAAGACCAGAGGGAGGAGCCTTTCTGTTGGCGCCACATCCTTCCGAGTCCCTGGTGCACGGAGCCTGGCGCTGGCGGGAAGCCTGATTTCGATTTGTACGAGGGAAACCCCTCTGGGGGTGGCTCAGTCTGTCCTTCTGTCATATGCTTTCCCCTCTCAAAGTTCTCCCTAGGAAGGAAAAGTCACCCCGCTCTTAAAACGTTAGTTAGCTTCCACCAAGAGGCTAAGGTGTTCATTTAGTCGGTGGTACCTTGAGACCTTGGATACGAATGAAAACGGTCACCTAATGTTTGTAAAATATTGTTTGGCGTCGTACTTGGTAATAGATTATGAATTTTTGAAACACCATTTACTCAGGAGCCACAGTCTTGGACCGAGCAGGAAGAATGGGCCAGATGGTCTCATGATGTTATTATGGGTTCGATTTTGCTTAAGTACTTCCTTTATATTAAAAGGCGTTGTCTTTTGACATTCTTTCAATTTTATTGTATTTTAAACAAACATGTTTAAAAGGTGATAAGATAAGACTGGAGTCAATGAATTAGATTTGAATGTTCTGAATCCTGAAAGATAATTATTAGAATTGTGTATAGATAAGGACTTAGCTTAGACTCAGCCTGAAGGATCTGCGGTCACATACCCACAGGGAATTTAGCAGACGCCCAGGAGGAAGGAATTAATTTCTGTCTCTTACAACAGTTCCCTATTAGGAAGGTGGTTCTGGTCCACGCCAGTTACATAGGTTTTTACTCATGATAAACATTGAGATTTAAATATGTGCAACTCCCAAGGAAAAAGTATTAGATGATTACATTTGTGTAAGGTATATTTTTATTCAAGTATGTTGACTGTGTACCATATGGCCAGTACCCTGAGGATGAAGATTAAAATAACCGAAGGGGATTGAATATCCCGTGACGCATTTGAAAAAGGCTTAAGGGACTTGGTAACAAGAGTTTATGCTTTATGTTCTTTGTTTACTTGGGAACCAGCCATGAGCTTTTTGAAGTTACAGGAACAGAATGGTACTTCAAATTTGATGCAACTTCTCACGTACTTCTCAGAGTCACTTCAACTATGATTGTCTTTCTTAGTAATATGATTTAATAATACTTAATATGTTTAATTGGTAATCATTTTCTTTTTTATTATGCTGATGCAGTGTTTTGCTTTTAAATTTGAGTTTTCTCATGGGCGAGATTCTCTGTAAATAATAAAGCATGTCTACTAAAGCATTCAGGCAAACATTTACTTTTTACAAGTTCAGTACTATGTTTATTATAAAATTAAGGGAAAGAACTGAAGAGTTCTATAGAAATCTTATTCTAACAGTTATGTAACTTAACCACCTTAAAATAGTAAATTTCAGGATCCCTGCTCTGCAAAGAAAGCTAATTATCCTAGGGCATGTGTGACTGCTAAAAAATACTATTATTTATATACGTATTTTGGATCACAGTGAGTTTTAGTTTATTCCACACGATTCCTGACACTCTTGTTTAAATTTGTAAGTAAGTAGACATAACAGCTTGTGTGATTTGGCCCATCTTACAGTGGTCAATAAACTTACTCTGATATACCGATTTGGTTTCTCCAGGTCACCTCAAAATATTATTGCTCTCAACATCTGATTTACAAATTATTACTTTGAGTAACATGGACCTTATCTCTTCACCTTACAGCCTTACTTTGAGTCCTTTAAGAAAGTCCATTTCGTATTTTTAAAGGAAATAAATATCTAGAAGGAATTATAGTCCAATGAGACATTAGAGATAGTTGTACTTATCCAGCCGAATAATTAACATTTCACTGTACCTAAAATTAACTTTGTCTTGAAAGGGTAAGGAAATTACTAGTAAGAACTACCCAAAGGCAAGATGACATTTAAATGAAACAGACCTCAGAATGCTTTTAAATCTTGAATTTAGTTATTCAGACACTGATTATTTATTTTAGATATGCTTTATCATGGCACTGTGCATTTGCTTTTTAAATTCTCTTGCTTTTCATAAGTTGGCAGTTCTTCGCTAATTTGTATCTTATAGAAAAGGTTAGAAGAAACCTTAGGGTCCTCTAGCTCAACCATTTCATTCTAAAGCCTTAGTCTCCTTAAAACATTCATGCCCGGGTCGTCTTCTGGGCTAGATGTGCCACCTCACTGTCCCAGTGACAGGTATAAACATTTCCCTTGAAAGGGAAACAACAGTACCTCAACAAGCATCGCACTTCACTTCAGGACAAGTGTGGAAATGTAAATTCTGTCTTATGTTATGCCAAAATTCGCCCCTCGGTTTCCAGCCTTGATACTAGTTTTACTACTCGAAGTGCTTCAAGCCCAAGCTCCTTCACGGGGCGGCGGTCTAAATGCTGTGAAGCAGTCTCACGACTTGCCTGGGTTTTCCCCGGGCTGTCGTTCCCAGGGCTCTGAAGGACTCCTCAGAGTCTAGATTGAAGGCATTTTACCCTCATGACCTACCTTCTTCCCTTCTCCTTCTCTTGAATCCTCCTTCCTCCTGGTTTCTCGGCCCCTGGATTAGTCCTGCTTGTCTTTTGTTCTTTAAACTATAGTAGTGCAGGAAACGGGGTACAGGGTGTCATATGTTTCTTGGTTTCACAGTCTCAGCCTTGGAGCTCTGACATTTTGAGTCTTGTCATTATTCTTTTAACTCATTCAGTGTTCACTGAAGCCTATTAAATGGTTTTACACGCAGTCACGTAAAGCCCTATCACTTAGCTCGTGCTGGTGGAAAGACATTCTCCCACATGCTTTTTCTATCATTCAATGGTGAACAGTGGAAGGAAAAAAATATGTCTTGCTTGAGTAAAATGGGCGCCAGGTCAGGAAGTCTGATCAAATGTTTTGGGAGAGTAAGATAAAGCTAATGGCCAGAACAAGGTTTGTGGATAATTTATTAATTCAGGCATAATATCGCTCATTTTATTTCTTTAAAAATGTGCCCAAGTCTCATGTGTTCTTGACATCTGTACTTTCTATTTCTGAAGGTTTTAGGCAACTTATTCTTACTGTAGGAGCAAAGGAAGGCAGGTATAGGAACAGGGTCCTCGGTATTTGGGGCCCTGAAGATCAGACTTTTACTGTTCTTTTGAAACCGGACCTAATATTCTATGTACATTTAGAGAGCACGGCTTTCTTTTGTTTTTAAGTCAATAGTGGGAAGTATGGAGATTATTGCCATGGAGTTCTACATTTGGCTATTTCATGACAATTAAATCTAAATAAACAGCTTTCCCTCAACCCTTTTCTTTTTGGAAAGATAATAGGACATCAAACTGACACCTTCTCACTCCTCCCCGATCCTTCTTTAGGAACATGTGTGTTCAGGCCACGCTGGACAGTTCCATGCTCTTCCCTGTTTGTTCGTTCTTCCTCACGCTGTTCCCTTTGTCTAGGACTAATGAACATTCATACTCAGCATCCAAAACCCATCTCAGCTTTCCTTGATATTTCTGATTTTAGAATGAGTTAATTGCTTGCTTCTTCCTTCCACAGTCCTTCATATACACCTTTATTACATTTGTCTACATTTTTATTTATGTTTTTATCTACATTTGTTTGTTTGTCTTCTCTACCAGACTGCAAGCACAAAGGTCTATTTTAAAATCTTTGTAGGGGAATATGTAGAAATATCGTAGGTGTTCAACAAATGTCTGCCAAAATTGTATTTTACATGTATACAGTTCACACACATATAGAGACATTCTAGATAAAGATTTCTGTGCTTCTTTTGTTAAAAAATTAAGTGCAAAAAAATTACCAGGGCCAGGAACCGACCTCAATTTAAAGATAACTTTAGCTTAGTTCTCTGAATTTTTATATCATTTTCACAAATATTTATCAACTTTCATCTGACATCCCTATTTATTGGCATCAGAGTCTTTCTTTTTTAATGAAAAAAAGTTTTATTTAAAGTGGACGACAGCTTGACTTCTGTGGCAATCAGCATTGACGTAAATGACAATCAGTTATTACTGAGTTAAAAAGCTCTCAGATCACAAACGATACTTATGCCATGGAAATTACCGGAGGACTGAGAAACTGAGGGTGGAAATCGATATATTTGTTTTTATTTGAACATATGGAAATGTAGATGAGTGAGAGACTGAGACACTAAGTCATGTGCTCTGGCCTGGACATGGCGTTTTGATGACGTGCAGGAAATGTGGAAAATCTTCCTTGAAACCTCAGATAGTCTCCTCCGCTGCCTCTGTTGGTCTCCTTGTAAATTCGGGTTTCAGGAATTGCGGGGAAGTGGCATGGTGGTTAAGAGCGGTACGCCTAGGAAGCACCTGGCCTATGCAGGTCTCTCAGAGAAGGCAGGCACGTGCTTACTCTGAACGATCCGTGCTTCGTGTGTCCGTGCGGTACTGGACTTACCTTCGACACTGATCTTCACACTCCACACTCCACACTACCCCTAAGGTGGACGTAACATGGACTTTATCTCTTCACCTTACAGCGCTACTCTTTAACGCACGGAAAATGGATGAAAATAAAGATACCGATTCAAAGGAAAGTGAAGAATATGAAGATGACTTTGAAAAGGACCTGGAATGGTTAATTAATGAAAAAGAAAAAAATGGTGCCAGCATAATAGAGGTATGTGTAAACCGACAACCCCATTTATCATAATGACATTAAAGTGCTTTATAATTCTTGAAGAGTTTCATATATATTATCTCATCTCAACCTCACACAATCTCTTTGATATACATAGGACAGGTGTCATTATTTCCATCTTTTAGATGAGAAAATTGAGGCATAGAGTTTAAACGTTGTATCCTAAGGCAAAGGGCTAATTAGAGAACAGGATTACGTTAGCACTTAAAGCTAAATTATAATTTAAAAGTTATAATTTACATAAGTAATGTAATCAATTGCATCAAAAGTGAAAATGAATACAGTTAATTTCTACTTTATATGAACTTGGGTATAATCATGGGGTTATACTTTTAATATAAATGAAAAATAAAGTGTGCTCGCTTTGGCTGCACATATACTAAATGATAAATAAAGCAGATAAAAAACATGGCCTTTCACCTAATATTTGAAACCTTAGGAGAATTAGCTCTTCAGAGGAATGAATATAGAGAAAAAAGTAAAGTGTCTTTTACATTGTTTTTCTTCTAGAAAATCTAATCTAGAGATAAAAATTGATCTGGAATTTGGATTTAGGTCCTGCAGAAAATAGCAGCAATAATAATCTGGAGAGATTACAAGAACCTCAAAATGATTAGGACTTAACCAAAGGCAGTGACCTTTATTGGTCTTGGGGAGAAAGACACTGTTTTGAAGAACACAAATATTACAAGGAAAAAACATTTAAAAAATTTTCTTCTGAAAAAGTAAAGGGAGGAAAATTTTATACAGGGAGGAATATTAAAATAATATTGTATTATTTATAGTTACCTTTTCATGCATTAGCATAAAAAATTTTAAATATCAATATAGCACTGAGTAACATCAAATTTGAAATTAGAGTTCATTTTTTCCCGAAGTGCTATTGTCATATATTTCTCCTGGATGCACATAAATATGAATTAGAATATTATGAGTAAAATTTGAGCAAAAAGCATGTAAATTTTCCCATTCATAAAATAAATTACATGAACATAAAAATCCATTTCAGATTTTCTACATATAAATGGACAAAGTATCTCAATTTTTACTAAAAAGAGAACCTCATATCTATTTTTTTTAGATGGCTTGTGAGAATGAAGAGAATATTAACCAAGAATTAAAAGAGAATGAAACAGAAGTAGAACACACAAATGAGCTTTCTGATTCTGACAGATCTTCGAAGGATGAGGTTTCACCAAGAAGAAATAACTTCATTTCTGTACCGAGTATTCAGTCTTTGGATCCCATATCAGATTCAGATAGTGAAAACTCTTTCCAGGAATCCAAACAGGAAAGTCAGAAAGACCTGGAGGAGGACGAGGATGAGGAAGTGAGGAGGTACATCATGGAGAAAATTATACAGGCCAACAAGCTTCTACAGAATCAAGAACCCGTGAATGATAAAAGGGAGCGAAAACTCAAGTTCAAGGACAAATTAGTTGACCTGGAAGTTCCTCCCCTGGAAGACACTGATAACTACAAAAATTATTTTGAAAATGAGAGTAACATGTCTGGAAAACTGTCACAGCTATGTATTTCCAATGAATTTGGACAAGAAAATGTGCTCCTGTCACTTGATGGAAATTGTGAAGAAAACAAGGATAGGAAGATACTCGTTGAGAGAGACGGAAAATTTGAACTTCTGAATTTACAAGACATTGAGAGTCAGGGAGTTTTGCCCCCCATGGATAATGTTAATAGTAAAGAAAACGAATCTCAGCAGTTGTCACCCAGATCTTCCAATTCATCTGTCAACAGTGTCAAGAGAGAAGAGCCTATAGCAAAGATCAATGGCTTATCAACAGAAGGGCCACTGGCCTTTATCCCTCAGCCACCACCTAACCCCAAGACTTGTCCAAACTCTGCTGTCAGCTCAGATCCAAGAAGGGGGAGTAGGAGGTCTGGCCACAGGACACGGTCTGCGATTGTGTCGCCATTGACCTCGACATATTGTCTTTCCACTCGACAGAAAGAGCTGCAGAAACGGCTAGAACAAAAGAGAGAAAAGCTCAAGAGAGAGGTGAGAGCACAAGAGCGTGTTCTACTCACAGCAGAACGTGTTTTCGTGTTTTGCGGGTGTAGCAGGAATTGAAATGCTGCTGCAAAGTACTTAATGTATTTGCTTGCTTGTTTCGTTTTTCCGTTGTTACATTAAGTGGTTAAAGGTTCAGAATGTGTATTTGTGGAACAAACGTCAAGCTTTCCTTGGTCCTTTCTTGTAAGGCTCGCCAAGCACAGCAGTGAACGAGCTGTCTTAGAGCTAGAGTAGATCTCAGCGACGGCTTCGTCACATCCGTTCATTTTAATGGTGAGACTCAGAATAAGTGACTGCTAAAGGTAAACTTGATATGAGATAGGTGAAAATCAGATGTCAGATAGAAAAATGAAGGCAAAACTGTGTTGGGGTTTAGAAGCAACAGATAGAATCGGATTATAATTATGTGTGTGTGTGACGTGTGTGTGTGTGTGTGTGTGTGTGTGTGTGTGTTCCATACCTACAATTCCTTGATTTCATGGATTTTAGTTTTAGATTAAGAATATTTTAATAACAATGAAATGTCTCCAGAATGCCATATGGAATCCCAAATTATTATTTTTGAGCGTTTCTTTTGCTCTTAAAACAAAAGTATTTTATAATTGAAAACCCCAGGTACCAAAACTGGTGGGTTTTCTAAATTATTTAAATCAGTGCCCTGATTCTCTGTCTTACTGGATACCTTATGGTATTGAACCATATAAAATATCTAACTGTAAATATAGAACCACAGCAGAATCACAGGTTAGTGGACTTTTACAATTAGAGGGAACCATAAAGATCATGAGAAAACTATAGTCTAGAAAGTTTAAATAACTTTAATCAAGTCATTCAACTTGTTTGCAGCCTTCTAGCTATTTCCACTCTGACGTGTGCTTTTCTCCCACTGACATAGCTCTGCATTAACTGGTTTAAGTACCTCCCTTCTGGTTTAAGTAACTGACTCCCTTTTATAATATTAGCTGAATAATTCAGATTAAGAAATTCATTTTATTTTTATAGTTAACTAATTGTCTAAATATTTTTCTGATAGCAAAAAATATCACTGTATGAATATACACAAGTTGAAATATTTTTAAGCATAATAATAAAAGAATTTAAACCCAAGTAAAGGTACAACTAACCCCTACGTTCTCATCACCCAGATTCAAAATTCGTTGAGAGTTTGGCACATTAGCTTCGTCTCCTCTCTTTCTGGTTGAAGTATTTTTAAAGCAAGTCCCAGACAGCACGCACCTCCTCGCTCACTCACACACTTCAGTATACATCTCTAAGTGATGATAGCATTTTCCTTTGTAACTACAATGCCACCTAGCAAAATTAACAAATTTATCAGTAGTATAAGAATGTTTAAGACATCGTTAGTGCTTTTATAGAGACCGTATAGTGCTTCCGGAGTGTGGTGGTTTTTTTCTTTCTTTTGCATATTTCTGCAATTTAAGGAGTTTAATGCCAAAAGTAAACTAGGAAGCAAAGGAGTTATCCAAGAAATCCCTGAATAGTACGTAGGTACGTTACACCTACGTGATTGCAGACTTATCGTCACAGTTTCTCTGGAAAAAAAAAAAAATCTTCATTTTTCTCCCTAAGCAAATTAGAGGCCTCGTTTTTTTAAAGGATACCCAATTTTTAGACGGCAAGTTTTAGGAGCACGGAATTCTAATTTCAGATCTCAGACTCTCTCTCTGTACTCTAACTCGTATACGATTTTTCAATCTTGCATTCATGCCTTTCGATATTCTTTCCCCCAGGAAGAGCAACGGAAAATGGAAGAAGAGAAAGAGAAGAAAAAGGAGAATGAGATGGTGTTCAAAGCGTGGCTGCGAAAGAAGAAGGAGCAGGTCGTGGAGATGAAGAGAGTCCAGAGAGCGAAGCAAATCGAAGACATGAACAGCAGGGTGAGTAACCGCTGCACGGAAAGTCGGTTCCCGCGGCAGGTGTGACAGCCGACTGTATTTACGGGAGTTCACGTTCTGGTTCGGTCAGTTCATCTGCCTTGTCACTCGGAGTAATGTTTACGAGTTGTGGCTGGTGTTCGATCCTGAGCTCTCCTGTCACACTGAACGTGCGAATCACAAGCCCTTCTCGGGTCCTTCGCTCTTCCTGTCACCGCTCGACATACTCCTCCTCCAGATGTCTCGTCACGAACTCTCACCTCTCACCTTCTACCTAAATACCATCCTTTCTCGTCACCTTCCCTTTAGTGCTTTATCTCCTTACCACATTTTTCTTTGAATCTGACAGATCGATCGATTGATCGATCGATCGATCACCTCTTTTTATCCTCCCGTCTGGAAGCACCTTCTGTGATGGTGGAAATGTTCTTCTCTACCTCAGCCGCCCGACGAGGTAGCCACGGGCCATCGTGTGGCTGTTAGGCACGTGGGTGTAGCTGGTGTGACGGAAGCACTGATTCTACGTTCTGTTTAGGTAGCCGTGTGGCGGTTTGGACAGTAGGAGTGCAGGGAATGAGACTGGTGTCACGATGAAGCAGCGATGAGTAAGACGTGTTCTCGTAGGGTCTTACAGGCAGGGCCTTCAAAAGTCATTTTCCATTTATTTAAATTAAGAGAATCTTGTTTGCGTAATTAGCAGGGGAACAGAGATCCACAACAAGCTTTCCGATTATGGCTTAAAAAGAAGCACGAAGAGCAGTTGAAAGAAAGGAAGACAGAAGAACTGCGCAAGCAAGAGGAGTGCTTATTCTTCCTCAGAGGGACAGAAGGCCGGGAAAGGGCCTTCAAACAGTAAGTCAAAGGCAGGGCGCTGCCTGCCTCCTCCAGGCCATTTTCGAAAGATGTGTAATCAGTGAAGCTTGGGGAAAAACAACAAAATATTTCATTGCTGTATGTATTCATTCATTTGTACATTTGTTCATTTCTTAGAGAAATGGGGCAAAGATTGGTTACATACAACCAGTTTCAGAAAAACTGAATAAGGAGTTGCATTAACCAAGGAATATTTTTCTGTCAAGAAAGGCAGGCAGGCTGAGGAGAGGGATCTGCGTAGACCCAGTGAAAGGAGATTTGGGCACATATTTTGGTCATTTAAGGCAAGCCCGATCTCTTTTCAGTGATGTGGGTAAGACCTGGCTTACCTGGCTCATTCTGAGGAAACGGACTGGGTTTCATAATTTCGCCAGCAAGCCTCGATGCGGGGAGGGAGTCAGTAGAATCCTGTTGTCTTAAGTTTCTTTCTTTTATACGTTTTGTTGTTGTTGTTGTTATATATTTTTCCCTTTTTTTTTCTTTTTAAATATATTACCCTTTGTTATCGAAGCAGTGAGTGTGCATTGTGGAGATGGGCGAGGCAAGTCACATTGTCATCCAGAAATCACTGCTGTTAGGGCCTTAGTGCATGTCTTCTAGATATTTCTGTGCACTTGTAATTTAAAAATAGAAACTGAGATCATACTTATAAACTGTTCTGCTATTTGCCTATTTTTATTAATGATCTCATCTGTATTTAGCCCATAACCATTTTCCAGGTGAAAAAAAAAACAAACCCAATTATGCTGGCAATTTCATCATAAGACCAACTTAATTTCAAACACTTGATACCAAATATAACTATACTTTCTTGTGTGAGCCTAGGGTATAAGCCTGACATTTTTCATTTAATATTTTAGTAATTTTTGTGACTATAGCATTTCAATGTAAAGAAATTAAATTTCCTTTGTCTATAGTAATAGCTTTATAGCCTGAAGAGTATATTTCAGGTTGATACTCACCAGATCTGATACTGTCTCTTTCTACAGATGGCTAAGAAGGAAAAGGATAGAAAAACTAGTAGAGCAGCAAGTCGTCAAAGAAAGAGCTAGACAGCTCCGACTCGAAGCAAAGCAGTCTAAACAGTTACAGAGTCAGCTGTGCAACATGGCAGAAGCCAGAGCTTTTCGTTTTACTGATCATTACAACTGAAGGTATCTATTAAATACTCCTTTTGAAGCTGCAATCTTCCACATTTTGGATATCGTTTTTTACGGCCTGTGCGCTCTGGGCATGCTGTAAGTTACGGAAATGGTGTGCAGATTTTGGTGATGTCGACAATGAATTTATCTTTACTTAAAAACTAGACCAAAATAAATTTCTTCTCTTGCAGTGTTGGAATCATCTCTTAGTCCACGCAACAAACTGAACCACAAATGAACTCTACATTACTTTACTTCTAAAATATTTTAACATTTCTAGCTAGAAAGAACACAAGAAAGGGACATATTTCTATTCTTAGTTTCTATTATCATTTAAACATTTTCAGTAGAACATCTCATAAGGCAGGAGTGACCTCTTAAGCAAGCCCGGCTCTGGGCCTTATACAGAGTCCTATTTATATCAGCTTTGAATTTAAACAGATGTGGCAAGCTAAGCAATAAAAATAAGCCTACTTCCATGTGTTCTTTAAAAAAAAAAAAGGTAACAATTATGCATAACGCTATTTTAGGTATGTAAATTAGCCAACTCTTATTGAGAGTTTATAATGTGTCTGGTATCGTAAATGTTTTTTGTAAGTAATTTGAGGCAATGCGTAGAACAACCCTATCAGTCCTGTTTTTCAGATGAGGAAACTAAAGAGGTGAGCAGTTTGCTCAGAGTGACCTGTGTGGCCGCAAAATCCTTTCTCTCAGTTATGTCGTAAAGTTACATGTCGGTAGACATTTGTGAAACATTTCAGACTATGTGAGAATCCGATGTGTTGAAGACTGGCACCCTTCACATGGATAAGCTTTTAAGGGGTGGAAGACCAAGGTAAACATGCAGGTGTGATGGAGAGTGGGGGATCACTGTCAGAGTTCTCTTAAAGCTTCAGAAGACCAGGTTCTGGCCTCCTAGGCATTTGTACCTTAATCACTTAACCCAAGGTGAGAAAACACAGATAACAGATAAGAACAAATTTGACATTTAAATATTCCATAACATTTTGCAAAAATGTTTGGCGTTTTGATGGGATTGCTTTGGGTAGCACTGCTTTCTTAATACTGTCTCCCAATCCATAAACACAGGATGTCTTTTTATTTAGTGCAGCAACGTTCTGTAGTTTTCCGTGTACAGTCTTTCGCCTCCTTGGTTAAGTTTATTCAAAGATATTTTATTCTTTCAGATTCAATTGCAAATGGACATGTTTTCTTAATTTTCTTTTTGGATTCTGTTCTCAAAACACAAATGATTTTTTGTGCATTAACATTGTACCCAGTGACTTTGCTGAATGTGTTAGTAGCGCTACATTTTTCTGGGTGCGTGGATTCTTTGGAATTTTCTATACACAGGATAGTATCATCTGCGAATAGAGATAGTTTTACTTCTTCCTTTCCAAACTGGATTCCTTTTATTTTTCTTGACTGATTAATCTGGCTGAAACTTTGAGCATATGTGGGACAGCAGTGGTGAGTCACCATCCTTGTCTTGCTCTTGATCTTAGGAGAAAAGCTTGTAGTGTTTCCCCACTGAGGATGATGTTAGCTGTGGGTTTTCCATAAATGCCCTTTATGAAGTTGAGAAAGTTCTATTCTTATTCTTCTATTCTTCTTATTCCTCTTCTTCTCTTCTGAATGTTTTGATCATGAAAGCATGTTGGATTTTATCAAATGCTCTTTCTGCATCAAGTGAAATGATTGTGATTTATCTCCTTTGTTCTTTTAATGTGCTATATTACATTGGTTGATTTTCTTGTGTTGAACCACCTTGCATTCCCTTGATAAATACCACCTGGTCAAGCTGTGTAATTCCTTTGCTATGTTGTTACATTCAGTTCACTAGTATTTCGTCGAGCATTTTTTTCATCTATATTCATGAGATATTGGTCTGTGGATGCTCTTCTTGTGGTCTTGGTGTGGCTTTGGTATCGGAGGAAAACTGGCCTCACAGATGCATTAGAAAGTGTTCCCTGTTCCCTCTTCGTTCATTTTTTTGGAAGAGATGGAAAATATTGATATTAATTCTTTAAACAGTTGGTAGAATTCACCAGTGAAACTTTTCTGGTCTTGGACTTTTGTGGGGAGGTTTTTCTTTTTTAGTAGACTTTATTTTTTAGAGAAGTTTTAGGTTCCTAGTAAAATTGAACAGAAAGTAGTCTCCGTATGTCCCTTGCTCCCCCACTTCCCCAACCTCCCCAACTACCACCATCCCTCACCAGAGTGGTGCTTGTTACGACCAGTGAGCCTACAGTGACACACGATTGTTATACAGCACCCACAGCTTACATTCGAGCTCACTCTTGGTGTCGGGAGATTTTCAATTACTGATTTAATCTCTTTCCTTGTCATAGTTGTTCATAGTTTGTTTTTTTTGAGTCATTTTTGGTAATTCTTGTGTTTCTAGGAATTTATCCATTTCATCTAGGTTATTTAATTTGTTGGTGTACAGTTGTTTATTTATATGAAGTTGGTAATAATGTCCCCACTTTCATTTCTGATTTGTTATTTGCATGTTTTTCTTTTCTTAGTCTGGATACAAGTTTGTTTATTTAGTGGATCCTTTCAAAGAACCAACTTTCGGTTTCCTTGATACTCTGTTGTTTTTCTATTCTCTATTTTATTTCTGCTCTAATTTTAATTTCCTTCCTTATGCTAGCTTTGGGTTGTTTGCTCTTCTTGTTCTAGTTTCTTAAGGTATAATGTTAGGTTGCTGTTTTGAGATCTTCTTTTTTTTTTCTGTTTAGTTCAGTTAATTATTATTGTTGTTGTTATTATAGTTATTATAGACACTCTTAAACCAACCATTGCAGAACTGTACTGTAATTTGAAGTTACAAGGGTATACATTATTTTTTATTCTGGTAAAATATATATAAAATTGATTTTTTAAAATGACAATTCATTAAGTGCATTTATATTGTACAACCGTCACCACTTTCCATTTCCAGAATTTTTCATCATCCCAAACTGAACTCTGTACAATAATAACTATTACATAGTATAAATTAATGGATGGATGTTCCTATCATATAGCATTTATTTTCAAAAGATTTCCCTTCACCTATAGTAGTTTCATAAGCCTCCTTTGCAGCCTGAAAAGGGCAAGGACACTCCGTCCCCCAGCGCCCCGCCAGCCGTCACGACTTCAGAGCTGGGGTCAGAAAACGCTCTGTGAAGGGCGAGACAGTATTTTAGGCTTTGCGGCCCGTGTTTCATTCCCTCCGCTCCGCTGCTCCGCAGAAACCCGCTGCAGACCAGTCAGCGAACGGCGCGGCTGCACGTGCCCCGCGGCTGTCGTGTACCAGGCTTTGATTCTGATCAAACTAAATTCAATCTGCTCCTATAAATATATATAGCAAGATAAACGGTAACTTAGGTCCTAAAAGGTATACATTTTTTCCTTTTAGAGCCCTTTAGGAAAAGCATCACGTAATGCTTGAGAGCATTCTCGAAACTGACCTGCCCAGTTTCATTCTTTTCTTACCCTGAGACATTAAGAAAGGGTAATCTGGAGTCTGGTATATGAACCATCTCCGGGGACATGTATTATTTAAAGAGAAAGTGAGATGACTTCTAGCAGTATGTGATCCCCGCTCCCAAATAAAGCCTCGTGGGTGACGAGCAGGTGCCCGTGGCATGCCACCAGCATGCTGAACGCTAAAGCACAGTCAGCTCTCCCTGGCAGTGACTGCAGCAATTGAAAGTTACGTTTTCATATCTAGTATAGGGATGAAATCGCCCAATATTTTTCTTCGTAGCAAGCAAGGTGGTTGGTGAAGACTCAGAAAATGGATTATCAGGTGAGTGTTCTGTACAGGTAGCTGGGTCCAAAATGCACAGAACCTAAGGAAAATAAGAAGTAATGTCAGATGTATCCAGTAGGGACTGTAAATGCCCTCTGTTTTACTGATGTCTAACTAACTACCCATAAAGTTCCATTCATTAATGTGTCACTGCCATACACATAACATCTGAATGGTGAATCTGATTGCTTAGAGAACGAGTCCCTTTCCTCGAAAAGCTCTAAATTTAACGTCTAGTTATTACCTAGTGTACCTATTTTTTTAAAATGAAGACATTAATGTTCTCTAATGGCTATTGATGAAAACCAGAAAACAAGATGACATCAGTTCTACCTTAAGTGAGGTCAGTTCGTACCCTTAACCACTGCATTACATGCCCACGACCTTCCTGAGTCCTTCGTGCCTCTGCGTGGAACCAGGATCCCACCTTCACTCTTCTGCTGAAATCTCGTTTCAGAGTTGTCAATCACTTATTAAACAAATGGCTTTTCATTTCTGTTTCTAATTTCCACAAACACACTATGCTAACCACCGTGTTCTTGTCCCTCGGGTGTCATGGACGCCATGCTCTCCCAGGTCTCAGCTCTGACTTTCCCCCTCCTGTTTCCTTCACTAAGACCCACAACAGGAGGGACTCTTGGGCTGAAAAAATTCTCCAAGTAAGGGCAAGGACACACGGCGACTCTGGCTCGCAGATCCTGTTTCTCGTCTTCATAGTCTCCCAACTGTCACCGCGTGAGGGCGGGTGACGGAGCAGAGGAGGTAGGCACTGCATTTCTAGAGGAGCTGTGAAAAGCGGTGCTTCCATAAGCCACAGGAAGAGAGTGTTTCAAGAAAGAAGGAGCAAGTCAGCTATACCAGGTCCCACTGGCAGCGACTGCAGTAGGCAGTGACACAATTTCCCAGCAAAGCGAATACAAAATGTGAACAGAAAAGATAAAGATGATGAGTTTAGTTTTAGTTAGTGATTCACTTAGTAAATAGCTGAGTACCTATTATGTGCAAAGGATTATGCCAGACCTTGAGGAACCATAAGATGTAGTCCCCGCCCTTAAAGAGCTTATAGTTTGGGAGATGGAGAATCAAACAATCGCAATATAACTTGTTAAAGGGCTATAATAAATGTATGTGCAGAACGCAACGGAAGCCTGCGGGAAGGAACACCGAGGTTGCCAGCGAGATGCAGGGAGGGCCGATTCTTAAAGGCTGCGAGGTGCTGGACGGACAGTGGAGGCAGAAGGAAAAGAATGTCAGAGGCGTGAGACGCACGGCCTATCTGCAGGCACGAGGTCTGCACGTTCACATCTACATGTGGGAATGACATCATTTCTTAGGGCAGAAGTAATCTATTACCTACTCATGGTTACTAAATTAAAAATTCTACATAGTAGTTTGCATATCAAAATGAACTCAAGAAGAGGATTACCAGTGATTCGGTAGCTAAAAAATAGGTCCTTCCTGAAACAATTACATTTTTCTCCTTATGAATACAGTAATACTGTTTGAGAAAATTAAAGCTCAGAAGAGGAAACAATTTTCTCCCAGGTCACAAGCTCATTAGCATAAGATCGAGTTGCGATCCCATATGTCCCACCTCCCAACGCCAGGCACTTTCCAGGAGAACAGGACAGCAGTAAACGTTCCAGAGCGTCACAGAAGCATCTTACCGTTTCAGCCATTTTTTCTGCTGGGGTGCTGCAGAATTCATCTGCTGACAGAATCTTTTTCTGACCACTGGTGCTGACGTTTCCCAGAAGATGCGCATGTATTGCTTTTGCCAGCTTGTGATTTATCAGTGCCAGTTCCGCCGTGCTGCGGGGCTGCGCGCCCGGGCAGGAAGTCTGCGCTTCTCCCCACTGCAGGGAGACGAGCAGTTCCCCCAGTAACCTGCGCAGGACACACAGGGCCACTGAGCGTTAACAGGGAATCGGCAACACTAAATAAGTGTGAAACAGTTGTGAAAGCATAGTTTCTTTCTCCCTTATCTTTCAGAGTTTAATAAATCAGGAAGTCTGGTAAAATCAGTTAGACTACAGAAAGCACTAATGGTTTATTAGGTTATTGTCTGGACATCGTTGAACAGATCTGTTTTTAGTTGTTGTATTTTAGCAGAGGTAAAATATGCTCGTATGCTCTAAGTATACTATAAATACGCTGCTCATTTAGTAGTACAGAACTACTGATTTGATTTGTACATCTACTAAGATAGTTACATGGTATTTCTTTTTTTGGTGAGTTACATTAATTGATTTTTGAATGATATACCAACCTAAAATCGCTGGGCTAAAACCTACCTGGACATGATGTCTAAAAATCTGTATACAGTCACGCACCACTTAACGACAGGGGTACGTGCTGAGAAATGCGTCCCTGGGCGTTTTTGTCACGTGTGAACATCACCGAGTACACTCACCCAGACCCGGGTGACACAGCCTACCGCGCACCCGGGCTACGGTGCAGCCTACTGCTCCTGGGCTGCAAGCCTGGACAGCAGGTGACTGCACAAAACACCCCGAGGTCAACTCAAGCACGAGAGAAAACGATGCAAAAAGAGACACAAGATGTATGAGGCTGCCGCTGGCAGAGCGTACGGCAAACGTTTTTCTAAGTAAAAAAAGTATACTCTCAAATGATAAAAAGTGCAGTAGAGTAAGTACCCAAACCAGTAACACAGTCGCTTATGATCACTACCTAGTACGTGGGCTGTACATATTGCACGTGCTAGGCTTTCATGTGACGGGCAGCGCAGTAAGTTTGTTTTCACCAGCATCGCCTCAAACGCATGTAACTACTGCACTGCAGCCTTATGATGGCTACCACGTCGCTAGGTGATCGGGATTTTTCAGCTCCACTGTAATCTTATGGACCACTGTGGGTCCATTATGACCAAAACATCATTATTCAGCGCATGACTGTACATTGGTGGATTTGATTCACTAAAGTTCTGTTAAGGATTTCTGCATCTACATTCATGAGAGATATTGGTCTATACTTTTCTTGCAATGTCTTTGTCTGGTTTTGGTATCAAGATAATGCTAGCTTCATACAATGAGGTGAAATTGTTCCCCACTTCTCTATTCTCTAGAAGTTTGTGTAAATTTGGTTTTATTTCTTCCTTAGATGTTTACTAGTATTCACTAGTAAACCCATCTAGGCCTGGCGTTTACTGGAAGGGTTTAACTACAAATACAATTGTTTTAATAGGTTACACCTTTTTAGGTTATCTTCGCTAGTTTGTGCCTTGTAAAGAGTTTGTCCATTTCATTTAAGTTGTTGAATTTATTGGCAGAGTTGTTCGTAACATACCCTTGTTACCTTTTCTATGTCTGTAGAATCTGTAGTGTACCCCTCTTCCTTCTCATTCCTGACACGGGTTATGTGTATCTTTCTCCACCCCCCTCCCCCCCGCAATTATACTTAGAAGAAAAATTTATCTTTTCCAAGAACCAGGATTTGGCTTTCTAGTTCACTTATTTCTGCTCTCATCGTTTCCATTTTCTTCTTTTGCTTAATTTGCTCTTTGTGTTTAAGGAGGAAGCTTAGATTACCGATGAGACCAATCTTCTTTTCTAAAACAAATATTTAAAGTTATAAATTTTCCTCTTAAACACTACTTTGCCTCCTACAAAGTCTGGTATTTTGATACATTGTTTTCATTCTTACGATTTCCCCTACGAGCTCCTCTTTGCCTTTACTGATTCGATTTGTAATCAATCGATTATACAGCAGCACAAAGCACGTTTAAGGAAGACCATCAATTTTGATAGTTCTGGAGCAGATGGACGTGAACGTAAGCTCTAATGCTGTAGAATGGTCATCAAAAAGATCTCTTTCCAAAGGAAAGACAGGTGTACTTTTTGGTTTTCACCAAAAATTACACAAAAGTGCTACAAACAGAACCAAAAACGACTTTGAAATCTAGGGATTGCTTCTCTTATAGATATGACTAATTCTCTCCCCAATTAAGAATGTAAGATCATATCTGCTATTTTTTTTAGTCTTCCTCCCTCTCCTAGGCATCTATTTTGAAATGCTACTGAAGTATATGTTTAATAAGTTATTAAATGTAGAAACACTAAAGAATCATCATAATAACAGAAACTGCACGGTAAAGTAGAAGAGCTCAAAATGTAAACAAGTGCCATACTTCTGGGTGGCGCCCATGTCCTGCCGGAACTGTCCCCGTTCACTCAGGAGGTCTCGTATGGCACTCTGCGCATCACGGTGTTGGCGCTGCAGAACCGCTCTGGAGTTGGTCAGCTCATCCGCCATAACCCTGGAAAAGACTCGGCTCTTACGCAAGAATCCTCTGACAGTAACAGGACAGAGGAGTTAACGTGCTGCCTTTGTGACTGTCATCTTTAAAAGCTTACAAAGAAGCTCTGACACAGTCAAACTACTTCTGTTTTTAAATCTTCACTAGGAAGCGCTTAAAATGTCTACTAATGAGCTGAGAACTCATTAAAGGGATTCAATTAAAATATTCATTTACAGAATGACCAAGGAAATGGTTCTTTTACTTTCCTTATGCAGTGACTTTTGGAATGTACCTTAACAATCTTACTCCAGACTTTTATTGCTCTTAGAATGTTACTATCAGTTTTGATCAAGATGTTAAAAAAGTTACATATTGCGATACTCTGTACAATAGTCTTGCCTCTTAAGCTGTTCAGTGAGAATTAACTTAATTAACGTTCATGCTAAGACGATGAACAGGAAGTTCATTTCCCCAAAGAGCGCCCTATCCCAGCACAATGAGAAACGGACTTTAAGAGTACAGTCAATTACTAGGAAGTATCACAGACGTTAAGACACGAAGAAACACCTTCCTGAAAGGTTATTCATCAACGAAAGTACAGCCTGGACACCTGTGGTGTTTTGTGAGAAATCTGCAGATGATGGAATTTAATTCAAGAGCATCATCTGCTGGGATGAGGGAGGCTCTTTCTGAAAGCACTTCTCCATTTAGGGAGACTGCATGCCCATCCACAGCGGGGAGCACTCACATCGTCGATTATACATGAAGTACTTTAATAACTTGGGTCAGGATTTTTCACACGACAATCTACTTTCTCATGTTAGGGGTCAAAATCTAACAGACCAAAACTAGCACAGGAAATACCACTTAAAACAGAAAATACCTGCTCGCGAGGAATTTACTTCGCCATACGTCACACTGTATTGACATCCGCTCTAGCTGTTCGGCAAGCTGAGCTGTGTTTCGCCCTAGAGCTTCATTTTCTAAAATAAGCTGATTTTTCTCGCGCGCTAGACGTTCAAAGTGATACTGAAGATCATCCCCAACAGAAGCCACCAGCAACTTTTTTAACTCACGATTGACCTAGAAGGCATATGATCAATGTAACAGGCTCAAAGTAGTGTCAGTGACTTTAATGTAGCAAAATGAACAAAAGAGAAATGTTTGTGTAATTTGTGCCTCCATTACTTAAAGTGTAGATCAAAAAGTGATATTAAATACTTAAGTTTCATAATATATATATACAAACCATGTGGTTTGTAACCCATGTGGTTATAAATTGAGCCTCTTCTAAAGGGTATAAATCATTATCGTAAAAATTACAAACTGTTTCCAGTCAACACTTAAAAACAAAAAAATAAATTTTGTTAAAAAATATGACAGACTGTTTTATGTGATTTTTAATATTATTCAACATTTAAAAATTAATTTTGTTGTGCCCTAGGAGTTTCACTTTTGAGAATTTAAGCAAAGGAAGGTATTTAGGGTATGGACAAGCACATTCTGTACATTGTTACTGTAAATGCAAAAAATTAAAATGTAAATGTCCAATAACAGGTGTTGGTACATGGTGCAGCCACTGAAGAACAGTTACTGTAATAATGATATTGTAATAGAATATTCTGTGACATAAGAAAACATTAAGAACTAAAAAAGCGGGTTATAAAACAAAAATAGCACATATAATTATGCAGTTATATCTGCATAGTATGATTATAGGTGGCACTATTTTGTTTTTCTGTATTTTCCAACATGTTCATAAATAAATATGACTTTTATAATTAGAAATTAGTCATTTAAACATGTATTACAATATATCTGAGAAAGCAACACTAACCATGGTGTCAGCACGTCTAACATCTAGCAAAAGGATGTCCGTCTAATAGGAAAGGAAGTGGAGGGTGAGGCAGTGTTTACTAAGATGTAAAGGTTAAAGAAACACAGTTAAGCACGATACATAGTTTTCCATTTGTGATGATGAGACCACTACTTACCGCGCCATTCTCTTTATTCCAAGCATTAGGTACAGAGGTAAAAGGGCTTGGAATTTATGGATCCTTAAAACAGGGGTTGCTAATGAGTCAGTTTCAAAGGCTGGAAGCTTGTAACTGTAACCTCCTCACCACTAGGTGGTCTTGCCCAGAGCACCTCACGCGCCCATCTTCAACCTACCTGGTTTAGAGTATGAGTTCCCAACATGATCTAGTTCTACCAGAGGCCCTGAGAGAGAATGTGAAATTTAAGAGGAAGCTTTCTAGAGAGATGACGGGCTATAGCGAATGGCAACTGCCTTCCCGAGAGGAAGTGCAGTTTCTGAACACGGGGGCTTAGAAAGGGCCAGGTGTGAAGAGCATCCGCATTGGGGCCCGCGAGGCGGTTCTTACCTCTGTCTGCACTCGGAGCTGGTTCGAAAGACCTTCTTTGTCCTGGAGTAACCTCCTTTCAGAGTTCTTGAGCTTTGCCAATACGTTCTTCACCTCTGAGAGCTCCTTCCGAGGCTCCACAGCTCCCTCTGCCTGACCAAGGAGCTCTCCTTTATGAAGCCCTAGAGACTGCACCTTTGCATTTCTGTTGGGGATGACGTGGGTTATGGCTGCTTTGGGCACTAATATTCTGACAGCTTCGACTTGCACTGCTTTTTCAGTGAGAATCTTCCCCAGCTGAAGGACTCCCGGGCTCTCCGCTCTCTTCCGCGGGCTCTGAAGGGCGGGAAGCTTTGTGGGGTGGACTCCGGCGGTGATTGTGGGGTGGACTCCGGCGGTGATCTCGGCTTTAGGCGGCTCCTCTGTTTCCATTCCATCCCCCGCTCCTCGGACTGGGGCCGAAGCAGGGGCGACTGAAAAAGGGAGAACACAGCCTAACTACTTACTGAAAAGAAATGCCAGGAGAAGGCCGACACCGCTTTACCCTACATTCCGAATTACTGGCACTCACAGGAATGGAAAAATTCAGAGTAAAAACTAATTTTCAAAACAACCGTGTGTCCAAAAAAAGACAAACGAAGTCCCACAGGTTCAAGCTTCCCTTAAGTAAATGGTTTCTGTCTTGTTAGAAAACGCACAAGGTTTGGAATCAGAATATCTGGTCCTGACTTCCGTCCACTTCCTGGCATGACCCGAGGTGAACGATTTAACCCTCCGGGAATCTCAGTTTCCTAATCTGCACAACGGAGATGGTTACAACTGTGCCGCAGGGTTGTGGTAAGAAAATACAAAACGATCAAGTGCCTGGCACACTGTAGACCACGATGTTAGCTAAATGTAAGCATCGGCTAGATATACGCGTATTTGGAACCTGTTACCTAAAATAGACTCATCTGTTTTTGCGAACTCTTGGCAAAGAATGCTTTGCACAAACTACCCAACCCGACTATTCAGTATTTTCTCTCCGAGGCCTCTAATCAGGCCCTTGTTCCTGCTATTTCTTGTTCTCTTAAATGGCTTTTTTCCCCCTCTCTTTTTTTTTTTTGCGCCACTCACTGTGATTCTAAGTTACCCTAAGGAGTCAGCTTCAGCTCCACTGTGTAGTAAATCTTCCCACCCTCTGACTGCCTGCAGCACACACTGCACTCACTCGCGTTCAGTTTGAAACTTAACCGTGAACCCTAGTGATCATTTTAAGGATTTTGCACATGCTAATTTCACTTTCCCAATAGGTCTTATAAGCACATTGAGGGCAAGTGGACGGTACCTGGTGTTACAGAAATGAGATGAACTTCGGGATTAGCCAGATCTGGGTTTGAAGTACCACCATTACTACCAGACAAACCTGGACAAAATCCTACAATTATCTTAGCTTCACTTTTAACTTGTATGAAATGAATTTAATAATATTGACATCTGGGTAGTATTAAACTTGAATATTAAATGAGAAAATATTAAGTAACAAATAACCAACACTTACAAAAGACCATATACAAAACACTATGTTAATTACTTTCCATATAACTCGTTTAATCCTTACAATAGGCCTTGAGGTAGCTATGAACAGCTTTATTTCATAGATGAAGAAAATGAGGCACAAAGAGGCTCAGAAACTGGCTGAGGGCCACACCACACAGCCAGTAAGTAGAAGAGACAGAATTCAATTCTGAGCAGTCTGTCTGCAAAGACTGAGGCCTTCACCACTGCATATACTGCCTCTTTAAGTGTCTTGAAGTCCAAGTTCACACAAGTAAATAGCAGGTGTTCAATAAGTGGTACCTTCTAACCCTTTCTTCCAAAATGCTTACTACACTGCCACACACGTTTACCAAACTAATCTGCTCAACTGAAATAAATTACCTTCCCTCCTACAAGCCAAACCTGGCTAGCCATCCTTGCTTCGGATAATTTTCAGAAGGCAGCTATGCTCACTACTACATGACCACTGCTCCAGGCAAATCGCAGAAACATCTTTCCCCACTTCTGCCTCACCTCAAACTGAGTAGCATAAGGAGTTTCACTGAGATGCCTTTCTCCAAGGAAGGGTTAACTTCACTGACTCCAGACAGTAGTGGCTTCGAGCCTAGAAAGAACGGATGACATACTAGAAAGAACAGGAAGCGCAAGATGGAGGACAGGAGTTCCAGCAGGATGTAAGTGCCACGAGGTATGGACTTCGTGTCCTGTTTACTGCTATACTTAGTAGAGCGCCTCGCTCCGAGCGCGCTATCCCTGACGAAACAGTGATAACGAGGCGCGTGAAGGACGAGCACACACAGCGACGGTTCTCGTGATGCCCGTGATCTAATGCAGGACTTCGCAGTAAATACGAATTTACGCCAAGTGTTTAGAATGCTGTTTGGCACAGGAAGCACTCACTAAATGTTTGCTCCTATTGCTTTTATTATTATTATTTTTAAACATCCCTAATAAACTTTGGATCTTACGGGAAGAAAGTTTAATTAATGGCATAAAGTATAATTCTGACTTTTATGCTTTTATATTAAAGTCCTACAAAGTTATATCTCCAGATTGTAGAACAATTTTTTCATTTACGAGCTTTTTCGGGACTTTTTCCTATATATATGGCAATGCACTTGGAATCCCAAGTTATGTTACTTAGACAGGAGGTGGAAAGACATCAGGGCTATAGTGTCTTAATTTACAAAACGTTACAATGAAATGTTTTGTCATTTATATAATAAGTGTTAACTAAAACATCCCTTGGGCCTTAGGACCAATTCTACTTTCAAAAAGATGAACAAAGTGATACTTCAGAAAGTAAAATAAAGGGTTTGGTATACTGGTTCGCACTGTAGCACATCAGCATTGAGAAGGAGAATTTCCACTGAACTGTTTTAAAAATAAAGGCCTGTTCCCATGTTTGTAAAATCTGTTTTTCAGTTTGTCCAGCTCTATCTCATGCTGATTTAATTTTAACACTAAGACATTCTGGTATTTCGAAGTAATGTAGAATCATAAATTAACTACAGATTGAAACATCAACGGGCATTGAACAGAAATCTTTTCAAACAAAATATGTCATAAAATTCCAATCAAGAGAGTCAACCAACTTGGTTCGACCAAAATTTAGTTTTAACTTTATTTAAACGTTCTACCTACTCAAGCCTTTATGAGTACCTATACATCACGTGGCGGCTCCCTCTCTGTAACGAGGGCGCTTCTAGCTAACATGATGGGCGAGGAGGCCTTCCATTTTCTCACCCAGTAACTTACCTTTTATAATTCTATTTTTCCTTGTGACACACGTAGAAACCTTTATTACATATGCACTAGGCACAATCCAGGACACATTCATGAGCAGTTACCTCCTCTCAAGTGGGAGACAACGATCTGTGGTACCAGCTCCATAATTATGAGTGATGCTTAAGGAAAGCAAAACATCGACCCACGTCTTTCTCCACTGATGGGAATCAACAAAACAATTCTCCAACTGTTCATCAACATTACTTCTATCTGTGACCACTTATCAAAGAATTAAAACATATCGAAGGTTTATGGCTCATTCTTACTGCCTTCCCCAAGGCAGTGAAATGTAGGGAAAGAACAAATAACATTCTAATATAGGGGTTGGCAAACTTTTTCTATAAAGGGCCAGATAATAAATATGTTAGGCTTTGTGAGCCATGACACAGAACTGGAGATATTACATAGGTACTTACATAAGAGAAAAAACAAAATTTTAAAGATGAAATTCAAATAATAATAATAAACTTTTTGGAAAACAGGTCTAATAATGACAATAGATTTTTAATTTGGGATAACACTTGGCTTAAGTGTCCAGCATTTTTATAACAGTATGAAATGTTACAGAGAGGACAAGCAAGACAGGACTAAAAAGTAACTCTTGTAGTTAGCGAGTGTAAAGACTTGAATTGTGTCCCCCCGTCCCAAATATTCGTATGTGGAAGTCTTGACCTGCCATACCTCTGAAAGTGACCCTACCTGGAAACAGAGTCAATGCAGATATAGCTAATTAAGACGCAGTCACACTGGATTAGGGTGGGCTCCTGATTCAATATGATTGCCGTCCTTACCAAAAGAGGAAATTGGGACACAGCCATACACAGGACGATTGCCATGTGAACGTAAAGGAAGAAATCAGCATGATCAAAAGCCAAGGAATACCAAAAATTGCCAGCAAACCACCAGAAACTAGCGAGTGGCTTGGAACAGATCCTTCCCTAGTGCCCTCAGAGGGGGCATGGTCCTGCCAACACCTTGATCTTGGACTTCTAGCCTCTAGAACTGTAAGAGGATAATTTTCTTTTGTTTAAGCCACCAGTCTGTGATACTCTATTACAGCAGCCGTAGCAAACCAATGCAACAAGAAAGAGATCTTTTATATCCGCCCTTTGCCCACCTAGTTTAATCTTCCAGTGGTTAGAGAACATAGCTATGTTAACAGCACAGTCATCTAATAAGTACCATGAATGATGTCAACACTCAACTGTACATACCTGAAATGCAAGCACTGCATCACAAAACAAACATGAAGAGATCTGAAACTCAGATGATTCCCCAGGGCTCTATGAGATTTAGCTACCTGGCTCAAACATCCCTTCATCCTACCGTCAAAAATGTCATGTTTCAAAAACAATTACCATCGAAAGAAAAGACTTACCTTTAGTTTCTAAACTCTCAAGAGTAGTCATTTTTTAACCAATGAATGCACCCCAAGACTTCTACTGAAAAACCTAAAAATGTATAAAGAGAAAATTAAAACAATATAATATAAACACATTCACTCGGTCCCTGTAATTTAAATATGATATTCTTCCTGCTTCTGTATTCGGTAACATGCATTTAGAAAGGAAGTGTCCCTCATGTCCCTTTAATAACAGGTGATATCTCAAAAAAGAAAAAAAAAATTAGGTGTGGTTTACTTTCAAATTTGTTTCACTGTTGTCCTCACCAGTATACTCTCAATTATGGGATATATGTCCTGAATTTTAGTTCAGAAATAGCACTGAAGCGACTGCAGGAGCTTTTGTATCACTGCTATGAAAACAGAAAATTTAAAGTAATTAGAGTAATTACTTTCTCAGGAAACATTATTGACATTAATTTATTCACTACGTATGTCAGAGAGGAGCTTCTGTTTAGATGTTCAGCAAGCAACAAAATATTCATAACTCAATTTTTCACTTTCTTGGTAATAAAATTAAAATGCCATAGCATACGCTTTCAGAAATGTACACATGATCTTACAGTGTAGACCAAGACTCACTGGAGAACACGAGAAGAAAGGAGCCGCTAATGCCGTATTAATATAGTATGAGCTGTACACTACAGAGACAACTGGTTCCACCACAAAAATGATCGCTCTGAGTACTCGCTATAACTCGGCACAGGGTCTTCCATGACTACCCTCCTCACCAGTCACGAACCCTCCGTCTGCTGCTCTGAAAACAGGTCTCCAAAGTCCCTTCGAACGAGCAACGAGCCCTGAAACCGCGCTGGGAAGATGCACGGCGAAACCGACAAGCACACGCGTGTCCGCCGGCAAACACCGAGAAGCGGGTGGCGGTGGGTGCGCAGGTGGAAACGGGCGTGCAGGCGGCAGGTGTGGGAGCGACACCTTCTGCCGTCCGGCCGAGTCGTGACCGAAGTTCCGTCCGCGTCTGGGCGACCTTTCCCCAGATCCACGGCGGCCGAACGCCGAGCTCCAACCCAGCCCTCCGCCCCTGCCAGCAGCCGCTTCGCTCCGGCAGCCCGTCGTGGGGCTTACCTCTGAGAGTCTCACCCTTCCAGTCCCGGGGGGCTCCCCGTCCCAGGTTCTCCGGCCCGGTATCACTGGCACAGCCTCTTCCGTTCGGAGCCCACCCGCCCAGGCCTTCCCCGCATCAATGTCTAGCTCACTACTAACCACTTCCGGTTCTTACTCAGGGTTTCGTTTCCGGAATACGTTCCCCAGAGAAAAAGGTAAACGCACTCCGTGGTGCGTTTAAACTCAAGTAACGCAGACCGTACGGTGTGAGGCTTTAGTGAGCGAGAACTGGATAGATACTTGTTTAAAAATAAACTATAATATTCGGATACGGCCGCATAGCGGCTTGAACTTCCGGGTCATCTGTCAACCAAACGGAAGTGACGACACTGGAAAGAAGCAATCGGTGTCCCGTCGCCCCGGGCACGGCATGAAGGGGCGGGCCTGCCGGCTGGGTGGGCGGAGCTTCGATTACTCCCAGCCACTAGGGATGAGGGGGCGGGGCCGTGGCGTCCCACGCAGCGTCCGGCCGTAGGCGGGGCTCTGTTGCCGGAGTAACCGGGCGTTGGTGTTGGTGCTGGCGTCTGTCGTCGTGTCCCGGCGTCACCTATTTCCTTGTGCTGAGCTCCTGAGACTATGGTGAGTGCTAGGCAAGGCCAGAGGAACAGCTTCGGGGTTTTGATTACGCAGCGTCCGGGTCCAGCTCCTGGGGCGTGTGGACACTCGAGGCTTCCCCGTCTCTTCCACTTGAGCCCCATTGTCTTTTTTTTCGGGGAGCTGTCCCTGCGATTTCCTCGCAGCACCCTGAATTCCACTCTGGCACTGCTGAGCCTGTAGAGTAATGTAAGGGAAAGCTTAGGGGTACCTTTAAAGCTTTTGCTATTTCATTTTTCATTCATTGAGTTTCCGGGTTCCTTTAACTTGCGAATATATATAAATCCAAAGTTATGTATACTAATATTAACATCGATTCCTTAAATTTTCCAGAGGGCATTGCAAACAGGATAGGGATCTACGTCACAGTGGCTTATTGTTCAGGGTAAAGCCTCGTGCCCTGTACAGTTAAATGCTTAGCAAAAGCTTTTTCCCCCCCTTTCTTGTAAACGTTTTTGCTTGTTGATCCAGATGCCCCTTTCGGTGCGCCGTGAATGGGCGCAAAATATACACATTTGGTGACTTTTTGGAAGTACGTGAGGTGTTCTTATTAGTAGAATTTTTAAGCGAATTCCTTTTGGTTGAACCTTTTCAGACGTATATTTTTAAAAGTTTACGTCTTTTTGTTCCCCCAGATGTACGTGCCCTTCAGCCACACTTCTCCATTTGCCCTAAAAGCTCCTGCACTTCCTTCTTTGTTCAGATGACACCTCGTAGGAGAGGACCCCCTGTCCACCCCGGCTAAAGTAGCATCTCCAGTTACTCTTGTCCCCCTCACCGTTCTGCACCTTCTTTTCTTCACTTTAGCACCCGACAAATGCATCGCACAGCTGCAATTTTAATAGTGATAGTGGCTGATAGCTACATAATGTTTTCCCTTTTTAAAATGCATTTAAGGTTTTCAACTAACTCCCAGTGCCCCTCAGAGGTAGGTATTGCATGCATGCTTGGAGAAGGAAGAGAGGCACAAATATTGAGGCAAGAAGAGTGATGCTCTGAAAACATAGTTGAAAAGAAGCATACTTTCCACTTACGTTCCCCTAGTCACTTGGTAGAGCCCCGGTGTAGGGAACTATTTTTGATCAAGGGCTCTTCATCACCAGAGATAATCTAGAATTCTAAGTCAAAAACAGTGGACTCTTCTATTCTGAGAGAGAGCTCTAGATTCATTCATTCATTTGACAATATTTTTAAGTCCCTATTCCATGTGGGGCGCTGTTCTAGGCACCCAGATATAGTAATGAATGACAAAGTCCAGCTTATATGGAGCTAACCTTTCTAGGGATAGGGAGTCACACAATAAACAAATAAACATAATGTAATGTTAGGTGTTGGTGTTAGGAAAAAATTATGAGAGAAGAGAGTGAAGAATGTGTGTGTGTGTGTGTGTGTGTGTGTGTGTGTGTGTGTGTGTGTTGGGGTGGGGAGGGGTTGGCCTTTAGCTGGACGGTCAAGGAAGTGTCTCTAGATCAGTGACACTGGAACAGAGACGTGAATGAAGTGAGGCCTGGTCATTCTAACAGTAGAGAGGTCCAGGTATTGGGGGCAGGGACAGCAAATGCAAGGATTCTGAAGTGGGAGCTTGCTTGGTTTGTCCAGCCACCAATGAGAAAGCCAGAATAAGGGTGAAGGAGAGAGGCAGACATGTGGTCCAGAGGTAGCCTCGGGCCAGATCACAGAGGCCCCATGCGGTATGAAATCATGAAGTCTTAGAAGTAGAAGGGACTTTGGAGTTTTGTAATACTGGTGTTTCTGGAACTGAGGCTGTGATCATTGGTAGATATTGAACTCTAAATTATGAACAGCAGCTAGCCTTTAAAAAACAGTATAAAATATTAGTACATTGTACATACTGGAGATCAGAATTGTTTCATGGGACTTTTTTCCAGTTGTATGTGTTAATTCTAATGGAAATTGCAGTTCTTACTATAGGTTCTGGTAAAGAAAAAAAAAAAGAGAATGTTTGTGAGCCCCCGACCTAGTCTTATCCCCAAATTTTATAGATGAGACTAAGTTGGGAAGTACTCCTGTCTTCTCGTCAGCGTGCTGCCTTTGCTCCCATACTGTGCTCCCTCCTGTCTGGCGCAGCACCTGTTTTGGGGAGGGAGAGAGAAAGAGGGAGAGTGAAAGAGGGAGAGAGAGAAGGAAGAAAGGAGGAAGGTAGGTGGAGGGAGAGAGAGAAGTAAGGAAGGAGGAAGGTAGGTGGAGGGAGAGAGAGAGCCCGAATTTGGTAGAGAAAAGAGAAACACCCAAGGCTGAGAGAGAAGCGGTGACATCTCTGCCTTGCCTGTCCCTCTTTCTGTCTCCGCCATCCCCTCCGAGGCCCTAGTCTCCTGGGAAGGCAGTGCTGGTGGAGAACAGGGTCCATCCACTTTCAAAGACACCATAGGGTGTTTACCTCTAACCCACTCCCTGGTTCTCCCCGTGAAGACTCAGCCATGTGCTGAGGACAGTGGACTCCAGGAGGGCCCGGCTGATTTCTTGTGTTCCTTTGTGTTCCCGGGTCTGGCCACTGGAGGCCCTCAGTAATGATTTGCTTAAAAAAATAATGCACTGAGCTGTCAAGAGACTGTTCCTATGTGTACAATGAATCCGTAATCTTAAAACAAAATTAGGCTCCAAAGAGAATTTTGGAGAATTTTCAAGGATTAAAAAAAGATTCACACACACACACACAAACTAAACCATTTTTTAATATCATGAGAAACATATTCTTTTAATAGTTTAACAGGATTTTTAAAATCATTGTTTTTAATTCTTTAAAACCTTGTTGTGTCATTTACTAGATGTTAGAAAGCCACTAAGTGAAGAGAATTCCCTGAATGTCACTCATCTTCCGTAAGAGTAGCTGTTGGAACCTGATAATTTCTTCAGTGGCTGAAAAAAAGCTTTAAACTTACTTGAGGCTTGTCGGGGGAGGAATCAAAAAAGAACTCAGCTGAGGTCCTTTTTTATGCAAAGGATTAGAGAGAAATGAAATTGTTGATGTGTTGCCTTTTCATTAAAACAGTTCTGGAAGCCCTGGTGACTGGATATATTAAAAAGCAAAAGAAACTTAACTTACACATCAGAGTGGGAAACCTATTTTTCTTCATTGTCAATATTTATCATTTATTAAATGCCTACTATATGTAAGTTCTTTTTCGTATAAGGAAACTGTCTCAGGTTTTTAAAAACCACTCAAGATTCTGCAGCCAGTAAGTGACAGGGCCCAGCCTTGAATCCGTTTATCCTGGGAACCCATGCTCTTTCTAGTCTACTGCAATTGGGGCCAAGACGTTTAGGTTTTTAAATTATGGGGAGTAAATGTTTTCTGCTTTTCTGTGGCTATACAAAGAGGTGGAGACTGTTTTCTTCCTTTTTGAAAACTGAATTTCTAGAGCATATGAGTGATACCAATTTCCTTCAAAAAATCAATTCCTATTTTGGTATTCAATTAGAACTTCCGCAAAATTATAATGATTTAACATATAAATCATTAGATCAAGGGGTGTTTGTAGAATGGCTGAGGCCGGGATATGGTGAAATCCACATTGAACACTAGGTGGCACTGCTCCACCGTTGGACTTATTTCAGGAACCAGGTCCTCAAAGATTTACTAGTTGCTTATTACTTTAATCATATTGATGTGGCATATGAACATTATTCATCTAGAAAGCACAGAGTGTACGGTATCACAGATTATTTCTCATAAAGTCAAAGACACACACTTTTCTCTTTCATAAATTAGAACGGAAGCCAAAACGATGAAAAGATGATCTCCTTTGGGATTCAACTTGAAAATGTTTTTTCAGAATCTGTTATTTCACTAAAAAATATCCCTTATCTTGTTTAAAGGAAACCTAAAACAGTAAGCTACTAAATTAAAATAGCCCGTGAATCACATGGGAGCATAAAGGCGAAAGCATTCCGAGAGGCAGAAGAGATTACCCTGATCTGTAACTCTTCAGGTGAACTGTCTGATGGTCATACTTCTAACCCTGCTGACACTGTCCAGGCTTTCGCCACTTTTACAGAGGCACGTTCATGCTTACAGCCCCTCGAATCTGCGTCACTTGACCATGCCACGTAGTATTTTCTCCAAGGCCTGATCCTCAGTGAAACTCAGACTCCTTCCTTTTCTCTGCAGTTTGGTACAACATTGTAGCGGTGATTCGAACCATTGCAGTCAGGTGAGAAACAAAGAGTTAATAGTTTCTCTGTTCGGAAGTGTCACTGTGGGTCGTAGCTGTGGGACCCAGGTACGGTACACGTACTCAGCTGGGATAGTTGAAAAGTTTACTAGAGACTAGTTACAAAGGTGCGGGCAGAGTTAGACAAGCTGACGATGGATGGTTCCGTGCCAGGGGCGGGGCTGGCAACAGCGGTGGCCCGTTCCCGCCCCCGGGGCCTGCCCGCAAACGGAGGGAGCTGCGGGAGAGCATCCAGGATGGAGGGCGGACTGGCAGGCCCCGCGGGCTTCGGTGGAGGGCAGCGCCTGGCCCCCAGATGCGGTCTGGCAGGGAAGGAGTGAGGAGAAAAAGGTACCTGGACTTCACTCTTCTTCTTTGAATCTTCAGCCCCTGCGCCCCGCTGGCCAGACCCAAGTGCACGTCAAGGGCGAGAGGGTCGGGGCAGGCTGGCTGGGAGAGCTGCAGAGCGGAGGTCCGCAGGGACCAAGGGAAAATGGCCAGCACGTCCACTTCCGGGCCTGGTGGCGCGGGGGCTGCGGGATGAGGCCTAAGGAGGGTTGGCCTGCAGTACTCGTGACCTTGACAACATCTATTCGGATCAAAAAAACGTAAAGATACCATTCGTATTATAATCTTCCATGTTATCAGATGATGTTTAGCCCAATGATACAATTTTCTGACCTAGTATCAGTGATCAGTGTAAAATTGCCTAAGTATTCTCTTGCCACTATAGTTAGACCCAGTATTTCTTTTTCGATCCAGAACCATTTCTCTCGTTGGAGTATTATGCTTCGGTTAATTGTTGACAGCTGGTCTCTCAACCAGCTGGGTGACTCTTGTCCTGGAGTTACTTAATGCTTTATCAAGGATGTTTTTTTAGGGTGCTAACCAGAGAAGCCATTCTTACCCAAATAAGTAAAAAAGATGTCCTCTTTCACAATCTTTATGGAAATAGAAATGAACAGACCTATAGACAAAGGGCTGTTGGGTTGCTTTTTTTTAATCTCGTCGAATTTTTGCTGTTCTCGTAAGATCTAGTGTTGAACATGTTTATCCTTTCGATCTTTATTTGGGTAGTTTTTATTTGATTCTTTTCCCTCAGGTCTCAGAGCTAGGAAAGTCACTTTGGAATTTCAAAAGAAAAAATTGATGTCGTTTCTATCCCCCAGAAGTTCCTCATTTGGCAAAGCTGACGTGCTAGGGTGACAAGCCAGTGAGTGTCCTACTGTGAGGACATCAGTCCCAGCCATCAGGAAACAGGGGTCTTTGTTGAGTGCCGCTACTTAAGTCGTAAGACTCTTGCCAAGTCACTGCACTTCTTTGACCTTCTGTTTCCTTATCACGAATGTTCCTTTGATCTCTGACATTCCGTGAAAATCAAATTGCAAGTGCAGAAATATCAGTTGGCAGAGGGTTGGTCTGGGAAGACTTCACAGGAATTCTAGTTTTCCTTAAAATATAAAGCAGAGTTCAGGCTGGCTTTTCAGATAACGGGTTTCCTGAGTTCGTGGCACGTGTGGGTTTAAGTTCATGGCAGTGGTCTGCGGAAGTCTGAGAGGAAGGCCTTTCAAGGACTCTCTAGGGCCTGAGCTGAGAAAGGCTAAAAAAGTCCTTTCTTCGCTGAAACCGGATGTGTGCCTTTCTCAATGATGCTCTCTAGTCCGATCAGTTTCCTGATTTACACTTACACTATGGGAATGATTCTTTTCTGGCATTTTTCACTCTTTGACGGTTTAGTGGGAACTAAGTTGAAAGAGCATCCACAGGTGGGGAACACGTGAGTGTGTGTTCGTGTGCTGCTGCACTGACTTTTTTCTGTTGAAGACAAACAACGATGGCTTCGACTTCTGAGATATTATCTCAAATGACTTTTTTTTTAAAGAAAATACAATCTTGGAAATATGTGGACGCCTCACGTTGAACATCGTATTTTTCACAAATGGAGAAGACATTTGGCCTTAAACTGTAATTCTTTTTAAAGATAAGAGTGATTGTAACAGTTCTACTTAGTTGCTAAGGAATTTAAGCGGAATGAATAATTAACTAAATTTAATAATTCACCTGCCTTTTTCTCTTGACGTGTCTGTGTGTCTGACTTTATCAGCGAGAAGCGCCAAGCTGGAGTCCCACACGAAGGCTCTCTTCCCCTGAGTTCACCTTCTGCTCACCTTTCCGCGTGGGTCATGCAGGGAGCAAGAGCCTGCTGAGAACAGTCTGGAAAGGCTCGAACCGGTTCTGGCCATGCCAGAGCAAACTTAATATGCGACACAGTCCGATGTAAGGGAAATCCTTGGCCCTCCAAGGAGCCCTGGACAAAGGCTGTATGGTAAAGGTTCAGTACCAAGCGAGTTAGTGCTTGAAGTCCAGCCCGTGATAATGGGGAAATAGAAACCTTTTGGTTGTTACCTGTTCGTTTCTATTATACTTATCACCGCGGCATCTAAGGCAATAGGAATTGCTGCATTTATTCGCCTGCTCTGTCCGGTGATGAATCTTTAATGAACCACTGTGTTCTCAGAATGTTCGAGGCTCATTGACCCTCGCTGGAAGCAGCTGGCTTGAGGTGGCAGGTTCTCATGTACTGTGAGTTTCTATTATGTCACTCAGAGTGGCCGTAAGTCCATGCAGACTTAAACTCTAGAAGCTTGTTGAACTGTCCACTTTCTCATCTATATAGTTTACTCCAGAATGTCTGTGAAGTCACACAGAAGCAGATAATTGGCTCAAAATAGATTGAGGCCAGTTTCTGACTCTTAATCCTACAAATTCTGAAAATCAGGTTTCTAGTCAGTTCAAGACTGTTTTCCGTGATGTAGCCTATAAATGTGTTTCAATGTGATTTAAGGAAGTGTGATATTGTGAAGTAATTTTTCCTGAAATACAGCATCATCGAGTGCAATGTACATTTTCAAGGCATCGATAGAATTCCAAGTTGACAATATGGCCTGGCTTTTATGGTTGTCATATTTTCTGAGATCTGATTTGTTTTAATTGGCAATGAAATCGAAAGGGTTTAGTTTCAGGTTCTGGAGGGCGAGCAGACAGGGCAGCATCGGCCGGCCGCTGAGCCCCTTCTCTGCTCTCTCGGGAGTGGTTAAGAGCAGGGGCCTGGGTTCCCCTGTTTATATGCTGTGCCACCTTGGGCGTGTTTCTTAACTGAGTCTTAGTTCCATTGTCTTTAAAATGGAGATGATAATACCATCTCTCTCCTAATGTCGTCTGTTTAAAATCCACAAGTGTTTAGAACTATGCAGTCAGAACACAGCAAGCACCTAACAGAAAGTGCCAGCTCTTAACCTGTGCCTCTCGCTGTTTGTGTCACAGTGACTCGGCATGGTTTGTTCATGTATGTGGGTTTTACATCAAGGATCGTTTCTTGGAATTCACAGAATGTGTCGCAGAGCTCGGCACCAGAAAAACGGTCGATAAACATTTTTGGAATGAGGAAGAGAGTGCATGACTAGAGTATCTGATCACCTATGGTCCGTTTTTCCCCCGGTTTTTTTTATTGTGGTACAATACGCGCGACATAAAGTTTGCCGTCCTAAACCTCTTGAGTGCACCGTTCAGGGCTGTTAAACACATGCACGAAGTTGTGCAGCCACCACCGCCGTCACCACCGTCACCTGTCATCTTGTAGCACTGAGACTCCACAACCAGCAAACAGAACCCCCGTCCCCTCCTCCCCAGCCCCTGGCAACCACCGTTCTTCTTTGTTGCTCAGATTTTGACTACTCCAGGGACCTCACGTAAGTGGGATTATACAGTGTATATATATTTTTTGTGACCAGCTTATTTTACTTAGCATTATGTTCTCAAGGTTCATTTTGTGGCATGTGTCAGAATTTCTTTCCTTTTTAAGGCTGAGTAATATTCCATTGTATGTACATACCACATTGTGTTTATCCATCACCCATTAATGCTACGTAGGTTGCTATTAAGATGAATATTATTTAAATGTTAGCCTCAGAATGTTCACTGGCTCAGTGAAGCACAAGTTTCGTTTTGTTTTTAAAATGTAGGTATATCACTTGGCCAGCTCTCCGTGTCCTCCTGCAAGCTGCTTCCTCTCAGGTTTTCAGCGGCACCATGCTTGCTCTTGTGACTTTTGTCATGATCGTATGAGTTACTTTTCTCCTAATGCCTGTAGTTTCATGTCACACGGCCTATCTCTGAATTGTTTTTGTATTGCATTTTTGCAAAACAATACACATAGTTTTACGTGTATTGGTCTTTGTCATTTTAAGATGATTACAAAGCACCTGGGGATTAGGATTGCTATTTTGACCTCTGGACATGGCCCTTGCCCCCACCTAGGACCTCTGGCTGAGTCTCAAGGGTGGGGCTTATTCTGTCTCTCTGTCGATTCAGTCTATACAGAACCTGCTGAAGGTCATCTCATGTCAAAGGAACCCACACTATCAGCATACGTGACAAGCCTCTTGTTACATTATTAAAAATAGAAAATCTGAGGGCGAACTTTTACGATAATCAGACAGGAGATAAGAGGTCGTGCCCTGTGACACCTGTCTTCTCTCCCTCCCCACCACTGCTGTTTGTAGGGGTCGGGGGTGAGTCCTGCCTGAAAGGGATGGGCCTGGCAGGAGCTTGGAAAGTACTGTTCTGTTTGTTCATTGATTAATTAAAATTAGGCTTATTTGAATAGAAAAAAAAATGTGTGATTTGGCCAATGTACATTAATAAAAACCTATACATGTGTTAGTGACAACTGGACATGCAGCCTCTACTATTAGAATCGATGAGTGAATTATTACATGAAAGGGACCCATTCATATTCCCTAACCAGAGAATCGGACGCTAAATCCAGAATTAGCGGCAAAACTCCTAGACCCCTTTCTTCCTCATGCCTTCATTTGCTTATTGTAATAAAAAACTTTTGGAGGCTGAAATAGTTTTAATAACATTTGATGGGAAGTCCTGCTTAATAGGAAAGGAAAGGGGACCACTCTGGTTTTTTCATTTAATCCTGTGTGGTAGCCATAAGGATGCACCTCACAGACCTCCCACTAGAGGGAGCTTGATGACCAAGGGCCCAGCCTTGTGTTTGCAGCGCAAGGCTGCCTTTGCACGCAGGACGTGCTTCCCAAGGATGGCCCCCAGCCAGGTGGGAGGAGCAGGGATGTCCTGGAAGGCGAGGAACCCTCTGCCGAGCCCCTCGTGGACGGCACAGCAACCCAGGGGAGTCCCACGGAGCCTTCCTTTCCTCCACCCGCCTCTCAGGCTCAGACTTGTGTTGAGATCTCTGCCGCTTTTATCTTATAGGAATTTCCCTCACAGAATTTCTCTTACAGGAATAAAATTCTTGCATGCTTAGTCCTGTCTTGGCATCGCCTCTGCTTCTCAGAGGACCGAGACTTGCACATTCTCCTATGATTCCTATAAAAAAGATGCTATGACGTGAAATTACTAGGGAGAGAAGATGTTTGCTATGATTTTAACGACAATATGCTAATACTGCTAGAGTCTTAAATTTAGAAAAGTTAAAACTTCATGTAATTGAGAGCTAGCCTCAGAATTTTTTTTTTTTCACAGCCGTTTACTGATTGCTTATATGTAAACTTGCTTTCGGAAGGACTGAATTATTATTGTAGTCAGATCCAGAGTCCACATTTTACAAAATCGTTCCTCGAGATGACCGGACGGCTGCCTAGCATTAAGCAGTTTGTAAGTTGTGTTTGAGATATCCAAGGATATTTAATAAGAAATTAGACGGAAATCTTTCTGAGGGTGTGTTGATAACTGATATATTGTAGAAAAGCAGAATAATTCAGTGTAACAGATAAGTAGTAACAGATTAGTTTGTTGCACATATTTGTAATTTTTGCTTTTAATCTATATGATTTATACAAGAGTTCATATTTCATATGTTAGAGTTAAAATCCTTTTTCTTTTTTTTCCTTGCAGAATCATAGCGAAAGGTTCGTTTTCATTACAGAGTGGTATGATCCAAATGCCTCACTTTATCGACGTTATGAGCTTTTGTATTACCCAGAGGACGGATCTGTTGAAATGGTAAATGAGCTTTTCTTTGCTTGAAAGTTGGCGAGGGAGTGAAGGTGTGATAGGGAGGGAACGGGTTGCCTTTACATAAAAATGCGTTTTTGTCTATATATATTTTTTACGGGAATTATTTTTTCGGTATTATAATTCTAATACAAGATGATAGTTTTGTGCCTTTATTTTTAAATGTCAAAAAATAGGAATTCATAGTTTTTGGTCAGAAAACTGAAATAGGATTCTTCATGGTTTGGATTAAGCAATAGTCAATACATGGTTATAGATGGAGATTATCATGGTCATAAATATGCCATCAGTATTGAAGGCTGTTATCTGCTGGCTGTTGGGTTTTGTGTAGGCAAGAAAACAGAAATTTGGGATTTCTCTGGGCTTTCAGAGGTTCTGATTTGCTGAAATGATTTGGCAATAAACAAATCTTTCTATTTAGGGCTTTTTAAAGTATTAAATTTGTAATAAGTTTTTATGTTATTACCAGAATTGACTAGGACATGCAGAAGTTATAGTATAAAAGAAATCATGATCTGTATTTGTAGCAAAAACGAAACCAAATGTAACCTATGTTTAATACAGCAGAACTAAGAACTATATCTAGTTTATAAGATTAACATTCCCGACTGGTAATTATTTGTTCTATCGTATTGTTTTTGGTTCTAGCATGATGTGAAGAATCATCGCACCTTTTTAAAGCGGACCAAATATGACGACCTTCACCTGGAAGATTTATTTATAGGCAACAAAGTGAATGTCTTTTCTCGACAACTGGTGCTCACTGACTACGGGGATCAATACACAGCCCGTCAGTTGGGCAGTAGGAAAGAAAAGTAAGAAGACAATTGTAGAATCCTTTTTCATTCTGAAAACATTTGGTTTGTCTCAGGATCACATGGACCACATTCTGTGATTTGCTCTTTACTCGGGTAACAAGATGATGGCCATAGTCTTAGGCATTGAATATTGTCTGAGGAAAAATTGCAAACTTTATACACCCTCACCATCCTTTGTGACATTCATCTAACTGGAAACTGAGAGTATTTGATGAGAAAAAGGCTTGGCGTATAGGATAAATATGGCTTATCGGAAATAAAAGTAGTGAGTCCCATAAGCTCAGCGGGAACTCAGAAGAAGGCACTTTCTTGGGGAAGAGCATGAAAGGCCTCGTGGAGGAGTTTGAGCCGGACCGTGAAAGATGGGTTGAATTTTCACGCGGTTGGATCAAGTACGGGGAACTCGGGCCAGAGGAGTGAGTGTGAGCCAAGGCCCAAGGGCAGGAGTCGTGTGTCGTGCACTGGGAAGAGCTCACAGTTCTGTTCCACTCGCTTGGCGGTTAAAAGACTTTACAATTCAGTTTGTGAAATAGCCTGAGTCAGGATGGCAGCACTAGGCGTGAAGAGGGAGGAGGAATGCCTCGGGAGCAGAAGTAGGCCGAGGGGTGATGGCAAGCCTTGGGGACCCTTAGCCATTCCGTGTCATGCCAGGTGTTGAAATGATCTGCGTGTGTCCTTTATTTAAGCCCCACAGCAACCGAACAAAAAAGATTCTGTTGTCATTATCCTACTTTCCAGGGGAAGAAGCGGAGGCTTAGGGATGTTATGGCCCAGGGCTGAGGCGAGGCCCAGGCTCAGGTGGGAGGGCTCCATGTGGGCCGCGGGCGGGACCTGGTGGTCCTTTCTGCAGCGATTCCTTTTCAGGTCCCCTGAGGTGTGTCTCCTGTAAATACGTCTAGGTCTTTAAGAAAGAAATCAATCTGAAAACCTCTAGATTGTCACTGGTAACACTAGTGCCTGTACATTTAGGCGTGTTATTAGTATTTTTGTACTAACAGCTATTCTTTTACTGCTTTTCTTGTTTTTCGTTTTTTTTCTCTGGTTGGTTGATGCGCAGGTGTGTGTCGGTCAGATCAAGTTTGTGAATTGTGTTCATATCTTTCACGTAATTACTAAATATTTTTGTCAGCTTATTCCATCAGTTACCAAGGTTTCGTTAAAGTTTCCCATGGTTAAAGGTCTAAAAGACAAGCTACAAAATTTCATCAGGAAACAGAAAACTATAAGCTGTAAATAATAAACATGGAGATTTGAAAAAGAATCTATTAGAAGATCTAGTGATAAAAATACAATAACGAAAGCATGAACCAGACCAACGGTTTGACCGAAGACACGCTGCAGCTAAAGAAAGAATTTTGAACAGATTCCCATGCCACTTGCCATTTGTCTATTTCTCCTTGTTGTTATGTTAGTTTTTATGTTATAATTTTGAGAATGTGTCACCAGGTTTTAAAATTATTGTATCTTCTCGGTAAATTGAACCTTTTGTTATTCTGAAGACATCATCTTTATCTCTATCAATACAATTTTTCCTTACAGTCTACTTTGTCTGATAGTTAATGTTTTCCCAGTGTGCCTTTTTCCAAACGTTCAGTACCCTATTCTAAATATGCCTTTCTAAATAACTTTAGTTATCTGTTTTTTTAAATTCGGTCTGGTATTCTTTGTCCTTGACTGACTTTTTTTAGAAATCCAGTAATCCAGCTTTATAATCTTCATCTTTTACTATATACCACTTATATTAATGGAACAACTAATATATTTGCATTTCCCTCTGCCATTTGATCCTGAGCTTTTTCTACCTCTTGGTTTGTTCTATTACTATTATTTTGTTCCTTTTCTGACTTATTTTGGATTGGTAAAGGATCCATTTTTTCCCTATTGGTTTGAAAGGTGTAGAAACTACAGCGGGGTGTTTGACTTATGAAAGCCTAGAGTTAACCAATATCATTATCTTCCTCCCTGAAACTATAAGAACCGTAAAACAGTTTAGCTGAGTTTTCTGCCTTGCTGAATTATTTCTGCGGAATTATGTCATTTTTGCTGTGTATTTTTTCCTGTTCATTTTGTGAATCTAATGATTCATTATTGTTTCATATTATCGGTATTCGATTGGATTTTACCACTTCTATTACTTTTGTCTCAGACATTCTTTTGGGGATGATTTTAGTTTTGCTTAAATTAGATTTTTAAAAGAATTTCCATTAGAGTGTGTCCACTGGTAGAGAATTTTCAGTTTGTCCTCATCTCTAAGAGTCTTCAATCTTCGAAACCACCCTCTCATCTGTGACATGTTTTTCTTTGTGCTTCATTCTGAATCTGTTCAAAATTCTTTCTTTAGCTGCAGCGTGTCTTCGGTCAAACCGTTTGTCTGGTTCATGCTTTCATTATTGTATTTTTATCACTAGATCTTCTAATAGATTCTTTTTCAAATCTCCATGTTTATTATTTACAGCTTATAGTTTTCTGTTTCCTGATGAAATTTTGTAGCTTGTCTTTTAGACCTTTAACCATCGCTGGCACAGTCATCTTATGATCCAGATCTGATCATGTGACTATTTCTAAAGGTTTTTATATTTTCAGACACCCGCATCTGAGGCATCTCTCTGTTCTGTGCTGTTTTCTTCTGTCTCCCTCCGTGTTGTTTTTCCGCGTGTGCGTGCGTGTGCGATAACGTGTGCGTCGTGTCGCGTCGTGTCGTCGCGTGTCTTGCGATGCGTCTTGGCGATCGCGATGCGTGTAAATTAATGCGTCTTGGCGATAAGATGCGTCTGATTATCTTTGGTGGTGATCGCCATGATTGCACGTGTGTGGATGCCTGTATCGGTGTATGTGTGTGTCGTGTATTGTTACGTCAACTATTTGAGGTGCAAGACACAGTTCACTTCTTCCTAGAGAGGAACTGCGTTCACTTTGGGCGTTTCCTCGGAGGCCTTGGCAGCGACCCGGATGACTGTTAAGTTCACAGGTAGATGGTCCCAGGCCACCCAGGCAAAGGGAACTTGTGCCACCAGACCCTGCAAGGCCCGGTCCTGTCTGGCTCACCCTCAGGCTGCAGCCGTGGTCCCACAGTATTGCAGGGAGCCCCCTCCGTGGGGTCCTCCTCCCCTGCCTGGCGGTGTGGTACAGATCAAGTCCGGATCTGCCAGATGGGCGGTGCTGCCCGTGCGACTTTCCTCCGCATGTTTCTGGGTCCCCATTTTTCTTTCGCTTTTGTGACAATAACGGTTTAGTATCGTGTCAATTTCTCTTTGCTTTTAAAAACCATTTTTATAATTACCCACCGTTTTCAGTTCTCAGTGGAAGGATTGTTCTGAGTGGCTTTGTCGCTGTTGTCACTGGAGAGCTCGGCAGGTGCCTCGCAGGAGACTGCTCCTCTTCCCCCAGAGAGCATGCATCCACGTTGCACTGGCAAAGACACAAGAACCATAAATCAGTCCTAAGGTTGATGTTTTAGGATGGGTTTTTATATGCTTAGGGAAAACATGAATACCTTCAGAAACATTTACATAAATTAGAGTGGATCGGAGTTTACGCACGGCTTCTGGTAGGCGGGCGGCATCCAGAGCGCGCAGCATCGTGCTGTGTGGGATGCTGCGTGGGATGCTGCGTGGGATGCTGCTTGTGCGGTTTACTGAGCACATCTGTGTTCGCTGCAGTTTTTGTTCAGAGCCTGAAGGTATATGAAGAACGTATTTTTTGCTCGGCTCTGTGAAAACTGTTATTTTCCAGAAATTTCTATCCTGTCTTAGTTTTGTGAAGCCTGGCCAAACTCTTTTCACTCTCCACTAAGAAGTTTTAATCGTAAAAGAACGATTTTCATATTTTTTTGATTTTCTTTTGAGAGCATCTCATGCTGCATCCTACAGAGCACGCCTCAGTGTAGGTAGAGGTAGATTGTCACGGTGATGGCCCCCAGGTATCTGTGTCCTTGTCTGGTCCCCTCTCACACGGACTCTGGACTTCACCACGTGATTTGCATTGGCCAAAGGGATAGCAGCAAACATGTCTCAAGGGGATGCTTGATAAGTGCTTGAACACTGGACACCATGTGGCTGTATGCAAAGCAGCCTGGACTAGCCTCCTTCAGGATGAAACACGACAAGGGGAGAGAAGCCATGTCTCCAGCAGACTCTCCCTGCCCCAGCCAAATGCAGCTGAGCGAATGATCCCGGGTGAATCCCAGGTGCCCGGTGCCCAGCCAGCTTACAGAATCTCGAGAAACTGTTTTAAGCCACTACGTTTTGGGTGGTTTGCTCCGCAGCAACAGATGGCAGCAGCACTACTGAGATGGCTTTGTGCGCCTGGGTCTCTGTGCATGCCCCTTTCGTTTTTAAATAACGTGCTTCCTGATGCTTCTCTTGTTTTCCTTACAAAATACATTTGAATTATTATGTACCGAACAATTAAGCAGTGAGGACACGACAGGAATTTATTTAGAGGGATCATTCCTAGTAATCAACCCTCTGTCTTCTGTAGGCATTTAAAGAGAAAATGAGACTGCATTTTAAACTGTCGGTTCTGTATTTTCCACGTTCTCGTTCACAGAAATTGGTGACTGCTGATGCAGGAGATATTTTCTTTAAGAGCTATGGTTCTCGAAAGTTCTTGTAGAATCTGGCATAAACAACGGGTTAGTTTGGCTTCTATATAAATAATGTGAGCTAAAAAGCGACCAGTTTTCATTGTGTCTTCAGTGAAGCCCTATGATATAAAATACTATAACTGACTTATTTGCTTCAAAATAAAGAAAAAAGATAGACTGGTATAGCCTGTAATAAATATGCTAATATGAACAAGTTTTGTTTTGTTTTTTAAAAGTGTTAAAAGCCAGCCGTAAGTTAGACCCACTGTAAGTAAGGATATTTGAATTATGAGATGCTCAGTTAAGTTCATCTCATTGGTGAAAGAAGCCAACTATGAGGAGGCCAAGCATTCGCTTTTGATGGAGTTTTTGAATTAATGGCAATGTGTTGGAACGATGAAACTAAAGAGAAGGTGGCGTCAATTCTTTGTCATAGTTTTGTGTGTCACGTAAACTGAATTAGTTCAGGTAATCTGATTTTTATCTTGCATCTGCAAATATTTCCCTTGAGGATTCCGTGATCATGCTCCTCTTAGTAACATTAATAGTGCCATTACTCGTGGTATGAAGGGAGTACAGACCTGGAGTGTCGTCATCTGAAGATGCTGCCGGCAAGATGCCGCGAGACGTCAGGTGTGTCACTTCCCTGGGCCTAGTTTTCTCATTAGTAAGATGAGGGCGCCAGGCGGCGGCCACCCAGGTGACGGCCATCTTCACAGCCTGTGAATTCTGTGGCTTCACAGTGGGGAGAGCTCTCGTGGACCCCGAGCGGGGAGGGTGTGATTTTGAGCTGGTGTGGCCTTTGCCCTCCGTTCACGTCAGGTAAGAAGACATTTGGTTCTTCGCGCGTCACTCACGCAATGACTATGAAAATCAATTACGTGAAAGTATTAATAGAATTTGTAATTATTTCCAAATCAATGCTGAACTGACTGCATAGCATATGGATGTTAAAGTCTAAGAGACCAAAAATCGAGCTCATAACATATTTAATGCAACTTTTTAGAGATTTTGTTCTCTTTTAAAAAATAGGTTCTAAGAAATAGAAATTTTAAACACCTGCGTTTTCTAATTTTAGTGTATTAAAATGACAATTTTAATGTTTTTCCCCCTAAGCTTTTATTATTTTTAGATTGGGTATCTAATTTTGGATTTCGTGGGAAAAAATAGTTAATTTAGTTTGTAGAAATTTTAATGTGACCTTTAATATACTTCTCTTTATATATCATTTTGATGTTTGATGATCTAGGATGAAAGTTAAGGAAACTACACTGCTTGAAAATTAAAAGTAAAAACTGCTGAGCTATTTTTTTCAAACTTATTCTTTCTTTCTTTCTAGAACATTAGCCCTGATTAAACCAGATGCAGTATCAAAAGTTGGAGAAATAATTGAAATAATAAACAAAGCTGGATTTACTATAACCAAATTGAAAATGATGATGCTTTCCAGGTAAGTTGATAATTTTCAGTTATGCAATGTCTGATATCCATTTTAAAAATCATCTTTTCTCATTCATGTTTAATACTTAAAAATCTACCAAATGACAAAGAATAGAATAGTAACCTTATTAGAATGAGAAAATATAAGACAGCAGGTAATCAGATGCATAATGATTAAACTCTAAGCAAATAGGAGTGGTCAGATCACACATAACTCATTACCTGTTTATTGTCTCCATTAACCTCACCTGCATTTTATTAACACCGATGTGTGATAATTGTAATCTCTTCTTAATCTGCGAGTATAACACCATATAAAAATGACAGACGGACAGGAACGTTTATTTCTATTTGACAAGGGAGTCCTGTTGTTGAGATTTCCAAAAGCGACGCCTTTGGAAATGTGTGTATTTAGCTCATACCAATATATATAATTGGTAAATATAGCCGTTTACTACTCTGACCAGCATTCTCTGCTAATGAGTGAAATACGACTTTGCCGTAGGCGGCCACTGGGGGAGCCGGCTTCAGCCGTGTCCCGTGTTACTCCGCCACTTTTTGGGTTTGCGTTTGGTCTTCTCACTGCTGTCCCTGCATACCTGTCCCATGGGACGGTTGCTTTTTTCTGTCTGAGTACAGGGACAGTGGCTAGCCATGGCTATTCAATGGAGCTTGATAAGTCTGACCCCCTAGAAACCTTAAGAAAACACCCTCAACTTAACCCCAACAATAGCGTACGTTTAATTTGAGTTTTTCCTCTGTAAGGTCTCCCAGTTTACATATTTTCTAGAGAGGCAGGAGGTTTACAGTTCAGAGCACAGTCTAGAGCTCATGACTGTGTCTCTTACTAGGTGTGTGACTAAACAGTTTACCTCTGGGCTTCAGTTTCTTCGTCTGCAAAGTGGAGGTAATAATAGCACCTGAATCAGAAAGTTGTTATGAGGGCTACGTGGGCTTGGTATACGTAGGTGCTTTGAAAAACCCTGGCACATAGTAAGTATTAAAGGTTAGCCGTTATTATTAGTTACCAGTAGTACTAGTGATACCATTACTATTTAGTGGAAACCCTTTATAAGTAGTAGTGTTTGTCTTATTTCTGTCTGTACTGAGAATGCTTGCTCTTACAGCAGGCAATTGCACTGAATTCCGGAGAGCTGACTCGGAATGGTTTCAGTGAGATGAAATATTTTTTATGCCTCTGTACTTCCAATGCCTGATCATTTGGCATCAAACTTCCCGTGACAGAGATGCCCAGGAAATCTTCGTCTTTAACTGTTACACCACCTCGTACATTTCTATTAATATTCCAGTCGAGTCTGGGGTTTTACCGGCCTTAAAAGCTAGTGAGTTCGTATGAGACTTTCAAGGATGCTAGAGGAAGACGTGGGGCCTCTGGGTCACAGACAGGGGACTGTGCCATGGTGCCGCGGGAGCGTCACGTCTGTGTTGGTTCCCGTGTCTCCGCATCCCGTGGGAATAATGTGATAGGGGCCCGGCGGGTGTGGTAGACAGTCGGCGGCGACACAGCTGAGGAGCAGTGAACTTGGGTGACCTGCCATTTCAGTAAACGAGCCTGCTCTTTGCACTGAAGAGACATCACCTCATCCCTCAAAGCCACTCGCTGGACGCGCAGCTCTGGGAAACGGCGGGGAAGAAGAGCTTGCCGGGGCCTTGCATTCCTGGTGCACCCCGTCAGACGTGTTCGGGGCGCCAGACACCCATGGAGGAGAATGTCCCAATACTAAGATCTTTTCTAAAATGTGCTCAAATGGCGGTTCCTCCATTGTTAGTTTCTTGAAGGCAGCAGCTGACTTTCATCTGACTTTGTATCTCTAGTTCTTAGATCAATGCTTTCAGTCAGCGTAGGCAATAAGTAAATATTTTATGAAAGAATAAATGGATAGAACATTGTGAGAAAACGGTGCGTTTCTTTATAAGAACAAGACATAACAACAACAAAACTTCTCTAGGTGGGAATGCACTTGTGAATCTGTAAATGTTTTAAGGAAGAATTATGATAAGGTAATGAATTAGATAAGAATGAAGGGAAAATTCATGAACGCTCATTTGGTTTCAATTTTAGAGTTTGATGGAGGTAACTATGGGCCCGGTGACATGTTAGGAGAAAACTATGGAATAGTTACAATGGTTTATTAAGATTTTTGTTTTCATTGATACTAAGGATTACGATTTTTTTTCTCATTTAGTAGTTCCATTGTGTTGAAAACTAGAATTTGTCCTTTTAGAGTCTTGCTGCTAACTCTTCTAAAATACTCCCCATGTGAGTTTTTTAGGCATTCAGTTTTACCTCATTTTACGCTGCAATACAATATATCCTTCATTTTTGTGAATACTTATCCTCTAGAAGTTTTTTTTCTGCAGTTGGTGATATAAAAAGCAAAAGCAAAAATTTTAAACGAGGAGGGATTTGGGCAGAATATTTGTTGAAAAATCATTAATCAGGTCACATGCAGATCAAATAGAGGATTTCATCTTTATTTCATTAATGTAAGCTAAAATAATTTTCTCACATAATTCTTAACTGTTGTCATTTTGATTATTTTACAGGAAAGAAGCAACAGATTTTCATATAGACCATCATTCAAAGCCCTTCTTAAAGTAGGTGCTGAATTTGGGGCTAGTGGTGTATAATGGAGGATATTCTGGAAAACTAAAGAGTTGTAATTTTACAATTAAATTTGTTACATGAGAATTATCTGTCAAAAGGACCACAGTGACATCTTGCAACTACAGAGAACTTTCTTCCTAACAATTTTTTCTGTTCTTTTATTAGATAAGAGTTCTTATCATTAAATATCTTAAACTTTAATCAGAAGCAAATAGGATGAATTTTTTAAAGGGATAATTTATTTATAAGAAACATAGCTTTCTTTTTAGATTTAGTAGATCAAAAAAGGGTGATAATTGCATTTCACGTTGAATGTGTGTTTTTGTTGTGCCTTTAAACTCTTGCAATTCTCATGTACATAAACAATGTCCGCAGAACGCTTATAGCTTAAATGGTTTGACATACATTTTGTTCTTGAAATATAGCAACAAATATATGTTAAAAACCGAATCTATGTTCTAAATATTTGGGTTGTGTTTAAATTTATGTGGACATCGTGCGAGTCATCGCTGTTGACAGACAAAAGAGAGCTTACGTTTCTCATAACAAACGGTGGTGGCCAGGCTGCCACTTACCGACGTGCCATACGGTACCTGCGCAGAGTAGTGCTTTTTAAAAAAGTTCTGTATGAGAAATTTATTATGCTATAGATTATTTACATTAAGCCTTCTAAAACGTTTCCAGGCCTCGTTAGGTGAGGATTATGTGATTCCTTTGGAATATACTCTTCGCCGTAGTCTTCGTACACGCTTGCGCATCCTGTTCCAGCCCCTGACTTAGTATCCTCTACGTAATTAGTGTGCGGTAAATGTTATTAAATGTACGAATTAGCTAGTTTTCATACTGTGTCAGTAAACACATAGCAAAAGACGTAGCTGTGGTATCGGGAGGACATCGCCGAAGCGGTGGCTTCTGTGGCCGGGCACACCGTTCCACGCCACCTCGTGTTATGGGCTTTGCTGCGTGTTTGGGGAGTTCTGTATTAAAAGGACATTATACGATTCTTGAGGGAAGGATCTTGTTTTCTAGCCTATTCTGATTCGTAGCGGGTGACCATTAAATGTCTGTAGAGCAGGTAAACACGTGTTTGTTCCCTTTCCTTAAAGTTTCCGGCACCCGAGGCCTGACAGTCTGCTTGAGGAGGTCTGCGTGCCTTGTACGATAGAAAGGCTTCTCTGTACATGGCTGTTTCTCAGAATGTCCTTCAGAATGAGTCGATTTAAAGAAGAGGTACCGAAGGGAGTTAGCTCACGCACTGTGGTTCGTGCGGGCAGGACCGTGTCGAGCGGTCGAGAGTTAGCACACACACACACACAAACGGGCGTGTCTCACCATGCTGCTGTCCCCAGGAGGGTCCCATCCTCTCTCTGGATGAGAGAAGAACATGGGCTTACTTTTAAAAAGGTATACTCTCCCCGCTCAGCAGTCGGAGGAATGGCGTCCCTTATTCACAGTTAAACTTGTTGTTTCTGCCTTGTACACGTCTAGAAGTGGAAAAATGAAATGAGCTTTAGTTTTTCATGCGTGCCTTGGGGTACTGTGACTCAGTGCTGGAGTTTTAATCAAGAACCTGTGTGTACACTTTAATAATTTAAGATAGGAGTAACCCGCAGTAGCTTTTATGTGAATAAAATGATATTTCTTGAAGGCCTATTGATTTTTTTTTAATCATTAGACCAACTTAATGCTTATTGATTGACATTTCATTGTCACTCTTTGAATTTTAATAGTTTTACAGAAAATATTTAGTGTAAATATGTTAAGACGTCACTCTCATCACTTCATTATGAAATTTTATTTGACTGCAATAAACCACATGAAAGTGAAAAGGAAGATTCTTCTGTACCTTTTAGGACAATGGGAAAAGCATAGATCAACAATATGTACTTAAGTCAATGAAAGAGTCTTCATTCAATGAAACAGTGATTTTTTTTTTTTGCCAAATCAACAGTAATTGATTTGACAACACTCGTGATTCATAGTGACTCAGGCCACTGCAAGACACTCGATTTATGAAAATTTTATCTAGCCCATGTAAAAATCATTATGTCCAGTAGTTCTGAGATCATAATAGCTGTGTGTGTTGAAATACTCAGATTGTAATATATTCTTGTTAAGAGAGATGCCTAGCTTGACAGAAAAGTGAAGCAAATCCATGTTCTGCCTGTTTCCCAGTGAGCTGATCCAGTTTATTACGAGTGGCCCTGTTATTGCCATGGAGATCCTAAGAGATGACGCGATCTGCGAATGGAAGAGGATTCTCGGACACGCAAACTCTCTGGTGGCACGTGCAGATGCCCCTGGAAGCCTGAGAGCCCTCTTCGGAACAGACGGCATAAGAAATGCAGCCCACGGCCCTGATTCTTTCGCTTGTGCTGCCAGAGTAAGGTGTTTTCAACATATTTTAACTTTGTTTTGGTTTTGTGAAGTGTTGGATGTCAAAGTGAAGCATTTTGTCACCATTAACATGGGGTGGATTCATACAGCTGATCTACCGGTAGAGAAGACCTTTGATCTTTTGCCTAGGATTAAACTGTTTCAAAGATGTTGTCTCCTTCGTGAACTGGTAGCCTGGTCATGGCCAGGATGAGTTTTCTCTATTTAAAATACTTGTTGTCCCATTTCTTATTCCAAAGACTGAAATTACTGAGGCTAATCAGTGTCTGGATTATTGAATTTATGTGTGAATAGCAGTTTATGGACAATGAACGTTCAAAAAGAAGGCATCATAGGTCTTTAACTCAGACCTAACACTCTAGTTTCAAGCTTAACATCCTTTTCTTTTCCTATATATAGCTAGTGTTTACGAAAAAGTTTCCCTACAGTCACTCCTTGTTTTAAATCCATATAAATAAAGTATTACACTGGGCTTATACCGATGTTGCATTAACAGAATACAAGTTTATTCTTAGCATCATGAGAAGTTCTCAGCTAATTTAAGACAGTTTTTAGTCTGGTCATGTTTACAATGAAATAATATTAGACAGTTTTATAATGATTTTTTTTCTTACGACTCTATCCATACATCATTTCAGTTCTCCTTTCAAATTAAACTTTGAATCCAATCACTGTGGTCTACATCAGTGGTCTCCCACCCCCGTGCTGTGGACCGGTACCAGTCTGGTCTGTGGCCTGTTAGGGACTGGGTCTCACAGCAGGAGGTGAGCGAATCTTCACCTGTGTTTGCAGCTGCCCCCAGCGCTGGCATCACCACCTCAGCTCCACCTCAGATCATCAGGCATTAGATTCTCATAAGAGCACCGGTCCCTGGGGCCGGAAAGGTTGGGGACCGCTGCTCTGTGCCTTACCAAGTCTTAGAACTGTTTGATTTTATATTTATCCTCCTAGTAGACTGGGAATTTCTTGAGGATGTTTAATATATCTCCATACCTCCAGGATCTAGATCACAGGTGTTTAAAAAAGTTTTGGAATTAAAAACGACAAAGAACCTCGTGGTTATTGAGCGCTCACTGTGTAACAGGCACCGTTCCAAGCCCTCGAGTCTCATTTCTCACAGCATCCTGTGCGGTCACTCCGATCATCCCACTTTGCTGTTGCAGAACCTGGGACTCGATGGGTTTAAGTACCTGGGCCACCTGAGGACAGAGCCCAGGCACGTCTGGCCCCAGCATCCCTGTGCCCGACTGCCACTTTCCCCTGCGTACGCTGGAGTTTCAACATTACAGCGTTTTAGAATATGGGAGTAATGGAGATGCTTTTCAGGGAATTAGGAAACTGAAGAAAATTGGTCATCAGTAACCCTGCCAACTGTATCGACAGTTTACCTATTTATGACATGTTCCTTCCAGCTCATTCCGTTGATCATTTACATAAATTTACATAGTAAACATCATTTTACATGGTTTTAATTTGAGTCTTTTTATCACTTAATATTATATCATAACATTTTATATGTTACTAGTTTGCTGTCAAAAGAGTAAATTTTGATGGCTGCAGAATATTCTCCTGCATGAATATTACATGATTTAGTCCCTCGCCATTGGATATTTCGTTAGGTTTGATTTTTTTTTTCCCGTACTTGAAATAAGGGTGCATTGATCGTGTGATTTAATATTTCATTAATGTTTTAGATGATTTTCTGATAACAGATTTCTTATCTGATATTAGGATCGTATAGGGAAAGTTTGGTATTTTTAAAATGTTTTAATCTGAGGCATTTACAAAACCGATATTTAAAATTGCGGTGTAAAAGTTTTGGAGAAACTAAACTGGCAGCCATTTAGTGACGCTTTTATTATGGTAATTAAAGAGGGGATGCAGCGAGTCATGTTTTAGTGAGGTGGCCCTAGGGTCTCACCAGGGCGGAACTGATGAACCCTGCAACTATAAACACGAGTTTGTTAAACAACATTTAGTGAAAAGGACGTTACTTAAAGCTTATTAAATTGAGTCTGAATTTTATTTTTCGGGGAAGTCACATACATTTATCTTTCCCTGCTGGGCAGTTTAGGGACATACGAAAGGCCAGGGTAAGAGCAAGGGCCCCTGGAAGGAGAGGAGCTTTATGAAAAATGCTTAGGTGTGGGACTTCACGTTGTCATCGTGTGAAGTCTCTGAATTCAAGTCGCCATAACAGTGACCTAGTAAAAGTGCTCTTACAAATGTTAGCTTGGATTAGCTTGGGTAGGACGGATAATGACAGTCTGCCAGGGGCAAAGAGGAAGCAAAGGTATGAAACAGAATTACTCACTTTCACTGAGAATATGTATTTAAGTAAAACCTTTATATTCTCTGCCTTAATACATATTATTCAGCATATGTAAATGAGTATTTGGAAAGCTGGCATTTTTATTTATAAAAATTGAGCAAGAAAAGAAATTAAAGGAAAGATGAGACAAAAATCATTGGCCAAATAATCGGTTCAACTAGAGGCAGAACAATTTAGCACTCTTTTCTTGCTTTTGAAAGACCAACGCTAGAAAACTACCCAGGGCTTTATGCCAGCATGACCCGGATGTGAATCCTGGCCTTGCCACTGGCTGACTTGTAAGGGGATTGTTGCTCAGGCTTTCTGAGTGTCATTTTTCTCTTTGGTACAATGCGGAGACAGACGCTATTTTATTTAGCACATGCAAAATTTCTAACGAGAAGGTTCTGGTGAACAAACCCAAGTCCTGGCTCCAGGGAGCTCACGTGCCTCTGATGGGGAGTGTCAGACACTGAATAACCAGACACGTAATGTGCTGGGTGCTAAATGCTCTGGAGGAGATAAAGCGAGGGCAGGGGACAGAGAAGGGACAGGGCGAGGAGGGGCCGTGTTGAGTGCTGTTGAGTACAGGGCGTCGGGACGTGCTCACTGCCTTTGGTTCGAGCGGAGACGAGGAGGAGGTGAGGGAGAAACTCAAGCAAACGTCTGGGGAAGGCGTCGAGCGAAGGAGAGGAATCGAGGCGGGGGACATGTTTGCCATGTTCAAGGAGCAGCGAGTCGGCGAGGCCGGGGCAGAAATGCGCGGTGTCCTGTAGAACTGGATTGGTTCAGAGTGAGAGCCAGGGGCATCCCGGCCTTGGGAATTCGTCCCAGGTGAGGTAGGAGGCCATCGGAGGGTTCTGTGCAGCGACGCGATCGGCTCTGACAACTTCCACTCTGGCGCTGTGTTGAGTAGATCGGGCAGGGCGAGGTGGGTACGGGCAAGGCTGGGGTGGGAGCACAGCTGTCCAAGGGCCAGTTGGTGGCATGGGCCAGGTGACAGGTGTGGAGGGGGCTGCATTCCGGGTATATTTTAAAGGATTTCCTGGTAGTTTGGATGGGTGGATAAGAAAGAGAGAGGAATCAGAGATCACTCTTAAGTTTTTAAAATTATTTTTACATTTTTTTGCGGGGGAGCTGTGCAGTTGGAAGGATGGGGAAATGGCGAGTGAGCAGATTTAGGGGGGAGGAAAAATCAGAAGTTGTGTTTGTAAATATGAAACGTCTATGAGCGGTAGTGGCACAGGTACGGTCATGGAGTTTAAGGACGGGGTTGGGCCGCGGGTAAATCGTGGGAGCCTCCAGAATACAGACGGCATTGGAAGCCGTGAGACTGAGCTCCCCAAGAGAGTGACCACGGGGAGAAGGCAGACGGAGCCCTGGAGCGCTGCAGCACTTGGGGGGGTCAGTAAGAGAGGGCAAAGCCATCCGAGGAGACTGAGAAGGAGCAGCCGCTGAGGCAGGAAGGAAGCCACGTGGCGAAAGCAGCCAGGAGCTGGGGCGTGGTCAGTCCTGCCACCTGCCCGTGGTCAGGATTAGCGAGGGGACTCGGCAGCCCAGAGGCGGTTGGGGATTCTGGTGCGCGGCCCTGCTGGAATGAAAGCCTCCATAGATGTGAGTTTGAGAGAATGGAGGAGAGGGAGTAAAGATGGAGAAAAAAGACTGTCTTTGGGGAGTTTTGTGTGAAGGGAGCAGAGAAATGTGACCTCCAGGAGGGCCGTTCCCTCTCCAGTTTGCCGCCCTCTGCCATGCCCCCCGTCACACGGGGAAGAGAACGTTTTATTCTAAGACGTGATAACGTTGGAATCGCTCAAGTACAGACGCCTCTGTTTGTACAGTTCATCTTCCCGAGTGGTCATTTAAAACGTGCATCGGCGTGATACATTAACACATCCTGTGACCTTTCAGTGTTTAAATTCAACAAAAGAGGAGTATTTACTCTGGGCCATTCTTTTTCAGGTGCTAGAGACCCTGCAAATCTATGCGAGTCAGTGCCTTTCTTCAAATTTATAGTTTGTAGAAGACAGTTATCCCAACAAGCACAACTTTGGGGGGTACAGGGTGCTGATGGGAGCATCGGAAAGGGGTACAGGGTGCTGATGGGGGCGTCAGAAAAGATCTCCTGGAGGAGGCGATGTTTGAAGTGGCCCTTTACACATTGGTAGGGTTCTTTGCAGCTTGGGACCGAGGGCTTTATAGGGAATAGTGGAAATAACAGTGGTAAAAGCTTAGAGATAAGAAAGTATCTGTCTAAATCATTAAAATAAGTGATTAGTGTGACCATGTTTGTGACCTGTTCAAATCGCTGGGTTGTCATTTTAATGAATCATTTGTAAACAACACAGCCTGAATCTAGCTATAAAATATTATTCATTCGATTTGATTTTGTACTAGAACTATGGTAAGTTAATTAGGTTTAACTAACTGTAGTTCTGATTCTTTTTTTAACATTTAAAAAATTTTAAAATTTTCAATTACAGTTGACATACAATATTAGTTTCAGGCATACAACATTTACATAACTTAACAGAGCGATCACCCCAATAAATCTAGTACCCATCCGACACCTCGTGTAGTTCTTATATCACTGACTGCATTGCTATATTTTACATCCCTATGACTCTTTCCAACTACCAATCTGTACCTCTTAATCCCGTCATCCCCTCACTCATCCCCCTAACTGCCCTCACATCTGGCAACCATCAAAATGTTCTCTGTATCTGTGAGTTTGTTTCCGTTTTGTTTGTTCGTTTGTTTCTTAGATCCTACCAAAAAGTGAACTCATGTGGTATTTGTCTTTCTCTCTGACCTATTTCACTCACCATAATACCCTCTAGATCCATCCATGTTGTCGTAGATGGCAAGATTCTATTCTTTTTTACGGCTGAGTAATATTCCATTGTGTATATGTACCACCTCTGAATCCATTCTTCTGTTGATGGACACTTAGGTGGCCTCCATATCTTGGCTATTTGTAAATAAGGCTGCATATAGAACATATAGAGGCACATGCTTTTTTGAAATTAGTGCTTTGGAATTGCTGGGTCCTTCTTTATTTCTTGCTCTAGCCTTTCTTTTAAAGTCTGCTGATGCAAGTATTGCTACCCCAGCTTTTGTTTTTGTTTCCATTTTCAAGAAGCATCTTTTTCCATCCCTGTGCTTTCATTCTGTGTCTTTCTATCAGAAGTGAATCTCTTGTAGGCTGTAGTTCTGATTCTTCAATACTAATCTCTGTTCCTATCAAGATGTTTTAGTTTTTAATTTTATTTTACGTAGTTTAATAAAAAGTTTAAAAGTGGACCTGTGTCTCATGACCTAATGCTATGGGGAAAATAAGACCCTCCTATTGATTACTTAAATACTCAAAATGTTATGACATTATCAATTTTATTAATGGGACACAATGATACGTATTCTCATTGCTTTAATTAATACTTTATATGTTCTTTTGATCGTAAGACTTTAAACAGGGTTTAGTTCACTAGTTTTAACCAGTTAAAATCATTTTTTAGAAAATTTGAAGCAAACAATTGATATTATGAAACTTGAAAAGTAAATGTATAGTTCTCCCCCTTTCACATAAATATCGTAGGTGTTCAAGATAAGAGGTTACTTATGCCAAAGTCATTTCTCTCTGTTTATAGGAAATGGAGTTATTTTTTCCTTCGAGTGGAGTTTGTGGACCAGCAAACACTGCTAAATTTACCAATTGTACCTGTTGCATTATTAAGCCTCACGCCATCAGTGAAGGTAAGTGCTGTGTTGAATACACATTCAATCATTTTGTTAAGAGGAACTTATTTTCTTAATGTCTATTTTCTCATTTATTTTATATGTAGAAATTAAAGTGTAATCTTAACATGTAATTTTTTCTTCGAAGGCACATGAATAAAGACGACAAAATAAAGGTGAGGAGAAAAGCGTCCAAATCTGTTTCTCTCTCTATTTGTACCTGTGCATTTCTAAAAGATGTTCCTCGGGTTGCTGATCAGGGCCATATGCTAATCCTGTTACAGGGCTTGATTCCTTGACTTTTAATCTGCCTCTTCTCCTCCCAACCATATAACCAAGATTCACCTAGTTAAGTAGCACTCCTGATATACAGTTTAAAACAATATCTTCCATATCTGCAGTATGCCCTTTTTGAGAAAGTTGAAGAAACTTCCTTCACTTCTCAATATCTGAAACAAAGTTTGACTAATGTATGTGACAGCTGTATATGTATGACATGACAGCTAGATTGAGAGACACGAATATATAGATGTATCCTGAGAGTTTGTAGGTTTTTTTTGTATTCATTTCTCTTCATCTATTTATTTTAGTCTGTTGTATATATTTTTGTCAGTTATCCCACATCTTTTTGGAAGTGAGATGGGTATAATTTAAAAAATCATCCTTAAAAAACTAGAATGTACAGAATAATTAACATAATTGATGGATTAAATTTTTTTTCTAAGTATGAAAGTAATTCAGGTATACAATAGAAAATAAAAAAACAAAAAAGCATTGAAAAAAACAATGAAAGTTACCTGTTTTCTCATCATCCCAAGATAGTCATTGTTGATATTTTGACATTTCCTCCAGATTCTTTTATTCTGCACATACCTGTGTTTGTGTGTAACTGACACTCCTAAATGTAACTGTTAACATGGTTGAGGTATAGGTCTGTAGGCTTAGGTTTTAATTTCGGTGAGAGCATTTTGGATGCTCTTAATTCTTCATGAATATTTTAATTGTTGTACACTGTGCAACCATATAGATGTAGCATAATATTTAGATGCTTAGCTCGTTTCCAGGTTTTTGTTGTAAAAATAAAGCTTTGAAGAATACATTTGTACATAAATATTTGACACTATCTCTAATTATTTCTTTTGGCTAGTTTCCTAGCAGTGGAATTATTGGTTGAAAAGATATGAACCTTAAAGACCTCGTTGCATAATTAATACTCCTTTAATTATTTAGGAAGTACTTCAATATCTCGTAGGTCCTTAGGACCGTAACTGCAGGAAGCAGCATGCATGATGGTTGGCAAACATTCATGGAGAACTGGCCACGATGTGCCAGGTGGTGACCGAGTAACCTGTACATTATCATCTTTAACCTCCCCGGCAATTACATCAAGAGGCGGTATCTCACTTTTTCCAGATAAGCAAGCTGAGGCTATCCAAGAGAAGAAGTCGTTTTCCCCAATTTAGAGTAGAGAAGCCAAGATGTCAACCCTAGTCTCTTGTAACCTCCATATTCTTTCCTCTGCATGCGTGGCTCCACGCCGGTCACAGCAAAAGCATCACACGGTTGGCCACCTTCTGCAGGAAGTAATAGTAGTATTTGAAATGGCTGGTGTTGACAGCCTATGAGAAAAATCAGGGTTTTATGTTGCACTCACTTCTCCTCCCTGGGCATGGCTACACACTATATATATACACACACACACAATGCACGCGCATTTTAACGTATGAGATGAGTTCTTGTTTAAAGACCTCAGCTTTATAAAAAGCCCATTTTTGGCATCTTAATATATTCAATTTGATCTTTATCTGAATTAATTGTTTTTTTTTAAGGAAAAATGTGATACATGGAAAGAAGCGAAAATAAAATAGAATTAGAATAAATACTGGTTTTATACCTTAATAACTACATAAATGACTATAATAAATCTACTAAAAATGATTATAAATGAAACGTGATGTCAAAATGACTAATTTTATGTTTATACAGGTTTAAATTATTTTTACTCAGAGCTGTTCTTTAAAGACTAACAATATTTTGTATATTCATATTTGATACCTATCATTAGAGGCAAATGAGTTAAAGAAATTTTTGTAAAATTTAATCAGATGGCAGAATGCTTTAAATTTTGGCATTTCAAGGCTTTCTTTTCTTTTATTTCAAAACCTCAGTTTTAGGGACTCTGAGACCATTTTGAAATGTGTAATTAACCCAGTTCAGCTTAAACTGGCTATGATGCAGTGTAGTTCGATGTCTCTTATCGAATTTATTGTTAGATCCATCAGCCCCCTTTCAGCTGCTGGCTTCTGGTTATCTTTCTTTATAATGATCTCATTTCCTGGTGTATTTAATTTCATCTGTGGTCTAGTACAGGTATGAGAGAAGAGATTAAAAAAAAAAAAAAGTTGTCGATAAAAGAGCAGTTTCTAAGGAATGTAGTCTACCTGCCCTCTTTTTGGTCGACGCCTCTCTCTCTTCCCCCAGCACTTCTCCACCCCTCGCCTGTTGCTACACAGTAGCAGAGCCTGTCGATCAAGCAGCTCAACTTCTTGCTTATCACAGGGAGGAAGTGCCTAGATGGAGGCAGCAGTAGACTTCACAAGGGAGAGGGCATGGCGGAGGGCGCAGAGTTTCAGGTGGGACAGAGAGCGAAGGTGGGTCTGTCAGGGCAGCGATCGGACTGAAACTGGGCAGAGTTCGTGTAATAGTTTAGGATCAGTGGAAACAGGCAAGGATCTTAACCACCGCTTTTCAGTACCAGTTGCTTGATAAGTGAGTTGTTTGCCAAGAAGAGGGAACATTGTGCAGACCGGATTGTTTTAGCAGTCCCTCGTTGGGGCAAATGGACTTCTGGGAAGTTCCTGATGCATTTAACGAAGTTATTTACTGATTTACAGCCTTATCTTTGTAGGAAGATTTCTCAGCACAAATAACAGTCATGTGGCTGTAGGAGGCCTTAGTTCTGAGTCCTGTGGTTAATCTGTATGGATTCAGTGGCCCTCTTCTCACTTCTAAGAGAAGTAGAAAAAAAGGCAGGGCTTAGTTTGTGGAAAAGACGGTGGGGAAATACACATACTTGGCATTTGCAGTCTTATTATAGATGTAAATTGAAATAAATTTTGTCGTTTGGGGACTCAGGTTTTGAAAGGGAAAATAAGGTGAATATTTTGTGTGTTTTTTTTTAAATTTCGAGATTACGCAAAATGTTTGTTTTGATGTCCTCAGCAGTATTTACATGTAGTTAGTTAAATTCCATCGATAAAATGAGTTATTTTTACTCTGGTAGCAGGCTTCAGAGGTTTGCATTCTGGCTCCATGACTTAGTCACCATGGGCCATTGGACACATCCCTTAACCTCTTTGTACTTTGTTTCCTAGTCTGTGAAATGAGAATAATAGCAAACCTTCCTCGGTAACTGTGAGGGCAAAGGCACTAAATGGGATGGTTAAATGAGTCGACGGTTCATTAATGAGGCGCGGGGATGCACGATGCACGCACTGAGCACAGTGCCCGGTGCTTAGTCGAGTGACGTGTGCGCATGCGCGCACTGCCGCCCTTATGATTCCTAGTCCGTTACTAGTACCACTGCCACCGCTAGTGCCGATACCAGCACCTTTTAATTTTTTAAGTAAAGCTGAATGGCACCTAAGTAACAAGACAGTAGTTTTAAATGCCAGCAAAATCCAGCATCCGCAGAAAGAAAGCCCATAGCACTGTTTAAGGAACAAAGCACTTTCTCTTCCTCGGTAAAGTCTGAGTCTAATCGAAGTCCATGAAAGAGGATTATTGCTTATATCTAGCTGATTAGGCGGCTGTCATCTAGTACCCACGCCGATTGTCCCCGGTTGGCACTGTGCTTTTGCACTTTAATGGCCCCAAGATAGCCTTTTGAAGTATTAGAACTCGGAAGTTTTGTTGGGAAATTTTTCTTATAACAGATTTATGCATCAGACAGTGTTGCTGCACTGTTCATAAAGCTGACCTTTCTGAAATTTTCTTTCTTCCTCAGTAAAATGGTTTATGGTTTATGGTTTATCTGCCTTGAAACGCAGATATTATGTTGTCCTGTGAAACTGTATAGAAAATTCTTAGAAAATTGTATTCTGTATCTCGGTGTTGTGTTTTGGCTGTAAAAATTCTATTTTCATGGAGACCATTTCAAAGCAATTTTAGATATTATTTTTTAAAAAATATGGAGACAGTTTGGGGGTCGTCTGTTTGCATTTAATTTATTAAGGAATTCTTTAGTAGAATATTAGCAAGTTTGTAAATTTAATGCCAGTATTGTTTCTGATAATCTAATTGAAACAGGGCTGGCATCAGCAAAATTATGTTCTTCAAGTTCTTCACTTTAAAAAATTGGGTTATTCTTACTCAGAACCTCTTTCAGAGTTTTGTTTCGGCCCCGAATGGTAGTTTGGATGCAATACAGGCCAAGAGCCTGGCAGACACTTTTCACCCTGTGGCACCCCTGAACTGGGGCTGACCAAATTGGTCACCTACCCAGCTTTCTCTCAGTAGATTTCCTTCAAGAAATTCAGCTTCCAGGACACTGTGGAAGGGGCACGGACTTTTTTGGTGTGAAGAGATTGTATTGAATCTAAGTTCGTTTCAATGAGCACTCTTGGAGCGGGCTCAGTTTTGCTCAGAACGTCACAATCTGAGAGCTGAGCGGTGGTTTTATATTCTGTCGGAAGTAGCATGTGGCTGCACCACGTGCCCGGACGTACACGCGAGCCCCCGACTGAATGGCAGGGCTCGGCGTGCGTTTCTGAGACACGGCCCAGGCGGTGAAAATGCCTAACGCATTGGTGAGACACGAAAACTTTAAATGAAATTAGTGATTTATTGATTTATAAGGAATCTCAGGAATTCTGCTGGTCCCTATGAAAGAATCCCAACCTTCAGGCAGAATTTAACAGTCCTGAACATACAGGTGTGTATGAGGCTGTTAAAAAAAATTCATTTAGAAATAGTTAAATTCTGTGTTTGCTAATCTGTTCCAACATCTAATAACCTTTCGGAGTTATTGAAAAAGACTGTTACCAAGGACTTTTTTTGAGTACGAACAACAAAAACAGTTTCATTACTAATTGTGGTTCATATTTATGGAGTACTAAGTACTTTACGTGAATTATGTAATTCTCAAAACTTTAAGGGTCGGTGTTATTTGAAACCCATGTCACGGAGGAGCAAACTCGGGCAGTGAGATGTCAAGTAACCTGCCCAAAGTCACACAGCTCTCGGTGGCAGTGGATGAGGGATTCCTACAAAGTTTACCTTCCTTCTGTCACATTCTACCAGTCTGCCTCTTCGTGGAAGAAGACCCTCTAAATCCCCACCATCAAGCTGGATGTTAGCGCCATTTTGCAGGTGTGGAGTCTGAGACAAGCGGGCATAGGGACCGCCCTGAAATCTGGAGGGACTTGGCTCCACCGTGAGGTGATTTGTGCTGCTCCTTGAATACCGAGGTCAGCTGCCTGCTTGTGGAAAGCCGGTCCTGGTAGAAAGCTAAAGAATAAATGGTGCGAAGGGTGACCTTAATACCCAACATCTTAATGGTGAAAAACGCTATGTAAGATAGAGCTTCGAGAAACTGCTGATGTGCTGGCCAAGATAATGGCCGTTGAGAATAATGAACAAGTTCTTGAGAATTATAAACGTAGAATACCTCCCTTAAAACTTTGCCAGTGAAATGCGAATAATGCTTTTCGTATTTTTTAAGATGTTTAATCTGACCACAATTCTTATTTGTCATCTCCTATTTTCATAGCAAGAACCTTGCTCCTGGTGTAACCAACGACACCTCTTCCAGGTTATCTGCTCTGTTCCTGCCATCTAGGGCCACTGTCTGCCTTTTACGCCCTGGAACCCCGTTCCTCTCCCCTCAGGGCCTTTTATGTGCTCTTCCCTTTGCCCAAATGCCCATCCCCTCCTCCTTCCCTCACCCCAAAATGTCATTTCCTCCGGGAACCCTAACAGTCCCCTCCAGAAGATGCTGGATTCCCAAGTGGCATGTTCTCTTGACACTGTCTGATTTTCCTTCATAACACTTAGCACAGTTTGCTATCATATGTTATTAACATACGTACACATGCACACGCACGCATGCACACGCGCACACACACACGCACACGCACGCATGCACACAGTTATAATATATAATATATCGTATTAACTTCCGACTAATGATCATTCGCTTTCGCCCCACCAGATTACAAACTCTGACTGCAGGGACATGATTTCATTGTCATACTTTTCTCAATGTTTTATATTCCTCATTGTAATTTTTTTTATCCCGTGTTATTTACAATTCTCGTTAGTGTCTGAACATTGTCAGAGAATATGGTCTCTATGATAATGTTTCTTTGAAATTTGTTGTCCTTTGTTACTTAGTGCGTGGTTCATTTAAAATAAATTTCCAATGTGTGCTTGAAAAGAAGCACACATTTGTTGTACTGTTCTCTTTATATGTAAATAACTTGATTCAGACCCGTTGTTCTAATCTATGGCCTGCTCTGCTTGGTATATCAGCTTCCGAAAAAAAGCTTTGTTAAAGTCTTGCATGTTAAAATTACCTGTTATTATTATGCATTTGTTAATTTCTCCTTTTAATTTGGACTCTTTTGCTTCCTGTATTCTGAGGCTTCATTGTTATGCATCTTTTTACTCATTATGTAGTATCTTTATTCTTATTGTTTCTTGTTGTTTTCCTTAAAGAGTAGCACATCTTTTTCCAATTTACTTTTAGCCTTTCATTTCTAATATGTATCCTAAGGTCACTGTGGTTGAATTTCATTTCATTTTTATTTTTAAAAATTTTTATTTTTTCAATCCAATCTAGTAGTCCTATCTTAGAATAGTTGAATTTATTGGCATTTCTTGTGATTACCCATCTCTCCGTAGTCATTTATCTTGCTTAAAGTTTTTTCATTCTTTCTCCCGACTTCCTCCTCCCCCTTCTAGCTTCCTGTGATAGTTTTTTTACTGCCCTTTTTCTCTTTATCTGCTGGTATAAAAGTCCTAGATCAGGGGTCAGCAAACTATGGCCTTTGTGCCGAATGGGGCCAGCCGCCTGGTTTTGTAAATAAAGTTCTAATTAGAACACAGCCATGCCTGTGGCTGTGGCTGCTTTTATGCTACATTAGTGGGGCTGAGCAGTTGTGACAGATACAGTATGGCCTGCAAAGCCTAAAATATTAACTCTCTTACCCTTTACAAAAATAATTCACTGACCTCTGCCATAGAATGTATATTTTTAATTGATTCTACCTAAATTTTAGCATATGTACCTAACTCTGCATTTTATTAATAAAATTTAAAGTTGTTCACTCTCTAGCTTTTTCCTAGGGCTGACTTTAAAATGCTTTAAACAGCCACTGAAATCTTCTCCTCCCATCTTTTAAATTATTGATGTCAGAATATTTATTCTCCTTTTTTTAACTTCTGCTTTTAATCATCTTTATTGCACTGAAATCTCCCATCTTTTGAATTATTGATGTCAGAATATTTATTTCCCTTTTCTAACTTATATTTTTTAATCAACTCTATTGATGTATAATTTACGTGACATAAAATGCACCTGTAGGTGTGCACTTCTGACGCTGTATCACAGCATCTTGAGCTCACAGTCCCGAAGTCCTCGCGTGTAAACTTGACCCTGCCTGATATCTCCTTGGAGACGCTCAGAGGATGAGTCGGTAGTTTTAATTGTTTGAGTAGGTTACTGTGTGAAGGGAGAGTCGACTGGATTTATTCCAGGCTTCGTTGTGTGCTTTTCTTATTAGAGGTTCTCTACCCATGACAAAGCAGTGAAAAGTCACTCTTTTATCTTTGGAAGTCAGGGCTTGCTCTTCACACCTGATGGAATAAAGAAACATCCGTTGCTAGGCAACCAAGGCACTAGCACCTAGCAACTGCGATGTGCGCCTGAGGAACGAACCGCAGGCTCTCTTCAGAGCCTAGTGGTGTGTAGTACGAGCTAAAGACCCAGACTCCTCCGTCTGCATTAGGAGAAACAAGGATGTGGATACAGGAATGACAGAGCTCAGTGAAAATCCCGCTGTACCTGGCGAGGATGAGTGTAGAGAATGACGATTGAACTTCTGTGGCCTGACACTTGCTCATTGTGTGACCTTGAAAGATTTCTTGGCCTCTCTAAAGCCTCGTAGTTTTTCATCTGCAAAATGAAGGTGACAGAACCTACTTCATAAATAGGTTAGTACATGTCATGCGCTTTGAGCAGTTCGCATAGTAAGTGTTCAAGAAAATGTTAGCTGTTGATAATAGTGGTTGTAGATACATTATATCATGCATTTTTCAAAACCTCGAGTCAGCAGTGTTTCAGTTATCTATTGCTTTATAACAAACCATCCCTAGACTTAGTTCCTTAAAAACAATGTATTCTCACAATTCTGTGGCTTACCTGAGCTCACTTGGCGAGTCTTCTCTGGTACGCCTGGAGTCACTTGGGTGACTTCTAAGACAGATGTCTCGAAAGTCAGTGAGGTTTAAGCTTTCATGATTTTAGGAGTATAAATGCTACAAACTTAATATCCTTTGTAAGCTTGATTCCATTTTTTTGTATTTTGAAAAATATTTACTTTTAAGTTTATGTTTTGGAAAACAAAAAGAAATTTACTGAAACTGTCAAATCACCTTTTTAAGGTTTTTAATTTATTAAATTTTTTATTTTTCAATTACAGTGGACATACAATATTAAATTAGTTTCAGGTATACAAAATAGTGATTGGACATTTACATAACTTACAAAGCGATGCCCCCAATAAATCTCGCACCCATCAAATCATGTTTTATTATGTATTTGTAGCATGTACACTTCCAAGTTACTAAAACCTGCACTAAGACTTGTGGGACATCCTGTATGCCCATTATTTAAGGGATCATGTTTATCGGAAGGAAGACTGTTTCATTTGAAAATAAATTGGAAACTTCATTTTCCCATTCCTCCCACACTTTTTTTTTTTTTTTTTTCACTTAAGGATTCAGCAGTCACTATAACTTGACAAAGATGCCTTTGAGCCATCAATCTGTTGGCCTTTGAGGTTCCAAGTATGTCCCTCCTAGGAGGGACAGGACCAGAGCAAGCTTTTCTGCAGCACGTCAGTGACAGAGTAGCACTAACCTTGCTTCGTTTTCATGTCAGAGGTCCACGGGGTTTCAGAACGCGTGATAACCAACGCCGAGCACAGCTGTGGAAAACACATCTCCACATGTTTGTAGCAAAGACAGTGCGTTCCAGCCCTTGCCTTTGAGGAAGCCCGTGCTGGCTTGGGGTGGGGGGGGCTTCCTCCACATTGCACAGCCCCTGCCCCGCAGAAATGCCTGTGTAATTAATTCGCAGTGACAGACGAGGACGGGCGCTGCTTCTTCCTGGGCTGCCGTCCCGCCCCTCCAGAGCGTCCTTCCTCCAACCCAGGGGCCGGACGGACCCCTGTGGGGCTGGGGACCAGGGAGTCAGGGTGCAGGATGTTACTTCGTCGGGAAATGGTTCAAAAATGAAAAGCTGAGGTAGCATGATCTCATGTTGTATGACTTCAGCAGGCGATTCGGGTTACATGGCAGATTATAAATGCCGAAAATCTGACAATTATCACTGATTCTTATGAGGAAGAAAAAAGACAGAAAGCTAAAGAACAGATGATCCCTTACGGAAAGGTCTCTGAAATGCTTAGGTTGCCAGATGACATGGTACAAGATGGGAGGAGTTGGCACTTAATGGAAAACGCAGAAGGGACACGATCACGAATTGCTCTTCGCGTGATTAATAAATGGCGCTCTACTTTTCCACATATTCATACATCTTTTCTACTCCAGAAGGCCTGTGTATCAGAGCCCGCACTTGTTTTGGTGGTTCGTTCATTTGTCACCTGTCACC
>NW_024349225.1:14146261-14349442 GCF_902729225.1 Pteropus medius
CCCTCCACCCCGGCCCAAGGCCAGCAGAGCCTGTCGATCAAGCAGCTCAACTTCTTGCTTATCACAGGGAGGAAGTGCCTAGATGGAGGCAGCAGTAGACTTCACAAGGGAGAGGGCATGGCGGAGGGCGCAGAGTTTCAGGTGGGACAGAGAGCGAAGGTGGGTCTGTCAGGGCAGCGATCGGACTGAAACTGGGCAGAGTTCGTGTAATAGTTTAGGATCAGTGGAAACAGGCAAGGATCTTAACCACCGCTTTTCAGTACCAGTTGCTTGATAAGTGAGTTGTTTGCCAAGAAGAGGGAACATTGTGCAGACCGGATTGTTTTAGCAGTCCCTCGTTGGGGCAAATGGACTTCTGGGAAGTTCCTGATGCATTTAACGAAGTTATTTACTGATTTACAGCCTTATCTTTGTAGGAAGATTTCTCAGCACAAATAACAGTCATGTGGCTGTAGGAGGCCTTAGTTCTGAGTCCTGTGGTTAATCTGTATGGATTCAGTGGCCCTCTTCTCACTTCTAAGAGAAGTAGAAAAAAAGGCAGGGCTTAGTTTGTGGAAAAGACGGTGGGGAAATACACATACTTGGCATTTGCAGTCTTATTATAGATGTAAATTGAAATAAATTTTGTCGTTTGGGGACTCAGGTTTTGAAAGGGAAAATAAGGTGAATATTTTGTGTGTTTTTTTTTAAATTTCGAGATTACGCAAAATGTTTGTTTTGATGTCCTCAGCAGTATTTACATGTAGTTAGTTAAATTCCATCGATAAAATGAGTTATTTTTACTCTGGTAGCAGGCTTCAGAGGTTTGCATTCTGGCTCCATGACTTAGTCACCATGGGCCATTGGACACATCCCTTAACCTCTTTGTACTTTGTTTCCTAGTCTGTGAAATGAGAATAATAGCAAACCTTCCTCGGTAACTGTGAGGGCAAAGGCACTAAATGGGATGGTTAAATGAGTCGACGGTTCATTAATGAGGCGCGGGGATGCACGATGCACGCACTGAGCACAGTGCCCGGTGCTTAGTCGAGTGACGTGTGCGCATGCGCGCACTGCCGCCCTTATGATTCCTAGTCCGTTACTAGTACCACTGCCACCGCTAGTGCCGATACCAGCACCTTTTAATTTTTTAAGTAAAGCTGAATGGCACCTAAGTAACAAGACAGTAGTTTTAAATGCCAGCAAAATCCAGCATCCGCAGAAAGAAAGCCCATAGCACTGTTTAAGGAACAAAGCACTTTCTCTTCCTCGGTAAAGTCTGAGTCTAATCGAAGTCCATGAAAGAGGATTATTGCTTATATCTAGCTGATTAGGCGGCTGTCATCTAGTACCCACGCCGATTGTCCCCGGTTGGCACTGTGCTTTTGCACTTTAATGGCCCCAAGATAGCCTTTTGAAGTATTAGAACTCGGAAGTTTTGTTGGGAAATTTTTCTTATAACAGATTTATGCATCAGACAGTGTTGCTGCACTGTTCATAAAGCTGACCTTTCTGAAATTTTCTTTCTTCCTCAGTAAAATGGTTTATGGTTTATGGTTTATCTGCCTTGAAACGCAGATATTATGTTGTCCTGTGAAACTGTATAGAAAATTCTTAGAAAATTGTATTCTGTATCTCGGTGTTGTGTTTTGGCTGTAAAAATTCTATTTTCATGGAGACCATTTCAAAGCAATTTTAGATATTATTTTTTAAAAAATATGGAGACAGTTTGGGGGTCGTCTGTTTGCATTTAATTTATTAAGGAATTCTTTAGTAGAATATTAGCAAGTTTGTAAATTTAATGCCAGTATTGTTTCTGATAATCTAATTGAAACAGGGCTGGCATCAGCAAAATTATGTTCTTCAAGTTCTTCACTTTAAAAAATTGGGTTATTCTTACTCAGAACCTCTTTCAGAGTTTTGTTTCGGCCCCGAATGGTAGTTTGGATGCAATACAGGCCAAGAGCCTGGCAGACACTTTTCACCCTGTGGCACCCCTGAACTGGGGCTGACCAAATTGGTCACCTACCCAGCTTTCTCTCAGTAGATTTCCTTCAAGAAATTCAGCTTCCAGGACACTGTGGAAGGGGCACGGACTTTTTTGGTGTGAAGAGATTGTATTGAATCTAAGTTCGTTTCAATGAGCACTCTTGGAGCGGGCTCAGTTTTGCTCAGAACGTCACAATCTGAGAGCTGAGCGGTGGTTTTATATTCTGTCGGAAGTAGCATGTGGCTGCACCACGTGCCCGGACGTACACGCGAGCCCCCGACTGAATGGCAGGGCTCGGCGTGCGTTTCTGAGACACGGCCCAGGCGGTGAAAATGCCTAACGCATTGGTGAGACACGAAAACTTTAAATGAAATTAGTGATTTATTGATTTATAAGGAATCTCAGGAATTCTGCTGGTCCCTATGAAAGAATCCCAACCTTCAGGCAGAATTTAACAGTCCTGAACATACAGGTGTGTATGAGGCTGTTAAAAAAAATTCATTTAGAAATAGTTAAATTCTGTGTTTGCTAATCTGTTCCAACATCTAATAACCTTTCGGAGTTATTGAAAAAGACTGTTACCAAGGACTTTTTTTGAGTACGAACAACAAAAACAGTTTCATTACTAATTGTGGTTCATATTTATGGAGTACTAAGTACTTTACGTGAATTATGTAATTCTCAAAACTTTAAGGGTCGGTGTTATTTGAAACCCATGTCACGGAGGAGCAAACTCGGGCAGTGAGATGTCAAGTAACCTGCCCAAAGTCACACAGCTCTCGGTGGCAGTGGATGAGGGATTCCTACAAAGTTTACCTTCCTTCTGTCACATTTTACCAGTCTGCCTCTTCGTGGAAGAAGACCCTCTAAATCCCCACCATCAAGCTGGATGTTAGCGCCATTTTGCAGGTGTGGAGTCTGAGACAAGCGGGCATAGGGACCGCCCTGAAATCTGGAGGGACTTGGCTCCACCGTGAGGTGATTTGTGCTGCTCCTTGAATACCGAGGTCAGCTGCCTGCTTGTGGAAAGCCGGTCCTGGTAGAAAGCTAAAGAATAAATGGTGCGAAGGGTGACCTTAATACCCAACATCTTAATGGTGAAAAACGCTATGTAAGATAGAGCTTCGAGAAACTGCTGATGTGCTGGCCAAGATAATGGCCGTTGAGAATAATGAACAAGTTCTTGAGAATTATAAACGTAGAATACCTCCCTTAAAACTTTGCCAGTGAAATGCGAATAATGCTTTTCGTATTTTTTAAGATGTTTAATCTGACCACAATTCTTATTTGTCATCTCCTATTTTCATAGCAAGAACCTTGCTCCTGGTGTAACCAACGACACCTCTTCCAGGTTATCTGCTCTGTTCCTGCCATCTAGGGCCACTGTCTGCCTTTTACGCCCTGGAACCCCGTTCCTCTCCCCTCAGGGCCTTTTATGTGCTCTTCCCTTTGCCCAAATGCCCATCCCCTCCTCCTTCCCTCACCCCAAAATGTCATTTCCTCCGGGAACCCTAACAGTCCCCTCCAGAAGATGCTGGATTCCCAAGTGGCATGTTCTCTTGACACTGTCTGATTTTCCTTCATAACACTTAGCACAGTTTGCTATCATATGTTATTAACATGCGTACACATGCACACGCACGCATGCACACGCGCACACACACACGCACACGCACACGCACGCATGCACACAGTTATAATATATAATATATCGTATTAACTTCCGACTAATGATCATTCGCTTTCGCCCCACCAGATTACAAACTCTGACTGCAGGGACATGATTTCATTGTCATACTTTTCTCAATGTTTTATATTCCTCATTGTAATTTTTTTTATCCCGTGTTATTTACAATTCTCGTTAGTGTCTGAACATTGTCAGAGAATATGGTCTCTATGATAATGTTTCTTTGAAATTTGTTGTCCTTTGTTACTTAGTGCGTGGTTCATTTAAAATAAATTTCCAATGTGTGCTTGAAAAGAAGCACACATTTGTTGTACTGTTCTCTTTATATGTAAATAACTTGATTCAGACCCGTTGTTCTAATCTATGGCCTGCTCTGCTTGGTATATCAGCTTCCGAAAAAAAGCTTTGTTAAAGTCTTGCATGTTAAAATTACCTGTTATTATTATGCATTTGTTAATTTCTCCTTTTAATTTGGACTCTTTTGCTTCCTGTATTCTGAGGCTTCATTGTTATGCATCTTTTTACTCATTATGTAGTATCTTTATTCTTATTGTTTCTTGTTGTTTTCCTTAAAGAGTAGCACATCTTTTTCCAATTTACTTTTAGCCTTTCATTTCTAATATGTATCCTAAGGTCACTGTGGTTGAATTTCATTTCATTTTTATTTTTAAAAATTTTTATTTTTTCAATCCAATCTAGTAGTCCTATCTTAGAATAGTTGAATTTATTGGCATTTCTTGTGATTACCCATCTCTCCGTAGTCATTTATCTTGCTTAAAGTTTTTTCATTCTTTCTCCCGACTTCCTCCTCCCCCTTCTAGCTTCCTGTGATAGTTTTTTTACTGCCCTTTTTCTCTTTATCTGCTGGTATAAAAGTCCTAGATCAGGGGTCAGCAAACTATGGCCTTTGTGCCGAATGGGGCCAGCCGCCTGGTTTTGTAAATAAAGTTCTAATTAGAACACAGCCATGCCTGTGGCTGTGGCTGCTTTTATGCTACATTAGTGGGGCTGAGCAGTTGTGACAGATACAGTATGGCCTGCAAAGCCTAAAATATTAACTCTCTTACCCTTTACAAAAATAATTCACTGACCTCTGCCATAGAATGTATATTTTTAATTGATTCTACCTAAATTTTAGCATATGTACCTAACTCTGCATTTTATTAATAAAATTTAAAGTTGTTCACTCTCTAGCTTTTTCCTAGGGCTGACTTTAAAATGCTTTAAACAGCCACTGAAATCTTCTCCTCCCATCTTTTAAATTATTGATGTCAGAATATTTATTCTCCTTTTTTTAACTTCTGCTTTTAATCATCTTTATTGCACTGAAATCTCCCATCTTTTGAATTATTGATGTCAGAATATTTATTTCCCTTTTCTAACTTATATTTTTTAATCAACTCTATTGATGTATAATTTACGTGACATAAAATGCACCTGTAGGTGTGCACTTCTGACGCTGTATCACAGCATCTTGAGCTCACAGTCCCGAAGTCCTCGCGTGTAAACTTGACCCTGCCTGATATCTCCTTGGAGACGCTCAGAGGATGAGTCGGTAGTTTTAATTGTTTGAGTAGGTTACTGTGTGAAGGGAGAGTCGACTGGATTTATTCCAGGCTTCGTTGTGTGCTTTTCTTATTAGAGGTTCTCTACCCATGACAAAGCAGTGAAAAGTCACTCTTTTATCTTTGGAAGTCAGGGCTTGCTCTTCACACCTGATGGAATAAAGAAACATCCGTTGCTAGGCAACCAAGGCACTAGCACCTAGCAACTGCGATGTGCGCCTGAGGAACGAACCGCAGGCTCTCTTCAGAGCCTAGTGGTGTGTAGTACGAGCTAAAGACCCAGACTCCTCCGTCTGCATTAGGAGAAACAAGGATGTGGATACAGGAATGACAGAGCTCAGTGAAAATCCCGCTGTACCTGGCGAGGATGAGTGTAGAGAATGACGATTGAACTTCTGTGGCCTGACACTTGCTCATTGTGTGACCTTGAAAGATTTCTTGGCCTCTCTAAAGCCTCGTAGTTTTTCATCTGCAAAATGAAGGTGACAGAACCTACTTCATAAATAGGTTAGTACATGTCATGCGCTTTGAGCAGTTCGCATAGTAAGTGTTCAAGAAAATGTTAGCTGTTGATAATAGTGGTTGTAGATACATTATATCATGCATTTTTCAAAACCTCGAGTCAGCAGTGTTTCAGTTATCTATTGCTTTATAACAAACCATCCCTAGACTTAGTTCCTTAAAAACAATGTATTCTCACAATTCTGTGGCTTACCTGAGCTCACTTGGCGAGTCTTCTCTGGTACGCCTGGAGTCACTTGGGTGACTTCTAAGACAGATGTCTCGAAAGTCAGTGAGGTTTAAGCTTTCATGATTTTAGGAGTATAAATGCTACAAACTTAATATCCTTTGTAAGCTTGATTCCATTTTTTTGTATTTTGAAAAATATTTACTTTTAAGTTTATGTTTTGGAAAACAAAAAGAAATTTACTGAAACTGTCAAATCACCTTTTTAAGGTTTTTAATTTATTAAATTTTTTATTTTTCAATTACAGTGGACATACAATATTAAATTAGTTTCAGGTATACAAAATAGTGATTGGACATTTACATAACTTACAAAGCGATGCCCCCAATAAATCTCGCACCCATCAAATCATGTTTTATTATGTATTTGTAGCATGTACACTTCCAAGTTACTAAAACCTGCACTAAGACTTGTGGGACATCCTGTATGCCCATTATTTAAGGGATCATGTTTATCGGAAGGAAGACTGTTTCATTTGAAAATAAATTGGAAACTTCATTTTCCCATTCCTCCCCCACACTTTTTTTTCACTTAAGGATTCAGCAGTCACTATAACTTGACAAAGATGCCTTTGAGCCATCAATCTGTTGGCCTTTGAGGTTCCAAGTATGTCCCTCCTAGGAGGGACAGGACCAGAGCAAGCTTTTCTGCAGCACGTCAGTGACAGAGTAGCACTAACCTTGCTTCGTTTTCATGTCAGAGGTCCACGGGGTTTCAGAACGCGTGATAACCAACGCCGAGCACAGCTGTGGAAAACACATCTCCACATGTTTGTAGCAAAGACAGTGCGTTCCAGCCCTTGCCTTTGAGGAAGCCCGTGCTGGCTTGGGGTGGGTCTCTCATTGCGCCCCTGCCCCGCAGAAATGCCTGTGTAATTAAGAGTGACAGACGAGGACGGGCGCTGCTTCTTCCTGGGCTGCCGTCCCGCCCCTCCAGAGCGTCCTTCCTCCAACCCAGGGGCCGGACGGACCCCTGTGGGGCTGGGGACCAGGGAGTCAGGGTGCAGGATGTTACTTCGTCGGGAAATGGTTCAAAAATGAAAAGCTGAGGTAGCATGATCTCATGTTGTATGACTTCAGCAGGCGATTCGGGTTACATGGCAGATTATAAATGCCGAAAATCTGACAATTATCACTGATTCTTATGAGGAAGAAAAAAGACAGAAAGCTAAAGAACAGATGATCCCTTACGGAAAGGTCTCTGAAATGCTTAGGTTGCCAGATGACATGGTACAAGATGGGAGGAGTTGGCACTTAATGGAAAACGCAGAAGGGACACGATCACGAATTGCTCTTCGCGTGATTAATAAATGGCGCTCTACTTTTCCACATATTCATACATCTTTTCTACTCCAGAAGGCCTGTGTATCAGAGCCCGCACTTGTTTTGGTGGTTCGTTCATTTGTCACCTGTCACCAGCTTACATCCACTGCACCTCTGCGCTGTCATCCGGTGGCCTGTGTGTCTGCAAAGTGAAAGTGGGTTACTCATCCCAGGTTTCTCCACAGAGCTGTTTTCGTGGTGGTTATTACAGAATAGCCTGGTCATCAAAGGGCGGTTTGCAGTGTCTGTTCTCAGGGCTTCAGCTTAAGCACGCTGGAGAGCGCTCAGACGTGTCTCGTGTGCTTGAAATCAGGCTCGAAATTTTTGGTACAGATTTATGCCGCACATGCTCTACCCTGTTTTTTTCTTATTTTTAAAAGAGTATGCTGGGTATGAGGGCATGGAAACTTAAGCAAAATCTTATTTGAGCAGTAGGCTGAGTCTGAAGATGAAATTTCCAATATTAATTGTATAGTGTTTGGCTTTGGATTACATAGTTCGTTTAATCCGATCTCTTTTAACTGATGTGATTCAAAATTCGTGCCTCAAATTCCTCACAAGTATGGCATGAGGATAAATCAGGTAATATATATATTTAACCAATTTGAGTTTATTTAGGAAAACCCATCACCCTAAGAAAACCATCTTACATTGATACATAATGAAATAAAGTTTTAGGAACTGTGTTCTTTATGCATTGAAGCTACCAGAATGCTCCCTTTAAGGTATAGTCACCAAAGAGATACAGAGGTGGGCACAGCAAAGTTTTAGCCAGGAATTTGTCTTAGCAGCTTTTATTGGGATTTTTCTTGTATTGATAGAAGTAACACACATTATAGGAAATGTAGAAATACAGAAAAATGTTTTTTTAAAAAATCAGAGATTCTAACCGTACAATGCAGCATGTTCTTCCTTCTCTATCAAACAGAGCCAAACACAATCATGTGGATGAATTTCACAATCATGAAGTTGAACAAAATAAGACAAAGATGTAAGCCATGCGACTATTCCTATCAAGTTCAAATATAGGCAAAAGTCAGCTATGTTTTTTGATAATTCATATGTAGGTAGTAAAGAATAAAGAAGTACGTGGATAAGGTTGTTTCAAAGCCAGCAGTCAGTCAGGGGAGGAGGGGTGATGATGGGCAGACGCACACAGAGGGCTCTGGGTGCTGGCGGCGTTCTGTGGTTTATTCTTTTTGCCTGAGGGATTGGTTACACAGATGTTCACCTTAAAAATTATTTATTAAACTGAGCATGTGTTACATATTTTACCATAAAATATGTACTTTTCATAGTTTACAGTAAATATATAGAAATTTGACGAAGCGCAGAATTGATGGTATACTATGCCGTCATATCTTAAAACCCAAAAAACCACGTCCGTGTATTTGTAGACATGTTGAACATGTAAGAGACTAGTGACAGCGATGGCCTCTGAGAAGGACCGAGGTTCTGGGTGGGATTGAGCTTACTTTCACCATACACCCTTTTATTTCCGTTTTGTGTGTTTTCTGATGAAGAATGGTCTTAAAAATTAAGTGATAGATGGTTGATGAAATTAAGACAAAAATTTAAGAATGTGACACCTCTGTGACTTCCTCGTTAAGATGACATAGGCTTGGAGTAGCGGGAATGAGGAAGTCCGTGACTGGAAATTAGAACCGCAGGCTTTTCAGGTCCCGTCGCAGGCTTTTTTCACGGCTGGGAGCGTGGTCCTGGGTGCTGTGTGGTTCTCGCAGATCTTGCCGTCCCTCCCGGTTCTCCAGCATCTGTGAGCGTCCCGATCGCCTGGAAGGCGTGTCAAAATACAGACTCCTGGCCCTCCCTCCAGACTGTCAGAGTTGCTCCATCTGCCTTTCTAGTAAGTTCCCAGGTCGTGCGACTGCCGTTTAGGCGGGGACCGCATCTTGGGAGCCACGAGACAGCAAAGCTGCCCCCACACAGGAACTATGCTGGGGAATAGAACAAAAACAAGCTCATACCCAGCGCATCCAGTATGTGCTTCCAACAGACAAGGAGCAAGAGCGATTTCATTTGTGGCTCGTGTTGCGCTTTATGTCGATTTTTAAGCCTGTCTGTGAATGATAATATAGCTCTTGCTAGCTGGAGAAATCAGGTAAAGCCATCTAAAGTCAATAAGAAGAAACAGTATTCTTGAAATAAGATCTCCGAATATGTGACTCACCTTAATTGTGAATTTAGATAGTGGAATAAACAAAACTCAGTGTACCTGTTTAGAAAAAAACTGGGCAAAACACCAGCTTTGAGAACCTTTTTCTTTACATGTCTTTAAAAAAGGAGACAACAGAAATACGTTTAGGAAAGGGAGAAGGTTTTATGTGCGTAGTTTTGTTTGTGTTGGAGTTAATGGCTCTGTGGTTCTGAATTACTTTTTCAGTCTTTTTCGTCGTGTTTGCCTATGAAACGAACAGATTTTCATCGACGGGTTGTAATATGGACAGCAGTGTATTTATGAAATTCCGGAAACACGAAGTCTGCTTCTCATGGGACTTGTGCTTACTCTACCCTCCACAAGAGGGCCTGGCCTCCTTCAAGATTAGGGAGGACCTCCTTCTCCCCAGAAGCTGGCCGGACCCTGGGATGTAGAAACAGCGTTGCTTTTGATTGTGTGATCGACTTTTCTGTTACCTGGCCTTGACTTTGGACTTCTGACGACCTATTTGCCTAATATTACAGAATTCCCAGTTTCTGGCCTGTCTGCCCAGTACCCTCCTTTATTTCTGTTTTTCATGGGTTGTCCCTGTTTTAAAACTGTGATCTTATTTCAGCCACACTAGCTATTCTTGGCTTCTTTTGCTGTGCCGAGTCCATCCTCGTCTTCCCAATAAGCAGGGGCTTCTCGGCTGCATTCTCCCGGACGTCTGGGACCCTGTAGGTGTTCTCAGTTACCTTGCTCATTTACTTACATTACAGTGAACTTTAATATACTGAGTTACCAGCTTGTGGGTACAGGTACAAAGCCGTATCAGTTACCCTTACTTGCCTTGCGAGGAGATTGTGGCATTCACAATTGTTCTGGCGTTGGTGAGGAAGAGGGCGTATTTCAGGTCTGGGGGCAAGGTGTAAGTGGAGAATCAGACGTGCTATCAGAGGAATTAGGTCTGTCTTTTATAAGCCTGCTTGCTGCTGGAATAGATTTTATGATCAGCTAATGGATGAATTTGAGATCCTTTAAGACCCAAGAGCCCTACAGTTCTCAATTTAACAGTTCTGCTGACTCCAAACTCACGTCTGCAATTGATTTAATGTGATTCTACAACATTTTTGCTTGCTAGATATCCTAGGTATTCGCGGCCAAACTGATCTGTGGATTTACCTTCTCATCTGATTAAACATTACTGGGCAATTATCAGTGAAGTGGTGGTGCCTAGTGACATTGCTGCACAGGAAACGGGAAGCTCGTCCACCTGGTTTTATGCCTGCAGTTACTTGTGTTATGCGTGTTTGCTAGGATTAGTATTAAATTTCTTCCGTTGAACTTAGTAATGCTTGTGATTTCATTTGTATTTTGTTATTGAAAATTAATCTAAACTCATAATCTCTAGCTTGTTTTGGCTTGACACCAGTCACATTTTAAAGACACCCTAGCCCAAATTTTTAGTTAAAATACCTCTTAATTTTATTTCACTAGATTTAAATTTTTCGAGAAATCAAAATTTTCCAATTTGATTGAAATTGGTGATTAATATTAAATATATCTTTTTGTGCATAGATTTTGTTAGTTCATACATTCTTGGCCATATCAGGATTAACTTTTCCAGTTTCTTACTCAAATAAAATGCAAGATTTCTTTGTTGACTTTTTCGAAAGTTTGTTGGCGTAACATTGGTTAATAACATTCTACGGGTTTCAAGTGTCCAATCCAGTAATATGTCGTGTGGACATTTTTCCATCCTCCAGTTTCGTTTCTCACCATGCCTGTTTAGCAGCGGTGTCACGAAGGGTAGCCTCCAGGTCACGGTGACGTTTGTGTTTATACATCAGTGTTGCGGAGTAAATTCGACATTCATGGTAAAGATGTTTGTCAGGTTTCTCCACAGTATACGGTGAACTCTCCTGGATGTAAGGGTGCTCTCAGGGGTCCGGGTTACTGTACAAGAGAACATACTAAGACTCCAGGAAGGATCTTAACATCAGAGTAAGTTATTTCCATGGGAAATATTTTTTGATGTAGAGATGTAGCAAAATTGAAACTTCTAGAAATACTAATAAATGATCAAATGATTACTGTTTCCTCCTTTTTCCTTCAAATTTGATAAGTATCAAATGGTAAGAGGGACACCTTAAACTCTGAATAACCAATAAATTGGGCGATGATCTTCTGAACAATTTAAAATTTCCGGGGGAGACAATGTATACTTCTCTGTTACTGATTTTACAGTGTATTTTTTAGAAGATCAAAAAAGATAATTTGCACACATATAAATAATGTGTATTTTACATACTGTAAGGGGAATCAAAGTTTTACCTTTACCCTCTTAGAGATTTTTGCCTAGGCCTGAGAAATTGATGTAAGACAAGTCAACAAGAGAAAAAATACAAATTAATATAAGTTTTACACGACACAGGGGATTTCGTACCGAATGAAGACCCAAGGAAATGGGGAGAAACTACTCGCTTTGATATTAAGATGAACAGAGAGGCAATTGTGCTAATTGTGGAAAACCAGGTAATCTATGTGGGGAGGCTGGAGGAAGATACGAATTATTTTAACAAGATCTATCTAAATAGAATTCTCTCTGTCTCAGCTTCCTGTCCGTAATGATAAAAATGTCTGGGTTAGGGAGGACATCTCTCCTACGAGAATTTGATCCCTTGCTTTTAAGAAAAAGAAGGAAAGTCATAGTTTTTTTTTTTTCCCTGTATTTGCTGTTTTTCTAGTGCCTTTAACTCAAAATAGTCAATGTACCAGAGCCCCGTATTTTGGGGTTGCATGTTCTGAACTCTTTCAACATGCGTGAGTTATTTAAATGACATGCGCGGCCAATGAAGTATTTGGACTGATTTATCGTGATGGAATCTCAGGTTCTGGAGGCGAGCAGAGCTGGGTTTAAAATTCACTTGTCACTTACTAGCTGCTGGAGCATGTGGTTTACCCATTGAGTGTAGAGGGCGAACATCTGCAAAGTGAAGGGGATAATAGTGCTTCTCTCCTGAGGCCGCTGTGAGGATGACACAAAATAGCGTGACCGGCATGTACAGTGCCTGGGAGATTGCAGACCAGCTGTTACCCTCTTCCACGGCGTGGACTCGCGTCCGATGGGTGACTGGTTAAGTCTATTTCTAAAAGTACCGTCTGACCTTCGGGGTACCTGAGTACTGCGGTGCCAGTTTCTCCTTCCCCTCTCCAGCCGTGACCGGGTCAGGAGCTGCGGGGCCAGAGGGGTCTTCCGAGCTCGCTTCGGGCCATGGGGCTGAGCCTGGGGTTTTCCCGGGACGCTCGTTGCCGTCTGTCATTCCTCTAGCGGATAAGCGGGCACCGAGCACCGCGTGCCCTTCCTGCTGCACGCTGCCCCCGTCAGGCTGCGGCGGGCCACCTCCCGCGCGGAGCAGGTGGCTTCCGAGCACCCCTGAGGGAACCCGACCCGAGTTCCCGGTTCCGGCTCGTGCAGCCCGGCGGCTGGGCGCGGGGAGGGCTCTGCACGGCCCGCTCGGCCTCCCTGCCCTGGGCGGCCTTGGCGTTTGCTTCATGGTCTTCGGGGAGCTTCCCCAGCCCCTCGCGAGGGCACGAGGGCGTCCAGCCGCGTTCACGAACGCAGCGGGAAGAGCGCTTCCCCCTGGTTCTGGTAAAAAAAATCCCAGGCAGGGACTCTGGCTGGCTTGGGCCAGAGTTGCTCCGGCCCAGGGAGCACCGACGGAGGCCGGCCCCGAGCAGGCGGGTGTCCCCGGCCTGCGAGGCCGTGGTCCTAGGGCCATGCCGGATGACGGCAGCTCCTCTCCTAATCTGATGGCTAACGGGGCCGGTTTTCCTAAAAGAGGGCGGGGGCTCCGAATCCCGGGAGAAGCGAGGGTCCCCAGAAGAGAAAGCAGAGATGTCTGATGCTGGCCACGACTGGCCACAGGGTGGCCATGCACGAAGAAGCCTTCGAGCAGGACACGCGAGAGGCAGAAGGACACGAGAGGGGGTGGGGCGGAGAGAGGTGATTTGACATTCAAAACGTTTAAGAGGTGGCATTCGTGGAGTCATAAACAAACCTTGAAAAACAAATTGTTCATGCAGACACCCTCCCAGTAAAACAAGCAGCCTGCTACATGTGACCCTTTTGAACTTGTTTGCTGCGTGGCCTGCAGTTTTACTTGTTGATTTTGTGCTACTTCATTTACATAGTTATTGCCATTTGTTAAGTCACCCGGACATTTTCTGTCTAAACCAAAGTAAAGGACATATGGTTATTGACAGGTTAATTTGTCTTTTCAAGTTGTTAAACACACAACAGGCTTCTTAAATGCCTCTGTCTCCTGCCTCTACACACAACCAACTGGATATAAAAAAAAAAATCAATCTTCTCGACTCATGGCAGAATGACAGTGCTCCTTAGACTATGACTTTTTTTATTGGTTTATCTGTGAGTAGAATTATTCTGTCAAACGATACATTCCAGGACTAGTTTAATGTGATTACAGATTTATAATAGATACAGATTTCTCTTTGTATTGGTAGATGTATAGGGCTTAATACTGTTTTTGTATTTAGATCTTACATAATCGTGTAAGGCTTTTTTTTTATTGTAGTAAGTAAGACCCTTTTAGGCATCCGTGAGACCACACCTGCTTTCATAATAATAGGTTCATTTGCTGTTCTGCACTAACGGTAGAAAAGCAATAGCAGGCAAGGCTGCCAGCCCCTGAGCACACGTCAAGGCCGTGGCCCGGGCCATACTAGTAGTCAGTATGTTTTTAACCACCACGCGTTGCAAGGGGGTGCGGGGAGCCACTCTTACTTAAGAATGCCCTCGACGCAGCAGCGAATGTCATTGATTTTCAGCCCCCGAGGACAGGCTTCACTGCTGTTGTGTGCGAAGCCACGAGGCGCCTTGCTCCACGCCGAGGTGCGGCGCTGTGTTCAGGGGCGGGCCCTGTGCCGTTGCTGGAGCTGCGGGCTCAGCTGCGTGCGTTCTCAGGGATGCCATTTCTACCTGATAGAATGGCTGGCACACAGACTACAGTTATTCAGACTTGGGTACTGGCAAGTATTCCCTTCAAAATTAAGTGTGTCATATCAAAGAAATGACAGCTGGTGGTGGTCATTGCCAAGTATCAAGTTCCTGGTGAAGACGAAGTTCTAGCTGAGAGCTGGGACTGGGCCCGACAGCCGCCCAGTCTTCGGAGGCAGTGCTCACGAAATCGGTGGCGACGTTAACAAAGGTGACTTTCTGGATGTGGTGTGGCAAAATGAGTCAGCGTTTGGAAGATCTGCACGGCTCGGTGAACGAATACTTTCTAAATGATCAATGTGTGATGTTACGAAATCATGCCACGGGTAAAAGATTCGCTCGAAGTACAAGACAGAGCAATAGATTTTAACCGCCAGGGTTGAAAGAAAGTTCACCGGCGGAGGTTTGAAATCATGTTATCTCAGTTCCCAGCGTCCTTAATCTTTAATCCCTAACTGTCCCACTAGTCTGTGAATTTTCCATTGGATGTTGTGATTCACTCTAATATTTTTCTTCTTTATTCTCACACATCGCCTTTGATAGATCGTTCTTCATTTTCGTTCTTCAAGCCCCAGCCTTTAGGTATTTTCTCAAAACTCATTCCTCCCAGCTCGGTTTTGCCTTTGCCCTCCTTTTGGTCAAACGGGAGTCGTCTGTCCTCATTTCAGCCCTGACCTCTCTGCACCCCTCAGCGTATTCCTCTGTGGGATGACATCCATCCCCCTAAACCCCACCTTTATGCGGGGAGTTCCTGCACTCGTCCCTTGATGACTTTTTTCAGCCATTGGATGAAATTCTGTTTCTGTGTCCAAAATAATTCAGTGTCTTTTTGTTCATTGATCTGGCTTCCTAACTTGTTTCCTCCTTCAAGGCGCTGCGTTCTTCCCGTCATCAGACTCAAAAACCCCACTCCTGCACCCTCCCTCCCGCTGCGTCCAGTCCCGGCCTGCGCCCTGGGGTTCGGAAGCGTCTTCTGTCCTCCCTGCCTCCTCCGCTGCTGCCCTCCGAGCCCACTCAGCGCACTAGGCGACTCCACGGGCCGTGGTCACTTCCGCCCTTACTCCTGGGCCCAGACCGGCTGCCCGTCGGTCATCTCCCTGAAACACCACTCCGGTCCCGCATCGTCCCGCTCCACCTTCTCAGGGACTCTCCATTTCTTTCGGCCGTGTTCCCTTTTGGAGGAAGAGTGTTCTCCTGGATTCCCAGTGTTGACATAAGCTATTTTAATTACGATACAACTTAAATATGTCCAATTATAGAACGAAGTGTAACTTTTGTATATGTAACTGTTTAAAGCAACATATCGATTCATTGTAAACAAAACTATAAAATAGATGAAATATAAGCTAACGGCATAGACGCGACACAGGGTGTTTGCCCAAACTAAAGCATCGAGTTTGACGTGAATATGGTATGGGGTGTTCAGAGCTTGACATGGACCTGTTAGGCTCGTCACACTCCCGAGAGGCCTTTGCTTCCCCTGCATGCTGGGACGTCATTCGGCCTTCACTTGGTACAGATGTGTCATTTGAGAAAGAGCTCTATCGTCTTTTTTTTTAATCCTTCGGCCCGCTACAATTAGAATAGCATACTTGGTTGCAAAAACAGTAAATAAAAATGCATATTCAAGCACTGATATGCTTGGTGCTTTGGGGTTACTAGGCCAGCATCCAGATAATCCAGAATTGGGGTGTGTGTATCTGTATGTGAGGGAGGGAGGGAGAATTTTCATTGACTTGAGAAGGAGGAACTTATAAGACGATTTAGAAAATGAACAGAATCTCAGCATCAGCCCAAGCTTGCAGAGGCCGCAGACCCCGCTGTACAGGTCGCTGACCTGCCGGGGAGTAAGGACAGAATCCTCTTTGGTGGCGTCCAAGGCCTTCATGCACTCGAGTTGAGTCTCCCTGCTCGTTCAGCTCTTTTTTGACTTTTTCCTGTCGTGCGAACCCGCTCCCATTTTCCCAGATCTGTGCCTTGTCTCCTCTCGGGCCTTTGTCCCTGTGCAAATCCTGTCTGTCTACAGTCTTTGAGGATTAATCAACGCTCTCATTTTCCCTCGAGGCTTCAGTCCACCTCTTCAGCTGTAATCTGATATTTCTCTTTTTTTGAGCTTCTCCTCTGAACATTTTTCATACTTAGTACTTTGGAATATTTTTTTCCTAATATTAGTTTCAACTGTTTGATTTTCACGTTTTCTATATCACTGGATTTGAGGGGTTTTGAAACCAAATATCTTAAAAATTTTTTAATCTTCAGGGTCATTGTTGATAATTCTTGAAGCGCTTACTAAGTGAATCAAATAACTATGAAAGGCTCAGTATTAGGGGTTTAGTTTCCCCTGCAGAAATGTGTGATTTCTTCATACAGAGTGCAAGCAAAGCAATTTGATGCAGGAAACTTGCATTTCTAAGAAACCAAATAGGAATTCTGCATTTTCACCCATTCGTTCTGCATTTTCAGGACTGCTGGGGAAGATCCTGATCGCCATCCGAGATGCAGGATTTGAAATCTCAGCTATGCAGATGGTACGTAGTTTGCAATGCGTCATAACCTATTAAGGAATTTTTTTTCTACATAAGCTTTAACATGTTTTACGTTGAATTTTCCCTGTCCATGCAAGGCATTAAAAATTAAAAATATAGTTACTGAACTTGATTACCTTATAATCAAAAAATGTTTTTGAAACAATTTTGCCCTGAGAGAACTAATATTCAAATGGTGCGCCTCATTTGAGTTTATAAGGTATGGTCCGACAATTCTCGGAACTTTAGTTGCAAAATAAACATGGACTAACGACGTATTTAATTTTTACAAACAAAACACAGACGTAAGCTGAGTAGTCGTAATGAATTTTCCTTGTGGAGTCGGGACTGAGACGCGGATGGAGGAGGAGGGTCAGTGCGGGTGTTGCGCCTGACCGGGGCCTTTTGCTGGTCCCTGGACTTTCGCTCCGCACCTTCTCTGGACTTAGCGCGTGTCACGCCCTCCGCTGGCAGGCGTGCCAACGGCCCTGGGGCCCCCGGTCGCTCAGCATCACCCTGTCCCCTCCGCTGGCCCCGGGGCCCCCGGTCGCTCAGCGTCACGCTGCCGACACGTTTCCAGGAAACCCTGCACGGAGGGCACAGCGCCGGTCCCCAGGAGCTCGTGCCTTTGTGCTCCGCACATCTGGCTGGAAATTGGGCACAAATTACTACAGGAATCAGATCGGCGATTAGAGTTCACCGTGTTCGAAGACCAGCGAGTTTATGGCGTTAGGATAGTGAAGTGCTGATTTTGGAGCTGCGAATCTTCTTACCAATATAATTAGTATGTGCTTCTTCAGAAAAGGAAATGCTCTTGATTTCCATGAAGACTTAGGATCACCCGAGGTCGGGGTCAGGGCGCTGATTGGGGTTCTGGCTGTTTTGTGTCCCTGGTTGGTAGAAATGCCCACAAGCCAATGAAAGATCAGAAATATCAACTCGTTTGCAAAATCATCAGGCAGAACGTGGGGACTGATGAGGAAGCTGATATTTGCGGAGTCTTACCTGGAACTATAGAGGGATTGTTAGCCGAACGAAACCTTCTCAAATAGCAGCTTAGTGATGTACTCACAGGACTGTAGGACCTAAGCTTGCTTAAAAAATCATCATTGTGGAAATTTTAGCTTTAAACATTGATCTAACTCAAGCCAGACCTACTTGCCCCTAGCTCTGCAGTCGGCCATAGTAGGTGCTCGGTGAAAACCAGGATAATGCAAAAAGCATTAACTGATCCTGTGTGTGGGTTGGGGGTGTGTGGGGGGTGGCAGTTTAATGACAACTATAGTCCTTGAGTTTTGCAGTCAGAAAGATCTATTTCTGAGTCACAGTTCAGCTCTTTTCTAGGTATGTGACCTTGGCCAAATTTCAAGCATTATCTTGCGTTCTCTCACCTAAGCAACAAGAACATTGTCTCAGTGGATTATTCTGTGGGTTAATTGAAATAACTTTACCCAATGGAAAGTTTCCATTGCAAGAATTGTAGAATTTCCAGTGCAAATTACTAAATACTTAATTCTATCTTCTGTTATTACTTCGTTAATAACACAGGTTGTGTGAACACAGGATAAAAAAAACTGGAATCAAACAATTCCCTCCCTGTAACAGTTTCATTGCCTCCTAGTGTGAACTGCTCAGTCTGAGTAGACAGATTTCTTGGTGATCGTCGATCCTGGTGACAACACAGAAGCAGAGTGGGGGCTGGGGAATAAAATTGGCAATTCTGAGGCTATTTTAAAAAATGTACGGTCTTAGTTTTCGATCCACTAGAACTTAACGAACTTTTATTGCTAACTGAATTGGGACAAGAATGAGCCCTTGTACGCGTATCTCGTAAGCATTGTCTTCACAGTTCTTTTTGAAGAGCAGGGGGAAGCCAGACTTGTGGAAGTGCTTGGTGAGGAAACAGACCAGGGATTTTTCCGAACGCTTGGGAGAAAAGGGTATATTTTCAGCCCTCTCTACAAAATCCAAAGTACTTTTCTTTAGTAATATTCTTTCCCTGTGTCACTAATTATCAGTAAACTATACTGTATATGTCTTTTTTTTTTTTTGTATTGAGGATGAGGTTTTATTCAGAGAGGGGTACAGTCTAGTGGTTAAGAGCGTGATCAGACTGAACCGGAAGGCAAGTTCGTCAAGGTTGCGTAACCCCTCCGGGTCTTAGCCTCATCTGTAAATTGGGGCTGTTAAGACCACTTATGTCAGGGTCGTTGTGACGAGTAAATGAGATGATGTATGCACAGGACCTAGAACAATGCTTGGTGTATTAGGCACTCAACAGTTATTATACATTTTTATTATTGATGAGCTGATCTTTAAAGAGTGATTTATGCAAGGTCAACATTTTAAAGTAAAGAAAATATATCGACGAGATCAGAAATGCTGAGTGCTAAGCGCGGCTCATTGCCTTTGGTTGGTTGGCTTATAGTTTTTGTTTTTTTTTTTCAATATAGTTCAGCATGGATCGAGCTAACGTTGAAGAGTTTTACGAAGTGTACAAAGGAGTGGTGTCCGAGTATAACGTAAGTGCGAGGCGCGCGTGAAGCGCTGGTGCTCAGAGCAGTTCGTGGGTCTCACGTCTTGGGGAGCTCAGCGTGACCTTTAACCATGAAAGCGTTCCTTAAAGTAGTCACGATACTGCCAGTTGCCAGCCGATCATGCCCAGTGACTGAGGCATTCTTATCCCAGAGGGCCACTGGATCAGTTTTAAAAATACGATATTATTTCATTTATGAAACAATTATATACAGGTATGCAAGAAAAAAACTTGCTGGGTGGGCTATTGACACATTTTGAAATTCTCTCTGGAGTTTATAATATTCTCAGGATGGAAGACTGTCTTAAATGCTTTAGAAAGTTAAAAACAAATAGTTCTTAACATTATGGTATCACGCCACAGCAGTACATAATACCAACTTTCATGACACAAATGCGGATGGTGTCATCTGGAAATGTGACAGAGACAAAGAAATACTAAGACTTAAAAGGAGTCGTTCAGAGGGCAGTGAAATACGTCCTTGAAAACAAATGACTATATTCAAGTCGTTTGACTGTGCGGAAGCCAAATCTTAAATTAAAATCACATAGAGTAGATCAAAGTCAGTTTCCCTCCCCTCTTTATCAAATTATCTCAGATACATGTGCACTGGTGGCCGGCCTCATCCGCGTTTTGTAGAGTTTTGCATACAGGCTTTTCTTTTTGCATAAAGTTCACTGTTCCTGACAAGAGACTCGATTCCCCCGCCCTGTCCCCCACTTCTCAACCCGCCTTAAAACAGGAAAATGAGGTGGTCCAAGAACTGCCTGAGCCTTGGTCTCGTTTGCCCCCCACAGTAAAGGCTGATGACGCAGTAGCCCATGCTTCATTCAGCACACTGATAGTTCCCTCCTTGTTGGAAGGAACCAGAGGATTTTGCCTTTTCTTATAGCTTCTCGAACTTCCGTGTTACTGGCTTGTCCACTTTACAGTCATGCCTTTCTTAAATGGAAGGTATTTTTAAATGTGTTAGCATAACATCATTTATTCAGCCGATGGCAACCGTTTTCCATTTCTTAAGTCTTTCTTTTTACATCTTCCTTCTTTCATTTGTTCAATTTGACTTTTAAGAAAATATTCCTGAAAGCAGCTGCCTTCATTCATCCACATCGTATGGTCGTTTTATCGTATATAAGACTAAGAGACCCGAGGAGACATACCCGCCAGCAGCCGTGCCCCTCAGTCACCCCTTCACACAATGCCACGAGGTGTTGAATTCGGTGACAGTAGTTGAGGGCGCTCGACTTGTTGTAGGTACATGTCTGAGGTGGGCCATATTTACCTTAGGAAAACTTAGAATAAAACCTCATCTCTGACTTTTAACGTCTTTTATATAGTGCTTTAAAATACCGTACATGCAATTTCTTTTTATGTGATATGCATTTATTCTTAGGATTTTTTTTATCTTGGGATTGTGGAGGTAAAATGAACATTTAGGACTCAAGTTTAAGTTCAAGGAAGAGGTACATTAAATGCTGCACACCCTTAGGTGTCTCTTAATTTAGACGGTTTATGTAATTCTGTAAAGTAGGCCTGCATAAAAATAATCTGAAGAGGCAATGTAGCCTAAAGGGACAAAAACGGGTGATCTGATTCTTGCTTACGTTGCCGCTTCAGCATTTGCATCATGAAAAGGTGACGATTGCTGTCTCATAGGGTTATCACGACCCACTTACTTGCCACACACATACTGGGCGTCTGTCTACTGGGCGCCAAACCACATGTTAGATCCCGGGCATCAAGCGAACAGCGGCAGAAAAAGCTCACAACCCGTGTTGGTGGAGCTTCGTCCGGGCGAGCAGGGCCGTCGAGTCACGTGATCCCGTCAAACCGCCGAAGCACAGTGGGTGGCGGTCTGCAGAAGGGACAAACAGCCTCTTTCTTGTTTCGGCAGTTTTTTACTCGACTGCAAACCTGGGTGACTTGAGAATTCTGTTGAGTCCAGTTTTTTAAGGGACACATTGTGCCTTTTGATGGAGTCCTTTTTCCAACAAGTTTTTGTCCATTTTGTGCCCGCCCCCCTTTATGTCTGTATTTTTAAAGGGATCTGTTATTAATCCTGAAAAAGGAAGAGACAAGTGAAGGAAAGACAGACATTTCACTCATCTCTTTTTGGACAGTGTGCTCATGCCTCCTCCTGCCCTGCCGACAACTTGGCTCTTGACGTTTATGTGCAGACGGTCCTTCAGTATCATGACAGAAAATCAGACTCGGCGTAATTAACCCGAAAAACCACTTACATTATGACCTCGGTGAGATAGCAGAGTGACTTCAGGGGGTGCGGTTAAGGACTCTGCCGGGTGGGGTCCTGTGTATCGTGTCATTTATGGCGTCCTCTCCCTCCTTGAACTTCTGACATTTCTCTTCGGTGCGATGACTGAGTTCGGATTAATATTTAATGTTGTTCTGTAATAACCTTTATTTTACTAAATCGACATTGTCTGTTCTTCCCTCCAGTCATTGAGACGGCCTTCATGGCCCACGTGATCTGGCCTTGTCCCTGACCGTCTTCCCACAGTCTCGCTCGGCGCCCTCGCCCGGGCTCCTTCGGTGACTCCCGTACGTCCCACCCGCACTTAGCCTCCAAGTCTTTGCGTTTGTTCTCACTTCTGCCAGGAGGGGTCTCCCCCTTCAAGGGGGAGGGGGAACATCCACTGAGCACCCCAGACACTGGGGAGGCCCTTCTCTCTGGTCATGTTTCATTATACTGCTTCGCACATGGGGGAGGAACCGCAAAACTGTGTGTGTGCCTTCGTCACCCGCCCAGCTCACGCAGTCTGCTCATACAGACGTTATAAACCCTGCAATACGTTTATAACATTTTGCTTTAAATATCCTTCACAGCAACTAAAGAAGAAAAATGTGTTTTCTATTTACCTGCACGTTTCCCCCCATTTTGCACAGATCCGTATTTTGCGGTCTGGTATTTTCCTTCCGTCTGAAGAACTTTCTTTAACATTTATCATGGAGTTAGAGCTGCTGGTGGCGAGTTATCCCAATTTTGTTGATCTGAAAAAGCCTTTATTTTTCCTTCATTTTTGAAAAATAGCTTCTCACTTGGGTATAGAATTCTACTATTACGTGTCTTCTCTTTTTTTCCTCTTTCAAGGGTTTTTTGTTATTTTTAGGATTTTTCACTGGGTCGTATATTTGGTTGTGTTTTTGGTCGTATTTTGTTTTTAGCCAATTTTATTATGATGTAAAGAATAGTACTGTACTTTACATTTATTCTCCTTGGATTTCGTTGGATTTGTAGGCCTATGGGTTTCATCAGAGTAGAAAACTTCTTAAAAATTCTTGAAATATTTTTCTGTTCACCCTTCTTCTTCTGAGACTCTAGAGTCTAGTGACACGTGTGACAGCCAGCTCGAGATTGTCCTTTAGGTCTCTTTTGTTGTTGTTACTGTCATTTTTCTTGGTCGTCTTCATGCCTGCTTTCGAATAGTTTCTGTTTCACGTCTCAGATTCATGTGTCTTCTGCAGTATCTCGTCCTGTTCACCCCATCCGGTGTATTTTTCGTTCAGATGTAGTTTTCATCTCTAGAAGTTTCACTTAGGTCTTTTTAAATATTTTTTATTTTCTCCACATCTTGATGGCCATGTTTCCTTCTACGATTTGAGCATGTAGCACCTGTTTGTAATAGCTGTCTCAACATCCTTATGTAACCTACATCATTTCTATCATTTCTGGGTCTGTATCAGCTTATTAAGTTTTCCTCTGGTGATTGCTCATCTTTTCGAATTTCTCTGCATGCCTGGTAATTTTCGATGGATACAGGATATTGGGAAATTTCGTGTTACATGGTATTGTCGCAGTCCTTCGTTCAGGCACTCGATTAAGTTGGTTGGGATCAGTTTGGCCCTTTGAGACTTGCTTTTAAGCTATACCGGATGAGAACAGAGCACCCATATCTAAGGGCGGTTTGGGGCACCCACTATGATGCATCGCCCTCTGAGGACTCCGATGATGCCCCGTGTCTCATCTGCGGTCTGTCCATCCCGGCGGGGAGAAGCACGAACCTTCTCAGCCTTGTGCTGCTGCTTCACCTACTGCTTCTGGTAGTTCTTTCCTCAGCCTTGGGTGCTTTCTTCTACCCGAGCACAGGCTCTTAGCCGAAGACGGCAGTGCGCGTCTCTGCGGACTCCTGTAGCTCACCTCCCCCGGCTCCCCGCCCCGCCAGTATGCCGTCCCGCACGTTCCAGCCGCACTGGCCTTCGGGAACTCCAGTCCTGGTCTGTTCCACTCAGCGATGACACTGGGTTCTGCTGTGTTTCTTCTCCCTGTCCCACTGCGTGGGAGCTGCCTCCAGGCAGTGAGACGGGCAATCCGATGGCTCACCTTATTTGTCTCCCTTCCCTCGGGGGTCGTAGTCCTGTGCTGCCTGCCCTTCAGTGTCTGGAAACTTGTTTCGTGTAGGCTGCCCAATTTTTAGGCGTCTGAGATGAGAGGAACCTGGGCCCTGTTCTTTCTAATATCTGGAAGTCATTATAGGGTTTAAAAGGGTCTTTGAGAGAAACACTCTGGAGTTTATATTTTAGAAATGTTCATTTGACAGTACTGCGCTCAAGTGGAGAGAGCCCTTTGAAAGGGAGCTGTACGAGAAGATGATTTCAGGTAACGAAGTGTCAGGTGGTAAAGCACTATGTTAAAATGGCGGTGGTGCTAGGAAGGAGAAGAGGGAACACACATTTCTGTAGGAAAAATGGTCGACATTTGGGAACTGTTTGGCATGTAGGGTACAGGTGGGGAAGAAGGCAGAGGTAACTAACATTTTGAGGAATAGTGGTGCAATTAAAAAAAGGAGGGGTAAAGATGAAATTATGTTAATTTTTAATATTCTTTCACATTGCACGTTATAGGAGATGGTGACAGAAATGTATTCTGGCCCTTGTGTGGCATTGGAGATTCAACAAAATAACCCTGCGAAGACATTTCGAGAATTCTGTGGGCCCGCGGACCCTGTGAGTTATTTATTGTTTAAAATGTTAGCCGTTTGTTTTGTTAACTAAGTATTTTAACTGGCTTGATGGTTTTTATTGCTCCTTAAAAGAAACAATACAAATATGAATAGAATAGACAAAAAATTTTATTCAAAGTAGCATTTTACATAATTTATTTTTATATAACACTTTTAAGAAAAAGTGAATTTTTTCACAATACAGAATGGGCAGAAATATTTACTGTGGCATTCCTGTTTTTGTTTCTTCTTGCTACATTGTCTAGGTAAGTAAGTTTTTAAAGCTCTCTGATAGAAATTCTCTAAGGTATTCATTATCCTTTGACATGTGTGAAGAACACTGATATGTGTGTGTATATGTTTTCTTTCGAGAAGGTTTTGCCATTTTTATGAGACAATTCGCGTTGGTGAGTGACTGAAATAACGTGGATCTCTGTCTGGCCAGACCGTGTCACTCGGCCAGGCTGCACAGTCACCCGGGCCTCTTCGGACAAGCAGCCACAGAGCAGGGAAAGTCCATTCTCTTCCTTTTAACATATGACACAGTTAAAGATTAGTTGGTTATCATTTGTACTTGAGGAAGACAGAAAAGAGGAAGAAGAAAAAAACGGAACAATTCCCAGAAAAGATGCCTATTTCACATAACATATGCTTATTTAGACTTATTAATTAGGGAAATGCATATTAAAACAATGATATAATTTTCTGAAATCAGAGAGATGGGCAGAACTTAAAAAGACAGACACACCCGGCGTTGGCAGCCACACGGCAGAGAAGGCCCTGTCGGCTGCAGTCCCGTGCGTGAGATGTGGTCACTCTCAGACAGTTGAGCCTTGTCCTTCACAGTAGTCACGTTCCGTGAAGTCACCACGAACAGTGGACTACAGAAGACTGAGATGTTGCTCGAAGGGGCCACACAGGGTCAGGGTTCCCGGAGCCTCTGGCCAGAGCCTGTTTTTCAGATGCGCAGCACGTAACCTTGTTTTACGTGTGTCGCTGTTTGCAGACACCGTGTTTAACACGGGCCGTTGATTCGGTGACATTGACCCCACAGCCAGCAGCACTGTCACTCGTGCTTGGATGGTGCATGCGCTGTACACGCATCTCGTCCCCGAGGCACAGCGCCGGCTCCACACGCTGAGGAGCACGAGACAGCCCTCGGGCGCGATGCACGGGGACACGTTACACAGTGAAGCGACACCAGACGCACACAGGTGTGGGGAACGTGGCCATAGGAGCCGGCAGAGCGCACGTGGCTCATCGTATCAGGGCCAAAACGTCAGCCTCAGCCGGGATTCTCGTGACAGCGGCTCACGTTGCTGCTGCCCCGTGCCTGCCCACGCGTGAGCGAAAACGCTGCCAGTGTCGATTTGGGGCTGGCACGCAACTTCTAGTGAGTAAACGACTTTGCAAAAATGGAACCCGTGAATGATGAGGATCGACTGTATTTTCTACATTTTTTTAAAATAATGAGCTAGGATAACGTTTCTAAAAGAAAAATAAATGTAAAAAATAATTAGCAGTGCCTGCCTAATAAAATATTCTGGCTAAAGAAAATAATTTTTCTTGAAGAGTAGATAGCTTTAAAGGGTTTAATACAAATAGCTTGAAAAAGTACGAAATACATACTAGAAAATTCTACATTTCAGAATAACTATTTATCTTGGATTTCTTTTGATTTGGTGTTAAATAATGCTCAGCCCCAAAGCATGTCAAAGGTAATAACTCCATCTCCGATTGTGAGAAGACGAAACAATGTGACCTAGTGAGAGAGTAATGGAGAAGCAGTTGACGTTACACAATTGGATAAAACAATGTTTTATAATATTTTTCCATGACAATTAAAACAAAGCTTTATTCAAATATAATAATACTGGTTCAACAGCAATATTTTCCTGAAAAGGCAGGAGATGTAATTCAAATTTTCGAGTAAGATCTTTTGAACTTTACATATCCTTTTCTGGTAATGTGTAGGTTTTTCAAATAACTTAAAGTGAAAATATTACCACCCCCCAACACTTTTTTTGGTTAAGTATCAAAACGGGGATTCAGACCTTTTTATTGTTGCTCCCGTCTTGTTACGTGTCTGTGAGACCCTGTCGCAATATTACCAGGGCATAAAATAGGTACAAATCAAATGACTTTTGAGAAGTAGATACAGAAGTACTTTTTTCTTCATCAAGTTTTAAAACTAGGCATTGTGTAATCTTTTTCTGAGTGATTTAGCTCTATCGACTCAAAAGCCACAAAATAAACGATAGTGTTTCCCTCATATTACATAAGTCATAATTACTTACATTATGGATCGATGGCCAAAACCCAAGAAAACATTTAAAAATTGGATTAAAGACAAAAGGAACTTTACACCCTCTCACTTGAACTCCTAAATATGACGTAAAACAAAATGTTTTCCCCATAAAACTGCTCAAACACCATTTTTATACAAATACGAATAGTGTTTATGCTTAAGTCTTTTCCAAAAGTTGTTTTTTATATATCCAGATTTTTAAAAACATTTGTGCATCATGTAACCCATCACATACAGTAATTGCATCCTCCCATACGGTCTTTCAGTACATTATACTATGAGAAACGGTGGTGTTTAAAGACAAAAAAGGAAAGCCTGAGATATAGTCTTTGATCTCAAAGAACTTACGATCTAGACAAGAAACAGTAAAAAGGCCGGAGTGGGAGTCCGAGATAGAGGGGTTCAGAGGGGAGCCCCGGTGAGGCAGGGGGACTCGCAGGAACACGGGGAGAACAGCTGTCTGTGCAGCTTCGCTGGTGACAGTGCATGACTCTGGAGGGCTGTCGCAGTGCCCTGTGGTCATGGACTCTCTTCTCTTCTTCCATCCTCCTCTTTTTCTCTCATTTTATTTGTGCTTACGACGTAACCGAGAAAGTCTGTCATTGTTTTGACATACAGTTCTGGTTTTGGCAATTGTATTTAGAATGTGCTCTTGTATTCTGACAGTGTGTGTGTGTGTGTGTGTGTGTGTGTGTGAGATATTAACTATTTTTAGATAATAATATTTAAAATATATAAAGGACTATATAACTCAATATCCAAAAAAAAAAAAAATTGACTTAAAAATGGGCAGAGGATCTGAATAGACATTTTTCCAAAGAAGACGTACAGGTGGCCAACAGGTATATGAAAAAATGCTCAACATCACTAGTCGTCAGGGAAACAGGGAAACGCAAATCAAAACCATAATGAGATGTCATCTCACACCTGTTAGAATGACTTCTCAAAAAGACAAGAAATGACACGCTTTGGCGAGGATGTGGAGAAAAGGGAGCCCTCGTGCACCGTTAGCGGGGGTGTAAATTGGCGTAGCCACTTATTATTCAGTCATAAAAAAGAATGAGATCTTGCCTTTTTTGTGACAACATGAATGGACCTTGAGGGAATCATACTAAGTGAATTAAGTCAAACAGAAAGACAAATGTTATATTATCTCACATGTGAAATCTAAAAAAAAACCCAAACAACTTCATAGATCCAGGGAACAGACTAGTGGTTGGTTGCCGGAGGCAGGGGTTAGCGAGTCGGTGGGCGGGTGAAGGCCGTCAGATGCGAACTGTTAGTTATAAAATAGGACCTGGAGGTAGAACGTACAGCATGGTGACTGCAATTAATAATACCGTCGAACCTCTGAAAGTTGCTAAGAGAGTACTTAAAAGTTCTCATCACAAGAAAAATATTCTAACTCTGTGGCAGGGGATGTTGACTTCCAGTGGTGATCATTTTGCAATATAGACATATGCTGAATCATGTTGTATACCTGAAACTAATATAATGTTATATGTCAATTACATATTAATAAAAAAGGGAGAGACATCTGATTTTAGACAAATATGAAATTATCACTGTGAAGGGCTGTTCTTTCACACACATACACACAAATTATAGCTGGTTTAAACAATAATTTGGGTCTTTGACAATTTTATCAGGCTATACAATTAAAAAGCCAGTACTTATTAACTCTCTAAAGGAAGAAAAATAATATGTCTCTCGAGGATCTAAAACTACCTCTGAAGATATCTGAGCAACAGAGTTAGAACAATTTTCTTCAGAGGCGTACCAACATGCCAGTCCCCAGGGGACAGAGCTGCTCACGTAGAATTATTTTGTCACGTTGGTGTCGACTGTCACCCACTTAGAAACCAAACACTAGGACGCTCTCTGGGTTGGGCCTTCATTTCCAGAATGAAGATATACATTGTGGACATAGTTGTATAATTATATATGGTTTATGTATTTTTTCTAGTATCGTGGAGAATACAGAGAAGTCTCCTTTCCAGAGGTTCACTGTGGTTAGACTGAGGTATAGAAATAAATTTCATTTTAAGAGATTTTTTTACCCTTTTACCTCCATTATTGTTGGATTGGGATTAACCTCGTTATATTCAACTGAAATTATTGAACACTCTGTGGATATCGAGCATGGCATGGTGGACGAGACGTTAGCTCTGTCCACGTGGGATCGGAAGTCCGACGGTCATCGAACAAGCGATCGTGTGAGTGTGTACGGGTTACGGCTGTGGTCAGTGCTCACGGTGTGACCTCCGTGCAAGGGCTTTGCGAGGCGGAGGGATTCCTGAGGGACCGTCATGGACTCTCAGATCTGCAGGGTAGAGACCAGCCCTGTGTGGCGGCCCCAGACCAGGAGAGAACCCAGCACGTTCTTGGGATCCAGAGGAGTCCAGGTTGGCTCTCGCTTCAGGCAACGTGACTGAAGAGATAGTCAGGTTCCGAAGGCCACGTGGCCCGCGTGTGCTATGCAAAGGCAGCGGGCAGTTCCATGGGAAAGCGTCGTGGGGCATCGATCGGCTTAGATCTGTGTTTAGAAGGTCACCGTGACCACTGTGTGCAAAATTGGTTGGAACAGCAAAGTAATTCCGACCAGCAACGACGAAAGCCTGAGCCTATGATCATTATTGGGTGGTGGCAGTGGAAGGTTTGAGGATGCATTTTGGAAGGAGAGCTTGCGGAACTTGGCGGTTTGGGTGTGGCTCTGAGCAGCCAGGTAGTCTACTACAGGTGAGCACATTTGTGACGAAAGGGACTATGATAGTTTGGAAGAAATACAGAAAGAGTTAAAACCCCAAAGCCGTGTTCACTGTGCTCATCATCGCACTGTCTTCCTGAGCTGTTGATTTAAATTGCGGGTTTCTGTAAACAGCTCAGAAGCAGGAGCTAGAAGCGGAAAAAACGTTGTCTTAAAAGCGCCCATCAGCTTTTAGTAAACGCGGAACCCTCGTCTCCGATGCGCAAGTTCTCGAGTGTGTCTGCTTTGTTTGTTCTCCATGGAAGCAGTCTGGCAGTAGTGGGCTCTGTGCAGCCCCTTCGATGTTAATTTTAATTTCGAAGAGTTTTTTAAACTGGAGTTTTGTACAAACAAAAATGCTATGTGTCATCCCGCCGTAACCAGCAGATGTTGCTTTCCTGTGAGTTCTGCTTTGGGGATTAGGACGTGGGTGGAATTAGTTGATTAGGATCCTAAAACAGATGGTCTATGAAAAAACACTCTTCCAAATCTCATAGGATTGAAATCCAACTAATAATATTTTTTCCTAAACCTGTAACCTTATGGATATGTTCTTACTGCTTTGTCATCTCCTGTAAATGTGATCCAGGCCGTTCAAGGTTACAGCTGGAGACTGTTTGGGGTTGCTCCCAGGTTTGACCTTTAAGCCTTCCTATTAATTACCATAATTTACCGCTAGAGATTGTGACAGTTACTGAGATGTCACATCTACTCTCGCACAGAATGCAAATGAAACGCTGATTGGATCATTAATGGCAGAGGCACCCCAGTTCCAAAGCTGCAGAAAGGACTGGAATAGAAAGGTGCCCCCTTCCTCTTCGGTGAGAAGATTCCACTGTTGCTTTAGTTGAAACGACCACATGCACAGACTGCCACCGACGAGTTCACCGCTCACAACCGTTTTTCCTTCGTTTTCCGTTTCCGCCGTCAACCTCGCTGCATCAGGCTTCGGAAGGTTCCTTACGCGGTGCAGAGGTGACACGCAGTCACCTCGGCTGAAAGCATCTCTTTTCTTCTCTGATTTATTCACTCACTCGACCAGTCAATCCAGCCAGCCAAACATTTACAAACCTTCCAGGTGCCTAGTACTCTTAGGCATTGGCAATGAAAAGATGAAGGACCCATCTTCCCTGAGCCAGGGGAAGTTCCGTGTGAGGGGAGGAAGTGACTGTGCAGTCACTACAATGTGGCCTTGTGAGTTTGGATGCGGACTCCTAGGTGCTGAGGGTATTGGCACTGAGCAGTGGGGGCAGAGGGAGCTGCAGGCGCCAAAGCCGCGGGGTGCCCCGTGTACGGGACGGTGGCTGGAGCGTGGCTGGAGCAGAGCGACCAAGGGCAGAGCAGCAGGAGGCGAGGTCAAGTTGGTGGGGCGGCGGGAGGCCGCGTGAGCTCTGTATGAGCTGCAGTGACTCTGGCTTTCCCCCGAGTGACGTGGAGGCCTTTGGAGAGAGGGACACAGGACCGACATGCAGAAAAAAGAAAATCGAGACTTGCGTCGCTTCCTATCTCATACGGCAACCTTTTAAGTGGCCTCCTTACCCTCAGAACCGCCGCCCGCCACTTCCTGCACCTGAGTAGGTTTTCGGTGGGAGCCTGGCGGGCCATGCCGCCGCTGAAGGCCGGTCTTGCTGGCAGCGTGTGCTGCGGGGTCGGAGGCCCCCGTGACCTCGCCCTTCCTCCCCGCGGGGCAGCGCTTCCTGCGTCTGTCGTACGGTGTGGGTGTCAGCAGTCTCCAGGTGAGGCCCGCAGGGGTCTTGCCATCGAAGAGGTAGTTACAGTTTTCAGGAGGAAGGGGCAGGGCACGCCGACGGGGCCACGCGGGGAAGCGCCAGGGACGGGCCGGGGGCAGGGGGACAGGCCCGGCGGGTTCTAACATCATCGGGTTCTGGGGTGTGGGGGAGCTGTCCTGCATTGTCTGGTACCCGGCCCTGGGGTGACCGGCCTGGAGTAGGAATGCCGACAGGGAAGGTGCGGGGGTCTGGGCTCTGCATTGTTTGGTCGCCCCAGTCCGGAGTGTCGGAAGGAAAACGACAGGCTTAAGACAGTCTCTGGCTCGCCGGCTGCGCCCCGAGCGGTTCTAAATGACGTGCGGCTCCTGCCCACGCCGCGCCAGAGTCCCTAACCTCCTCCTGAGGAGGGCGGTTTGCCTCTGGCCTTAGTGGTTTTCTTGGCGAAGCCTTCCCTGACCTTTCCAGCAGACTCGGAACTCCTGCCACGTCCCGAGTTCCTTATCACATTATCTTGTCGTCGCTGGTTACACGTACTGCTTAGCCTCCTCCCCCAGACTGCGAGGCCCCTGAGGACCTGATGGTCATGTTCCTCTCGGGCTTTCTAGAGTCTGTAGCCCGGCGCAGAACATGGCACGTGGCTGACATTTCGGACGTCGTTGTCGACAAACGGAAGATGACTGAGTGAATGAGTGACTGAGTGAATGAATGAACGCGTGAGCTCCGCCTCGGTCGTAACTGCGAGAAAGTCGTGCTCACTGAGGCTTCTTCCATTCCACCAGGGCTACGCAGACGCCTCCACGCGCTCGGTTTTGTCACCTCCATGAATGCTCATGCGACTCAGTGATTTGTGCCGTTTCTGCCAACTGTTAAATTCTGACTTTTTGCTGAACTTTTGGTGAATTATACCTTTTCCTTTTACCTTTGCATACTTTGGAGGTATAACTTACAGTTTTAAAATTTGCAGCTCTGGGGAGTGTGGTCCTTGATTTTTATGTGTGTGCACAGTGTGATCCAAGAAGTCTGTCGAGGTGGCCAAGACCTCGGGTCCTGTTACCTGAGTTCAGATCTCACCTACACCACTGGTGGCTTTGCTCTCTGTCCAGGTCGATAAGCTCTCGAAATCTTAATTTCTTCATCTGGGAAATTGGGATAATAATGATATCTACCTCATGGGATTATTATAAAGAATAAATGAGATTATTCCTGTTAACTCTCGAGCACGTAGCAACCACTTAATAGCTATTAGCTATTAACTAGCATTATTATGGTCGTTGGTATAATAGAGATTATTACGATTGTCACAACTTAGTGGCATTCTGCACCCATGCGATCTGATACTGGCCAAGGTTTAAAGGGTGCCGCGGCTCCGTTTTTGAGAAATTAAGAGCTGAAATAATACATATTTAGCTTTAAGTATTTAGCTTTAGACATTTTTAAGTATTATTATATGTCATATTTTATATAATCAAAACAAAGTCAATGAATTACATCTTTTTTTGTTTTATTATTACCTAGATAGGCTAGGCTGTCTGTTAAACTAATTTTTTTCAGAGAGGTTAAAAAAAAGGGCGAGGGGAGAATAGAAAGAAAATGTTTGTGCTGAGTTTGTTAAAACGGAGTAGGTTAGATACGTTTGATTTTTTAAACAGCACTTTTGAGATGGAAGCCACATATCAGTACGATCCACCCACTTGTCAATGTAAAATTCATGTTTTATTTTAGATATCCACACGTGTGCAACCATTGCCACAGTATTTTAGATCATCACCTCAGAAATACGCGCCCCCAGATTAAAACGGGCCCCACTGTCCTCCTACCCCTCAGCTGTAGGCATCCACCGATCCCTGTGTCTGTGGATGTCCCCACCGTGTCATTCTGGACACCAGCCTCAAAACATTGGCCGTAAGCCGTTCCGGTTCACTTAACCATCCGTCAAAGTGTCACCGATGGAGTCTGAACTTTCTGGGAGATACTCGGATCTTTGGGGGTTGGTGCTGTTCCTGACCCCCCTCCTCGGATCCGGATTTTGTTTTCCCTGCAAGGATTTTGGCTTCGCTCGTCCTCCAGCCTGAGCGTCCTCCGTCATGGCCAAGCACCGCGTCTCCCTCGCGACTGCCGCCCCAGCTGCTCTCCCCTCGCCCTTCATTCCGCGAGGGCCTGCGACGTCTGATACCTGCCTTCTTTCCTCCGCAGTGGAGCGTTTCTCGTCTCTCCCCCTCCCCTTCCCCGCCCGCCCCGTGTAATTTTGGCGTTTGGCTGTCTCCGCTCCCGCGTTCCCTTCGTCGGCGCCCTCCGCCTCTCCACGGCCCAGCACATTTATCTGCGTGACCCTCACAAAACGTTTTTCCTTTCAGTGCCTGGTTTCCCTCTTGCGCATTCCCCTTTTTATTTAAAAAATACGCATATTCCTCCGTAGGGATTCTTTTCTCTCTCTTTGGCTGCATTAACTGTTTTCTGCCAAACGAGACTGTTTCCTTTCGTATTTCTCAGGTTTACACTTCACCTTTTTGTCCCTTTTCTCTTTCTTCTTATTCGCAGAGATGATCGTTTGCTCTGCCTTAAAACAAAGTCACATTCCAATCAGACCCGTCTCCATCACGGTCAGGAGGAGGGTCTGGAATTTCCGCCCTGGCGAGATGGGCGCAGCTGCCCTCCGGAGCCACTAGCCTTTTAAAATCCCAAGAGGCCGCAGCAGCATGTGCCAGGCCCTGATGTCCCGCACGCGCGTGTACTGCTTGTCAGTTTCAAATGTCCGCCCCTAGTGGTATTGCTTAAAGACAGCGGGCTTTGTGTCGAAATGGAAGGAAGATATGTTTAAACCTTCTCGAGACCCTGGGAAATTACCGTGCGTGGACATGAGAGAGCCTGCCACCTTCCCAGTGCCAGGTTCGAGCCCCGGATCGGTTACAGCTGACGTGAATAGTACCTGCCGAGCCACCGAGTTCTCGGGACGTTGACAATAAGACGTTTTATTTATATCTCAGTGAGACAGTCCTAGCCCTTGCAAAGCCAAAGAAAGGGACTTTGGGGGCCCTCACATGTGACCCCGCAGACAAGCGCCACCCTCTCACCTTTGCACGTTGATTTTTGATGGATGACGTGAGATAACGAACCTGGCCATCGCTCCTCTGCAGAAAGTACAGGCGTGGTCTTCCTGAAAGCACTTAATTATAACATTAACTCATAATTTAGGAATTGTAATAAATTTGGGCAGTCTGTTAATTAGTCGCATTTTAAAAACTAGCTTTTTAATCATGTTTGAAAAGCAGAATCAAATATATAAATGATTATATTTTGAAAGTGGCTGAATTACGTGAACCCGTGTCTTGCAGCAATTATTTAAATATAGGGACCTCTTTTGATATGGCTTATTAGATAAAGCAAACGGCCATCTCTTTTATGAGATTAAGTAGTTTTATCAAAGTAAATAAACCTTTCACAATGTGAGGTATTTAGCACATGAACTGGCAATTTTGTGATTCTTGAACATTCATTGTTTAAGAATGCCTGCCATAAAAAGGGCCTGTAGTTACATGTTATTATAATAGTTAAAATACCTATTGATGTGATATATATAATTGTATAAGTTAACCATATACATTTTTTAAATGCTTACAACACTGCCATTAGTATGTTCATTTATTTTAAATTCAGTTTTCCAGTAAAAATTTAAGGCAGTTTATGAAAACATGCAGTGTAATGATCCAATGAGTGCGGGAAATGGGGTTGGGGCGGGGGGGTCACTGTCTCGGGACGTGAGTTCGAGGTCCTTGCCGAAGACTGGGGTTGCGGGTGGCTGGCACTCATTCCAATTACTATTGAATGCCAGGTTTGAAATGACTTTTTCTGTGAGTTCCCAAAATACTCAACTGAACAGACTTAGTCGAAGTTCAGAATTATCATTTGCTTTTAAGAAATCGCTTCATTTCAATAATGTGTGAGAAAACGAGCATCTGTAACACGCTCTGGACGTGGTTTTGGGGAGGGCGAGCGTAGCTCTGGCCGTCTGGGAGAGGACAGCTGAGGGAGAGGGACCCTTTTTCAGCAACGTACGTGTCGTTTCAAGACGAAAGTCATAGTTTGCAATTCTGTTAGGGAGAGAAAATGAGTCTCGGGGGAGGATAAGTTACCTTTAGAATGTAACTCCTGAAGAATAGTTTTTCTTTTTTAAACAAGCTGTTACAAAGACTAAAGACGAGAAAACACTATCTGTTTACAATAAAGACTTGGGGAAGGAAAATGTGATATTTCTGAAGGCAGCAGCTTTAATCTGTGTATCTAGGCAGTGAGGGACTCTGACTTAATTCAGTATGTCCTGTGCACAAACGAATGCTTTTAAATGTTTATGTAACCATGACAATATGCTTGTCATTGCAACTCTTGTGCACAGTTTATTTTTTCCTCTATAAATGAGGGACTTGCCTCAAGATCATATAAGAATGGGAGTTATTGCATTACAGAGGAATTGGGTATATATTTTAAAAATAGATAATAGAGAAGTTCAACAAATAGAATGCAAGATCATTTACTATCATGTGACCACTAATGTTTAGAGTGAATTGGTCTTTTCCACGTTACTGATACTCACCAGATTTGATAGTTCTTCAAGGAGTTTAGGCGTGTCTTCAAATCCCTGCTGGAAAAGTCGGTTATAAGCTTGCCACTCTGGTGGGTTGCTCGCATCTCGTTTGAGTTTCTCCACGTGGTGTTTTATGTCCGATGAAACAGTAATGTTGTCCTCAGTCAAGGTCACGGAGCAAGTCATTTTCAGAGCTCTGAGATTAGTGCTTTGAGTCCTTGATTCCATTCTCAGACAGGTGTGCCCCCGTTTGGGAAAATCTGATATGTAAAACCACTGACTTAAAAAATAGATAAATTAAGTGATGATTGCTTGCATTTCAAAAGAATTTGCTTCGGGATTCCTTAAAATAGGCACATCTGAAGAGTGTAATATAGCCAGAGGGATCTGGACTGTCTCTACCCTATCATTAACTAGGTTAATGAAGTGTATAAATTTGGGCATGTTAGTAATTTCATTCATTTATTCACTCTTGGCACAAAATCATTATTACTGTTACTCAGTGAGTCTTTCATGAACATCCTCTGTAGGATATACGAAGGTCATAATCCTTGTCCTTATGGAATTTGCGGTTATAGGAGTGAGACAGAAATGTAAACAAACGGAATACGATTCTGATGGTAGAGGCGAGCTAGCCTGTTAGGAGCCCGCTCTGGTCTAAACAAGGTGAAGGGACGAGCTGTGGCAATCGGGGAGACTTGGGAAGTAAGGAAAGGGCACTGAGAGAGAGTGGTTGGGGGGTGACCCCCAGACTTCGGGCCTAGCCACCTTGGTCGAGCGGCAGTGGCGTTCACACAGAGACGGTGTTGGGGAGGAGGCGTTGTCGTGGGGGAAGTAATGAGGTCGGTTTGGGACGAGTTGGGTCTGAGAGCCCCGTGGGGTGACCCGGTGGTTCGGCAGTTGTGTATTCTAGTTTAGGACTCAGGAAAGAAACGGGGCTGCACTTAGGGATTGAGGAGTCATCTGAGGAGACATCACAGTGGACAAAGTGGCCCTGGGGGAGCACAGAGGGACCCTGGGCAGGAGAAAGGCCACAAATGGAGAGAACCTGTGACCGGTCAGGTTATTGGTGTCCTTTGTCAAGGCAGTTTTGGGACTGTTGTGGGGCAAAAGTTTAAAGAGTAAATGGACAGGGAGATTATTAAGACTTCGAAGAAGATGGGGACGAGCTAGGGCAATAGTTACAGTTTTTTTATTTTTTAATGATAGGCAGACAGAAGCATTTTTATAGGATGCAGGTAAGAAGCTCTTAGAGAAAGGTTGAAAATCCAGACACATGCCAGTGACTCCCACATTGCTGTCTACAGTGTGGAGGCCTCCTCTGTGCTCTAGACTCGTGACCAACCATGCATTTGACAACTCCATTTCGATGTCTAATAGGCCAGTGGTCCCCAACCTTGTTGGCACCAGGGTCCGGTGCTCCCATGAGAATCTAATGCCTGACAATCTGAGGTGGAGCTGAGGCGGTGATGCCGGCGCTGGGGGCAGCTGCAGATACAGATGAAGCTTCGTTCACAAAAAACAGTAAAGAAAACTCAGAGATAAGCTACATACTGAAAAAAGATATCGGCATCATATATAACTGAGGAAAAGTAGACTATATTAAGAATAACAATAAAAATAATAACCCAATAGAAAAATCAAGAAAAGGCAGGAGCAGGCCTTTTACAGGAGAGGATATATATGGAAAGACTCACTCAGCCTCTTTAGCAATCAGGGAAATGTGGACTGAGGCCCCATTTCACACCCACCAGAATGCCAGCACTACGAAGTCAGCCAGCATCGAATGCTGGCTTTCATGGGGATGCGGGGTGTTCTTGGGCACCCATGGTCGAGGGCAAATTGTTACAACCTTAAGAAAATGGTTTGGCATTACTTAGTAAAACTGAATATGTACGAGCCGTAAGATTCCAGAAAAACTCTTAAACGTGTACACCAAGAATGCAGAATCGTCTGTGATTGCGTGTGTGCATGCACGCTTGTGTGTCTGTGTGTATGTGTGAAAGTGAGACAGAGAAGGAATTAGGTAAAAGTTCAGATGTTCATCAACAGGAGGTGGACGCAGTCTGGCCCAGCGCACACTGGGGTCTGCACAGAAATAACAACAACAAATGGCAGCATACACGTTAATTTGGATGGATCTGAAAAAACCATGTTTTTAAAACTAAACAAGGAAATCTTCAAGTGAAATTTATATCAGCGGTTGCTCCTGGGTAGAAATGGATGGGACAAAATAGGATGTAGTACACAGGGGCCTTTAAAGTTATTGTAAGACTTTAATTCAGCTTAATAGTGGGTACACAGGTATTTGTTTTATTATTTTTTAAATATGCATATATATCAAATACCTTTTGTATACATATTTCAGAATTAGAATAGGGTTTTTGAACATTTTTTACTTTAAACAAAAAAACTGAGTAGGTCATTAATATTCCCATATCTTTAATTTTTTAACCTCTTGTTTTTTTACCCCCAATTTTATGGGTTATTTGTAACCATTTTTCCCCTCAGTGTGAGCTAATACTAAGTTGATACAACTGTAACATTAAAAAAACCTTTAAAAATTAATGCCGTCAAACTGGTTTATTTCAAATCGAGTTGTTAAGACCTGTTGTCTATAAAATGTGAGCCTTTCACAGTTATGAACTGGGATCATGTTTTATGTGATTCTCATAATCTGGTAAAGGAGATCTAGTTATTATTGCCCCCTAATGTAGACCACAGCGGACTTTATGTTGGGCCACAGAAAACGCCTTAAGAGTGAACTGAAGATTTTCCTCAAAGTTTTCATACATTCAGGCTATTTCCAGGAAAAATCGGTGTCATCAGAGTATACGTGTGTTTCATGAATAACCCAAGTGTTTCGTGCAGCTGATATTTTTCTGACTAGCACCATACCCGGCTTTAACCCACCTGCTAATGTGTGTTCACTAGGAAATTGCCCGGCATTTGCGTCCTGAGACCCTCAGAGCAGTCTTTGGAAAAACTAAGATCCAGAATGCTGTTCACTGTACCGACCTGCCAGAGGACGGCCTGCTAGAGGTAAGATGCAAGCATCCTGTTCCCAGCCCAGGCTCACAGATAATCTCAGCAGTTCTGGTGTGTGAGAAAACTTTAATATTCCTGGATCACTCCATCACTTGGCCATCTGGTAAGGATGCTCCGTATGACTAGATAGTCTTCAAAGAATTAAGATTTTTTTTTTGATTGGCATATATTATGGTTTAAAAATAATTTACAAAGTAGAAAACTACATCATTAATTAAATAACGTAAAATTTGTTTTAAAATCAGGTAAAAATGCTATTACCATAAGTCGCTAGTCATGAAAATATGTCAGTGAAATTAAGAAGCCTGATATGCAATGCGATAGCATGAAAAATCATAGCTTGCCGACTCCTTATAGGTCAGGTTCTACCTTGAGAAACACTTTGTGTAAACTATTTCTCGTAATCTCCACAGCAGTTCTAAAAGGTTGGTATGTTTATTCAGGAAAATGAAATTGAGGCTCAATGTGGTTAAGTAATATCCTCAAACAGCTCATGTAGGACAGAATCATGTTTCGACTTCTTATCTGTTTAATTAACTTAAAATAAGAATGAAAGAATTATAAGAAAATCTAAGCGAAAATTGGTCTGATTTGAGGTTAAGAAAGTCACTTCTAGGCCAAAGCAAAGAAACTTTAAAGGAAGGATTAATATTTTTTTCTTATTGTTTTTAAATTTTTTGTGTCAAAAAGGAACTAATAAAATGAAAAGACAAATGATAAATTTAAGGGATTATAGTTAAATGACAGAAAAATGATTACCGTCCATAATACGTGTCTCTTTGAGTATTATTTGGTTTATGTCAAATCTATCTGTCTTTTTTTACTGCTACCTTTGAAGTCGTGTAGAAAAGCCTTCCCCATTTCGTTTTCATTTTCCTGCATCAAAATGTTCAATCCACCTGGAGCTTATTTGGACATCTGGTGTGAGGTGTAGACCTAGTCACCCGTCACAACACTGTTTACTAAATTCTCCCTTTCTCTCATTGTCGGTCCTCATTTATTGGATGCTTAGGGACACCTGTGCCTGATGTCGAACTTTCGATTGTATTCCATGGTCTGTGCCAGCAAAACGCTGTTTTTATTACTGTAGTTTATTTATACTTTAAGAAAGTTTTCTTGGTTATTCTCTTAAATTCATTTCTCCACATGCGTTATATGAGTTTATCGAATTCTGTACCCCACCCCCACAGGATGCAAACGGGACCTTGACTAACATGACGACATGTTTATAGATTAATGTGGGGGTGGCGTGTCTGTGAGAGTAAGTCTCTCCAACTGCGTATATGTTACGACTCTCCTTTTATGCAAGTGGAGTCTGTGTGTGTATGTGTACACACACACACACGCATACACACACACACACACACACATATGTGTCTTGGGCATAGCCTATTAAATTTATTCTCACAGTTTTTGTTTTCTTTGCTGTAGAGAATGACCTTATTGGCTCTATTTAGATTTTCTCCTATAATCCAAGATGTTAATCTGCTAAAATCTTATCTAAACTCTGTGCCCTGATATGAAATATTGACATCCTTGTGAAATGTAAAGATGTAACAAACTTTACTTTTTAATTACTCAAAAGACTGTGTTCGTTTTAAATTTTCACCTGTTTTATAAATATTCCCTTCACCTATAGCTTAGGACCTATAGTTTAGTTTTGAATGTAGTATTCGGTGAAACGAAAATATTATTAATCATGAGATTTGTGCCCATTAAAAATATTATCTAAGGTGTGCCAGTTGAAATAGATTAACACGCCTGCAGTTCACAAAGCCTTTTACTAAATGATTAAAATCTTTCTAACCGAACTGCACGGGAGATTTAATTGCAAATTAATGACTGTGTGGTTTCGAGAATTAATCAAGAAGTGGAAGTGGGTGTTTTAACAGTCCTGTCGGGTGGCTGATGATTCATGGCGTGACCTTGGGTAAGTCACTTTTTCTTTCCAGGCCTCACTTCTCTTATCAGTGGACTGGAATCGAGAATGCTGATATAACCATGGATGTTCTCTTAGTTAGGGATTAACTATTCGTAGATTACTTGGCTTTAAATGGTGAAGTATTATAAAAACACTTACAGGCCAAACGAGTCACCTGCTCCCAGGTCTTGAAATTCAGAGCAACACAAAGACAAGCTGTCTGAGCAGAGAAGCACTTTGTACTGAGAGCTGCTGTATTCTTTGAAAGGCAGCTCCGATCAGACAAGATGCCAGGATGAAAGGCATAAGCCAGAGCCATCGCGGGTCCTCCGGGATCATGGCTCCCTGTCGATGTGGCAGGCAGGGAGAGCGGGGAACAAGTTCCTCCTTCTTCATCTTTCCCCCTTGTGGTGTTTACTGGGCTAAGTGTGTGCCAGACATGCAGCGCTCAGGAAGTATGGTTTCAATTTGTATTTTGTCATCATCCATTACTTTTCCTACCTATCCTTATAAGAAGCCATTACAGGGTGTGTATTACTTGCCGACATTGTGATCGGACTTCAGAATCCAATAAGGCATTGCCCCTGTCTTCGTCGAGCTCATTACAGGTTTTAGAGGTCAAGAATCTTGGCAGGAAGATAGAAACCCAATTTCTCTGGATATCCTAACGGCGACACAGCCACTCTTGTGGTCATAGGAACGAATGACAGCATCTGTCGCATAAGAGCTTCTAGGATGTCATTTCGCTGGCACCGTTCCCTGACGCGCTGTAGGTAGAAGCTGTGCAGACCCGAAGCGTTCCTGGGGAAATGGGTAGCTTAACTAGTGAAGAAACACTGTTTTTCTATTAATGGCAAAGAACTGTTGAAGTGTCACTTTCCACTTGTGGTAAAGCACATGCGGTAGGGTGGAGACCCTCATATTGCTGGTGGCAGCTAAGTGGCCGCGGTTGCTGGAAGCTGTGGGGTTATTCCACACGATTTGTCCCAGAATTTGACTTCTTAGCGTCCAGCCAGAGGAGGAGGCTGACAGCAGGACTGCAGAATGCACACCTATCTACACGGGGCTTCGCTGAAGGAAAATTTGGGGTTGATTAAAATCGGAAACATTACGCATGTCTAAAGCTCTGCCTGATGTTCGCTCCTCTGAAAAGCTCCCGTGACACCTGTGGTGTGTGTCGGGGTCCGTGTGTGTGTGCGCGCGCGCGCGCATGTGTGCACGCATGCGCACGCATGCATGTGTGCGTGTGCACGTGCATGCATGTGTGCGCATTTGCATGCACATGCATGTGTGAGTGTGCGTGTTTGTGTGCACATGTGTGTGTGCACGTGTGTGTATGTGCATGTGCGTAGCCTCACACTTCCCTCTAATGCAGCCGTGGGGCCGAGCGTCACACGCTCCGTGCCCCTGGGCACGTCACCCGTTTCCTTGCACCTAGGTTTCCTGATCCCGCAGGACGAACATAATAGCGGCGCCCGCCCTGGCGGGTGGCAGAGCCTGGCACGCTCGCGGCCACTGCCGGGGAAGCCGGAGCGCACCGTTCCCCAGATGCTCCCCGAGTTCCGTGGCCTCGGCCCCTTTGCAGGTTCCTGGCAGAGTCTGAGTCAGTCCATGGCCCATTCCTTCGCTCGTCCGCTCTGCCGGGCGGCTCCCCCTGTGGTTCTGACGGGTGGACGCGCCGACTTGGCCGCGTGGCGTCCGTCGCTTCGGCCTTGTCCGTTTACTGACTCGTGTCACGTCGCGTGCGCCGCCCCTTGGCCCCGCGTCAGTGTCAGCCCCTCTCTCGCGTGTCACCGACGATCCTTCCGAGGGCCTGTTTTCGCGTCTCCTTGCTTTCTGTACCTTTTCCAGAACTTCACTGAAAATAATGCGCGCGCCTTCCTCCCGCATTGCTGCTGTCGTCTGTTCCCGGGACCGTCTCTTTCTGAGGAACCGAAACTGAAATTCTCCAAGTTGCTGAACGGGGACGTAGGAGGAAGTTCGAGTATGTTTGAATTTTGAATTCTCTACGCCGAAATGATGCGTCAGTTGTTCATTCAGATATTTTTTTAAAATTGAGAACACAGCAGTGAACAGGACGCGTGTTAGCCGCTGCCCTCACGGAACTGGGTGGCGTTAACCGTAGTAATTGTGCCCTAGGTGATGAGACTGTGGGTCTCGCCTTTGTTTTTCTTTTCTAAATATTCTGTCACTTGGTTACATCACTTTCGTGATTATACTATAAAAATTTAAGAAGTATGGAAAAGATTTCATCATATGTGTAGTCGATTGAAACAAATCTGACTTTCGCTGTCTAATTATTTCTGAATTGATTCTTGTACCGGTACAAAACTAGTTACTCAGGCATTAATCAGAGATGAGCATAGGTGTAGAGTGACGAAGACGATTGGACAGGCCTGGATTTCTCGGCCTCTGCACACAATGACACTCGTAGTTTAGTTTTAGTTTTAGTTTCTGTCTTGAAGGAAGAGTCGTGAGTTTTACTATTACGTTGTCAAAGAAGAAGCAACTCGCACGAAGACAAGAGCGAAGAGCTTTCTCTGAAGAGATCTAAAAATAGCTCAGTAAGGCCTGTGCTTTGACCTCGAGGTGGAAAATGGCAAGAGATAAGGCTGGAAAAGTCAGCAAGGGCCTCGTACAGACAATATTAAGACATCTGAACTTCATCCAGATGGCAATAGGAATCTAAACAAATGTTTCACACGGGGGGAACAGTCACACCTGTGTTACAGAGATGGCTCTGGCCGCAGCGTGGAGAACACATCCACGTCGGGGCGGGGGGCCAGTCTGGAGGGAGGGTGAGCGGTAGAAGGCTGTCCAGGTCATCCAGGGGGAGATTCTAGTAGCCTGGATGGATTTAGCAGTGTGGACAGCCAGAGGCAGTGCGTTTCAAGAGACATTTAGGAAAGAACTGGCAGCCTCGGAGACCGACCGGATGTGAAGGGTGACCTGTGGTAACGAGACGAGGTCGAGGCGTGTCCCCACGCGAGGCGGTACAGAGGCCACCGTCTTCACCTGTGATACCGCAGTTTCTGAAAAGCAGAGTTTTTTCATAGGTCTGATGGCAAAGCCTAACCTGATCTTACTTATGACGGTGTAACTTTTCTGTAAGCCACTAGTGTGACTGTCCACACCGCTGCAGAAATATTAATGTATTAGACTACGGGGACCGAACCAGACTCCTTAGAGCATTATATAATATGTAGTGTGTGTACCATATCACTATTCTGCATTTCAACGTATCTGGCACCGGGAGTTTTGAATAAAGGATAGTAAAGAAGGTTTGAAGTAGCTGTGGAGAAAGCTGATCACAGAGTATAGATTTATGGGTGATATTTAGGATTCAGTTGACTTGGGAGACTGCGTGTATCGTAATTTGATTGTTTTCCTGACAAACAGTTGGACTGATGCAGAGGCGAGGTTTTCACAGGCGGGTGCATTGAGGAATGGTCACTGCGGAAGTCACAGAGCGCTCGACATCAGAGCCGGGGAAAGGTGTGGTGGCAGGAGGTGCTGGAGCAGGGGAGATGAGGACCGAGGGACCGAGGCCTTCCCGAGCCTGTCAGACAGAGACCCCCAGAGTCGCAGGGAGGGCTGCGGTCAGGTGACATATTTGTTTAAAGTTTCTGAGGTGGGGCTTCTCAGGTTCGGGGTGCCACAGAAGTGGCCGGCAGTGTGGACAGAGGGCCGGCATCCATCACGGGGACACATAGGCTTTGCTGTTTAGCGAAATTAAAGTCACCCAGGATTATGGCCGGAGGCAGAGTCGGGAGGAAGGTGGTGATCCAAAGTCAGAAGTTTGCAGCAGAAGAGAGAAGTGGCCCTGAGAGGTGACAGCAGCAAGAGGAAGAGAGGACGTGGCCCCAGCAGAGCCATGGAGCCCCGGGCCCCTCCACGGCGGGCGGGGGTCCTGGACGTGGCCCTGGGGGCCCCCAGGGAAGCGATGTCTCAGGGACGTCCATCTCCATTTCAGGACGGAGGCCTAGGGACGAGGTCTGGTTCCAGGGCACTGACGCTGGTAACAGAGGCGGGGTGAGGAGCCGGGGGGAGGGAGGGCCGGGGGAGGGAGGGACTCGGCGTGGAAGAGCAGCCGGGTAGCCGCCTCGGCCTCCACCTTGGTGTGTGGGGCATTACAGGTTAATAGTTTTTTCTGGTCCCTAGTAATCAAGACCGTCAAATTAGTGTCCTAAAAGCCAGGACTTTCCTTTCTCTGGTCTGAAGCGGCCGCTGAGCCTGGTGCGGCAGCTCCATGGAGCGTCAGGAGCCCAGGCCCCATCTGCGTGTCCTGCCTGGCCACTCTCGGCATGGGCTTTGCTGCTCCCAGGGTGACTGGCCGATCTGCAGTTACCACTTCTGTGTTCTAGGAGAGCAGGGGCCAGCGGTGAGGACCGCCAGCCCCGTCGGCAGCCCCCTCCCGCCCCCTTTCAGAAGCTTTTCCAGAAGCCCCACTCAGCCCCTTCTGCTGATGTGTTTGCCGGGATTCAGTCCCACGGCCACCCCCTCCTTCAAGGGGAGCTGGTTGGAAACATTGCTGCCTCCGGCAAAATCCAGCTTCTGCTGGAAGGAGGAAAGGGAGGCAGAGAGCAGGACCCGCCACAGGCGGCCAGCGGGTCGGCCGCCATCTAGCTAGCGACCAGGTTTCCAGCAGGATCGGCCCCCTGGTTTGATCGCGTCCGCCCCCGATCAGCCTCTTCATCACCTGAGAACTTGGCGGAAATGAAATGCTCTGGCCTCCCCCCGGCCTGCCGACTCAGAGATGCTGGGGGCCGGTCCCAGCCCACGTGGAAGTCAATGAGGGGGTGTGCAGTCATATCATTGGTTATTTTTACATTTATTATCATTGCCGTCTTTACCATTACTCCATTTGGCCATTGGGAAATAAATATTTCAGAGTCAAAGGGCAGGCTGTGACTTTTACGGTGCGTCCGCTACGTGCCGGGCCTGTGAAGTGGGGTCTCACTGTCTGAAACCACTGAATTCTGTTTTCACCAAATACAAAGCACACGCTGACCTGGTTTCAAATGTCGTTTTTAAATATAAGTCAAAGAAGCCTTTCTGCGTTTAGCATGGTCCTTTACGACTGACCATTGGGTTGTATTCCCTTACGATATCGCCGAGGTCAGCACCCAGGCCCTGGCCTCAGGCCACAGCAGCGAAACTCAGTCCCTCGGGTTTTCTTGCCCAGCTTCGGCTTCTTGTTGCACAAACTGTTGTCTAGCGCCCGGCTGCAGAGTAAAACTCGTAGACGACCCCTTGCGTAGCCAGGGTTTGAGAGGCAGAGGCAGAGGCGCTAGTAGGGAGGGAGTGATGGTTCGCGTAGCTGAGCAAAACTTCCCTTTGCTGCTGCTTATTACACATGATCAAAGCTTTCTTCGTCCCCGCCGAGTGATGCTTCTTGATGATCTTCATCTTCATGATGATCTTCAAAAACGCTAACAGTTAACATGAGTGCATAGGGTCGATTCTTGGTCATTTTCCATAACGGAGAAATGAAGGCGTTTGCGAGGGCACCTGAAGCCCGGAGAGACGCCAGCGGCCGTTTGTCCACTCATTGCAACCTGGTCACCAGGTGGCGTTTTACGTTTTTGGTAATAAGCATCCAAGTGGACGTTCGATTTGCTCTTTTACTCTTAAACTCGTTTTTTCTTGGTCATCGTTTTTAGAGCACAGAAATATTTGTTGTGGGCTTAAAATAAATATTTAATGATTAAATAAATATTTAATGATTGAATGAAGGGACCCAAAGTCACAGACTAGGAAGAACTTAAGACTGACTCATCCCAGAACTATATAACCTAGATTTCGCAAGATCGTATCATAACCAAGTGTAACCCTCTCGCAACAGACAGAAGTGTGTAAGTACTGCAGTAACCTCTCTGAGTTAAACATTAAACGAATAAATTAATAAGCTCACTGGGGCTCTCATTTCCAGCAATCCTAGAGTCTCTGCAAGAACCTGCAGGATAACTGGTGTCGTGTCCGCTGTGCGTACAGGCGTCCTGTGAAAGGAAGGAGGTGCCAGGCCCAGCGCAGGCAGGGCCCGAGGCTCTGACCCTGGTCTCACGTCAGGGACAGGGGCCCTTTTAAGCTGAGGGACGTGTGACTATTCACCTAGCACGTCTGCTAGTGCACTCACACGGCCACCGCCGAGGTCCAGTCCCTTGGTCTCCCTGACTCTGAAAGAGCAAGGAGGAGGGCTGCCCTCTGCCCTCTGCCCTCCGACCCCGAACTCTTGCCTTTGGTCTGCACACCGCTTCATTTGTCAGCCAGCGAGTAGGCATGATCTAAGTTACTCAGTAACTCGCAGGTGACTGATGAAGTCCTCAGAGGACACAGAAAGGCGCCGTCTCTGACCTAGTCCACTTCATCCTCTCTCCCATTCGTAAAATGCTGCTGCTGCTCTGTCTTTGGTTTCAGAGTGGAAGCCGCTGAACGCACTGCTTGTTCTTTGCGTTAGACGGTTGTGAAGATTTCTGCTTTCACGAGCGAGAACAGGAGTCGTCAAACAGAAGGGAGGCTTGAGGCCTAGTGTTCTCAGAACACATGCATGGAGGAGGTTTTGCAGGTTCTGTCAGGCTTTTAAAGAAACTTGGAATAACGTTAGTCCTCAAATGCCAAGTGCCTCTATGACCACATAATTCTGTGTAAGCAGTTTTCTGTGAGATCATTGTGAATAATCGTGATAACGATAGCCAGTCCGTTCTTTAACCCGAAGATACCTTTAGCTATAAAGGTAGCAGCTGGACACCATCTTGCAAGCATCTTAGCCACAGTAGAGTCCACGTGTTCTTTCCTTGATGCAAGTATAAGTGAAATCTGGACTACTGTCGTTACTAACTTTTAATCTTATCCAGGACAGATGTTTACTTCCTATAGTCAGGAACTTGATGCAATTATGTGTGCGACTAAGTTTAAAAGCTATGCCGTGAAACTGTGTTAGCTCCTTCATGTCATCTGCTTATTAATTTTGTAATTTTGCGTATGGGATGATATTAACTAGCTTCGGGGGTGCTTGCTGTCTGCCAGGCATTGGAGGTACATCGACATGTGGAACTCTCACTGACGTTCATATCGTGACCCTGTTTACAGATGAGTAAGGAAAGCACAGAAGGGTCAAGCGACTTTCCCAAAATCATACAGCGAGGACACAGCAGACAGACGGGACCCTGGCAGTTGGGTACAGAATTTGCACTTGCTAACCCTGCCGCCTTTATGTGATAATCCGAAATGCGATGAGTGTGTTTTTCTCCAAAGTCGTGATGGAGTGGTGAGGGAGGCAGAAGAATTAAACTTGGGGACAACACGACAGAATATTTGGCCTCCCTCAAAAATAATTAGGACGATTGCATAGCCACTTGCGTTTTATCCTTAGTAACGTCTATTTTTATTCACAAACTTGTCCCCCTCAGTTTTAGCTGAAAAATATAAAATTTTTCCTCAAAGATCCCCCGACCGGCAGGCCACCTCGTTCTCGGGCAGGCCTTGGCTGTACTCTCGGTGGCATGTAGGTCATCGTCAAGGAGCACGTCCGTTTTTGCTCACTTTAGACAGAACGCCCGTGTGTGTGGCCCCACATCAGCGCGGCGTCCAGATTTCTCTCTCGTGGTGTAGACGTCGGCTAGGAAGTCCGCCTTGGAAAACTGTGGCTGATTGTTTGAAATCCAGACTCGCGTGTCATTTAGGACAAGTGTGCAGCCTCTGGCTTTTTTCTCCCAATGGTACTGGATACTGTATCTCCCCGCTGCCAACTCCCCTCTCTCCAGTGTCCACCGTACCCGCCGTGCACCGCGTTCTGGCTCCTGTCACTCACGTCATGCACTGTGTGCCCACAGCTCTGCTCTTTGCCTTTTTTGTGTCTGAGGGTTTTAAAAATTCTCTTTTCCTACTCGATTCAGCTTTTTCGTTTTTAAATTTGGATCAGCATCTGTGACGGCTTCCGTCTGTCGCGAGCACAGTCTCCTTGGGTGGTTTCAGCCCTTTTTACTGGCCCTGTCATTTCACGCAGCCTCCCACGGTGGAGGGGCGAGGCGGGGCTGGAGTGAGCTGGGGCGGGGAACCAGTGTGTCACCCCCTAGTGGGATTGAATGTAGTCCCTCCATGGAAGCTTCTGTTGATGCTTCTGTGCCCCGCCTCCACCCCGCACCCTCACTGTGACAGCAGATGACTCTGGCATAAGGCGGGAGAGTCCCAGGGAAGGTAAGACAGAAGGGTGCGAACTGGCTCCTCAGACTCTTCAGTCACGTGTTCAGAGCCCACATGCGTCATGCTTATAATCTGCTGCGTGGCGAGTGCTAATCCTTCCATCATAACTACCGGCGCCTCTGGCACCAACTGTAGAGTCACACGGAGCTTAGTCTACTGGGTAAATGAGTAATGACTGCAGGTTTAAAATGGCAAAAAAAATAACGTCTTTGCTTGGACTATCAGTGTAATAACCTTCGGTGCAAAGTTCTCCTCGCCGCTTGTGGCACATTAACTTTCTGGTTACTGTTCAGTCACCACTGAGAGCTGACGTCTGCTGCTCACCGTGCATGAGGCAATGAGAGTCGTGAGACGGCGTAACAGGGCCAGGAGCCCGGCAGCGAGCCCGCCTGCGGGGCGTGGCGACGGCCCCCTCCCAGCATCGCCTGCCACCTGTCTTACCCGGCCGTTCTTCCATTGGCCATGCGGCGGCTTTCTGTCGTGGACACCCAAGCAGACATTGATATCGTAGGCTGCAATTTTTTCTTAGGGTAGCGCAACTTCATTCCGTGTCTTCTGTGTCCGCGCCTTTGTTGATGACCATCCATTGCAGACAGTCAGTTTCTTTACTCGGATTCTAGCGGGTCTCATTTAAGGGATATTTTCTATGGATTCTCTTAGCTCTTCTGCCATTGTTAGTTTCGGTTCTTCTACACTTTCGATTAACATACGTTTATTGAAGATAACTTAAATAAAGGTGGAAGTGGCATTCTGGGCAGAGGAAATGGTACGTATGCTAGGAAACCACACAATTTGACATATCAGAGTTTAAAATAGTGTTGGAGAATGGCAAGCGAGCTTGGAAAGGTAGCTAAGGATCAAGTCAAATGATTGTTTTATGCCATTTTCAGGAGCTTGAAATTTTTCATAGGATTAGTCCATGGCCCAACCGCCCAAGATTGTTTGCAGAATATTGTAAATATATTCATTTTCTTGGAAAAAGCATCCAAAGCTTTCATCAGATCTTGAAGTGTGCCACGATTCAAAGATTGTTCACAATATTCGCACTGAAAGGTTTTAAGTGAGCGAGCATAGTTTCATTAATCAGAATGGAGTAACACGTTCCCATTTCCCCATTTCACGTCATAAATTCGATGGGCAGAACTACGTCAGGTCAAAGATTAAAGTTGCCAGGAAAACTCCTGTCGACGGCGGGTCCTCAGATAACGTTTCATTCAGCGTGGTTTCATTCTAACGTCGATGAGACATCCTAGGAACCCAGTGCTAGTTTACATCAATCCACAGATGGTAAAACTGGTTTTGTCATCGGTCACGTCGCTTGCAGTCACAGAGCCTATCGATGACGCTGAGGCCTCGCACAGCCCAAACAACCCAGATCCGGTCACTGAACACATAGTTCATTGAGCCATCTTCTTGAATCCTTTGTCCTGGCATCACGGAAAATTTTCCAGCCTTCTCCAACAAGAGTGTCAGATCTTGGTAACAGTTGTTCATAAACGGCCTGTGACACTGCGGTTGGCACCGAGGAGACAGGGATCCAGAGAGACATTGTCCCTGTTCAGAGCTTCGAGTTTAATGAGGAAAGGAGACATTAATCAAACAGTCACAAAATGAGCACATTCAGACTGTCATCGAAGGAAGGAGGGGACAGAAGTGCAGTAGGGGACGAGCATGAGATGACCCCGGGGGCAGAGGGCGGGCCTAGAGGGCTATTTTCATGCGATGACGAGCTTGGATCTTTACCCCAGGAAGGAGAGGCCGGTGGTGGGGGATGGGCACCGACCTGGTGGGTCTGTAGCGTTTAGAGGTCTCCCTGCTTGCCGTGTAGAAAATGAAGTGAAGGGGGACAAGTGGGGAGGGATCGTCACATAATATGTAAGCGTGACAACTGAAAGTACATAGACGCCATGCACTTGAACTCATGGGTCGTCACACATGTGCTGTCGTTTCTCCGTATGGAAAACACTGAGGCTGAACTCGTGGCTCTGCGCGCTCAGACTCCCCAGCAGGGAGCTGAGGCAGGGATACCTGAGGCCCGGGGACTCTGAACTGGCCCCTGGGATGCCCTCAGCGTGCCACGCAGAATCGGCACCTCCTTTGTATGCCACCCTGTGACAAAGACTGAGAAGTTCTGCTCTAATCCCGGTTCTCTGCACCAACATTTCATGGTTCTAGCTTTGGAGGAAACCAGATTTCCGTCTCACCGCCTCGTTTTCCCCGAGGGCAGGGGCCCGCCTGCGATCCCGCGCCTCGGCGTGTAGGTCGTTAGTCTCCTAGCCGGTGACGCCGAGGTTTCCCAGCACTCACACTGCCTGTCCTTGGACGTCAGGTAGCGAGTTGTCATCACAGCCATCAGGATCGCAGCTGCTGCTTTTTCTGTCCTTTAGTTATGAACAGAAGGACATTTTGTCCTTTCTCGATGGCCGGCAAAAATGTATTGCTCTAAGATATCAAACATCTTCTTCCTGAAACTTGAAGCTGGAAGCTTGAAAACTTCTGAGGAGTGAGTTTCCAGGGAAACAAGACTTATTTTATTCTGGCTAAGCTGGGAATATCGCAAGATCAGCATTCCTGTTCCTAAGTCAGTCCAAAGTCTGTAAGCATACAGAAATGATGAGTAGAAAGAGAAATCAGCTGAGCTTTGAATAACTTTTACTTGATTTGAACTTGAGGTCAAAGGTAAATCAAAAGTTTAAAGTTGAATTTGCCTCTGGCCATGCCACATGGGCTTCCATCAGTTGTCACTAACATCTACAGCATGAGGCAGGCCGAGTGCAGTGATTCTGAGTGCAGGCTCTGGAGTCAGGTGGCCTGAGCTCAGATTCCCACCTTATCCACCCACCACCTCTGTGACTTAGGAAAAATAACCTTTCTCAGACTCATTCTCCCTGCTTGCAGAATAGAAATAAGGATGTCTCACAGCCGGCATTAGATGAGACGATCTGTATATACAAAGGACTCATCATCGAAGTTGGTTACGGAAACAAACCACTCGAGGTGTTTCAGCAAGAAAGGGACGTAGTGCAGGGGAAATCGGCGGAAGGGCGGGGACGCCGTAGGCCGACGGTTTCACGCCATGTCACTGTGATTGTGACCCAGAGGTCAGGCAGCTGCCCTCACTGCCACCGTGGCCACAGCTGCTGACAGAGCCACGAACCTGATGACAAGACACTACCAGACTCTGCAGACCCTTCTCTCTCTCTCTGACTTGCTTGCCAGCACTCACGGCAGTAAGATGGCCTTTGTCTTGCCTCTCTCCTCCAGATTTCACATGAATGCATCTAATCGGTGGAGCCTAGCTGGTAACAAGCACCTTTGCTGCAAAGGAGTTTGGGAAATGTAGTTTGTAGCTTTCCAGATACCAAATAGAGGATGAGATGGAAATCGAGATATCCAATCTAAGTATCTGCCGCAAGGATGTAGCTCGGGTGCCCGACGAATGATTGTTATTGTTGGTTTTGCTGCTGTTGGTGTATTAGTAGCAGAAGTACAAGGATGTCACTTAATAGCAACTCATAATTTCCTGTGTAAGCTTTTATTAACCTTTAGAGATTGATTGGCTTCTATACTTAGGGGATGCGCTGAGGATGCATTGCAGTTAAATATAAATCTTTATCTATGTTGCGAACCCGTTATTTCTAAGATCCTTTTTTTCTCCCCAATAAGATGGTAGTAAATAATAAAGCAAATTTCTATGTATTGTCTGGTTCGGTTAACACGATAACTGAACTAACATAATAGAACTCAGTTCAGTTCACTTCACTGTTTAGTGATGGTGTGTGCCTTACAGTATTCAAGTGTAAACAGCTAGTCGATCTTATCTGCTAATGTTTTGTTGAGGATGTTTGCATCTATTTCCATAGAGACATCGTTGTTTAGTTTTCTCTTCTTGTAATGTCTGTCTGGTTTTGGTATTTGAGTACTGCTGGCCTCGTAGAATGAGACTTCTGTCTTCTGAAAGAAAATGAAACACTTGGTAGAATTCACCAGAGTTAGCAGAATTCACTCAGCTGAGCCTGGTGCTTTCTGTTTTGGAAGGTTATAATTATTGATTCAATTTTGTTAATAAATATAGGCCTCTTCAGATTATCTATTTCTTCTTGTGTGAGCTTTGGCAGATTGTATCTTTCAAGGAATTGATCCATTTCATCTAGGTTATCAGATTCATGGCATAGAATTTTTCATAGTATTCCTTTATTACCTTTTCCATTTCCATGGGATCTGTAGCGATGCTAAACTTTCATTTCTGATATTAGTAATTTTTGTTCTCTCTCTTTTTCTCTTAGTCTGGCTGGAGACTTATCAATCTTACTGATCTTTTTTGAAGAACCAGCTTTTGGTTTAATTGATTTTCTCTATTGATTTCTTGTTTTACATTTTACTAATTTCTTTTGGTCAAAAATATTTTAAATTAAACCTAAGGTTAAAAATTTTTCATTTTTAGCCCATGCCTTTCCAGTGTCATCCAAATAAGGATATAATTTTTAAAAGAAAGATATAAATAATAGATTTATAAGCCAAAGGAAATGAAGCAAAGACTATTTTTTCTATTCAGAGCGACATATAGGGATTTTCACTAGTTCTTTGGAAGTGATAGCAAATCGAATGATGAGCATTTTACAGCTAGAGATTGGATGACTATTTTACATTCCACCAAGATGAATATGTATTATTTTTCTTCATCTAAGTACATGCTGTTTTAGCCTTCCAGTACTGCCATGCAGGCCTCTGGGGCATGTTTTTCCCCTAATGCATTCAAAGGTTAGATTTAGTTTGCCCCAACTTAAAAATGTTGCTTTATATTTAAATCGGTAAATCTAGACAAAAACCAATAGAGAATAACCTGTGCAAGTAGAGATCAGTATTTTTGACTTATTATGTTGAGTATTAATTTCCAAATTAGAAGCATGATAGAGTTTTACAGTCTCGCTGCAGGACTCCAAAAATTCCATCTGATACTAACTAAACCCACAAAAAAGAGAAACACACCAGCTTAGTTAAAATTATAACACAGCGTGGATAAGTGGCTGTTCTCCCAGTGTTTTATGGATGTGGCAGGCATCAGGGCTAATTCAAACGAGTACTTATTTTAATCTCAGCTCCAGAGTCCTTAAACCTCTGGTTCATATGTCACACTAAATTTTAAACCAGAGATCAAGTTTCTGCATGATCTGAAAGACTTCAGTTTTGAAAAGAAGCAAAGAAAGGCTTACATTAAGATCGTAGATTTTTATGGCCTGGTTTTGTTAATTAAAAAGCTCTATTCTTATCATCTCCCCTAATTTAAATTAAAGTTTTAACATAATGTCCTTTTTTCACTAAAAGAGGTTATTTTAAATTTCCAGGGTCAGAGATTCAGTAAGGTCCTGCCCTGACGCCCAGATCATGTGATCATAGAAGTAAGCTCCGTTTTTAAACTATCATCACTGGGGCTGCCCATTTAATTAACCTTCTTTTTGTTGGCTTTAAGACGTGGGGTCCCCATTCAGCATCCCACTAATCCTCCTCGGTTTCTTGTGTGACCATGCCGCGGAGGGCACATTGAGAGGACGCAAAGTGGTTAACGTAACTCTTTAAAAATATTACCAACATTGGTTATCAAATGAGTTGTGGTTTCAACTAGCAAAACCCATAAGGGAAGCATTTATCTAGAGTATTGTAGTCATTCTGACTCACTGTGGAGTCAGGCCATTTATGAATTACTGTGACCAAGTTCTAACGCCCTCGCTCCCGAAGGCTGGAAAATTTTCCATGATGCTACAGCAAATGATTCAAGAAGGTGGTATTTAATTTTACATGTAATTGACATTTTTTATCCCTAACCCACTCCAATGCCATATTTGTGCTGTATATTAAATGTGACTCTAATATCTTCTTTACTCGGTGGGATTGGCATTCTCACAGGAATTAAAAGTGCCAACTTCTGCATAGCTCTCATTGAATGTTGACATTACAAATGTCATTTACGAGAGTGGAAGAAGAGATTAAAATAGCAAAGCATTTTTCTTTCTTACTTGTACTGTAAGATGTTTGAAAACTTTTCAAAAGGAAGGGGGTCTCAAGTGACAGGGCTTTATGTCTTTTGCGTTTGGCGTGGCGGTGACACTTCTCTTGAAGTTCTGTCTCCTTGGGCGAGCCGTTCACCCTCCAAGCACAGACGTGGACTTGAGACCCCACACGCCGTCGCGGCCGAGCTCCCCCAGCCTGAGGCCCGTCTCCCCGCCCCCCGCTCTTCCTCCTGCCCCCTGCACGGGGCGATCGCTGCAGCGTTTGCTCCCTATTCTCTTCACGGCCCACGGTTCATTCGCCTGCCTCGTTTGCCTTAGTTCTGTTTTCAGAGCAGCCGTGTTAGTCTGCGAGGGCGTCGTAACGAGGTGCCGCGGGCGGGCGGGCCCAGAGGCGGGAACGTCCTCGGAGCTCGAGGCTGGAAGTCCGAGATGAAGGGGCCGTGTCAACGCGGCTGCCCCTCCTGAGGCCTCGCTGCTCCGTGTGCGGACGCTCTTCTCCCCACGGTCACGTGATCATCCCTCCGTGTCGTCTGTGTCCAGTCTCCTCTTCTTATAAGGACGCGAGTCATGCTGGACGCGGATCCACCCTAGAGGCCGCGTTTTCACTTGATGGCCCGGTTAAAGATCTTTCTCCAAATACAGTTACGTTCTGAAGTACTTGGGATACGTACGAACTTGGGCGACACAGTTCAGCCCAGAGCAGTGGCCCAGGATGGATCTCATGTTACTTGTTGGCCAGCGGCAGGATTCAATTCTTCACATCCTGTTGACCTCCTCGCAAGGTCGGAAGGTGCTGGAACCTTCCATTATGTTGTGGTGATCAGAGAGGCTGCTGGGAGGAAAAGAGCCTAGCCTCACTGGCCCCGAGGCTGTGCCTCCATCTCGGCCAGGTCCTCGTCATGACAGCTCTGAAGGGCCAGGCAGTGGGATGCACCGTGCGCTGTTTACGTGCCTGACGTGCCAGGCGTTGTACGCAGCTTTGCACGACTGGATCCTTAAGCCGGTCCTGGAAGGTGGGGACCGCCAGCATTCTCATTCGGGGGCTGCGAGGCAAAGAAGTGCCAAGAACGGAACGAATTAGAAGTTTTATATAGAGCAAGAAGTGAGGAGGGAGGCTGTGACCGGCTCTGGTTCAGCGGCTCAAGAATTGAGCCCCGAGACCTCTGAGATGACCTCGGCCTTGCCCCGTGATTGCCGTAGTCCCAGGTGGCTCCTCTGTGTCCAGCGTCATGTTCTCATCCGGGCAGAAAGGACTGGAGGCCCGAGGGCAGAGGGATACAGCCAGCTGAGTGGGCCTGTGTTTAAGGGACTTCCCTGTGAGTTCTGTACTTGCCTATGTGACATGGGTCAGAAATGCGTCACGGTCCTCCCCTCCCCCACACGCGATGGCGGCTGTGCTCTTTGCTGCCCCAGCAGAATCCAAATTCTCTTTATGAAGGTGGAAGGGACAGTGAGAATCGGGTAGGCGCCGCACGTTGATTTTCAGTGCGGTGGTTGCCGCTGCCCTTTCTGCTGTTATCGTGACGCGCCATCATCTTTCCCTCCTGAAACTTTCCAGAGGAAGACTCCCGAGAAGGATATCCCTCTGGTTTAAAACACTTCTCAACTCCGCCGACAGTAATCTTGAACACAGCACCAGAGAAGCGTGTGGCGGTGGGCTCGCCTGTGTTTGAAACGCTTGGGTTCTGCGTTAGCCGTTGACGTCATCAGAGACTATGAAACATTAATTGAAGTAAATTACATCGAGACTTTTGATGGGGCCAAGATAGTTCTGCCATTCAAAACAGGGCTGTGAACTAAGAACCAGGCTACTCTACGTGAATTAAACTGATAAGGCTTTAAATGACTCATGATTTTATGCTATTCCAGAAACTCAACGAACTTTTGGAAAATTTATGGGCCGCTGCTTTTCTTGTTTGAAAATAAGATTAATTCATGGTGGAAAAAGTATTTGTCTCTCTCATACTCGCCTCTTTCCAGAAACCTTATATATCTGCCTTTGTAAAGAGGAATATAGCCCCTCATTTCCTCCCCTCCTGAGCCCTCCTCAGCTCTTTCCTGCCCTAAGGTGTTCGTTGCAGACCAGCCCTGGGCTTTGCTGGCCTGGGACTTTCTACTGTGTCGGCCTTTCTGTTGTTACGTCAGCATGTTTGGCAGGAGGCAGTGATGGAGACGGGGTGAGGAGCCAGCTTGGAGAAAAGAGAGGGCAAGACGGGAATGAAGAGCAGAGACACAGAAACGCGCGCTGCGGACAGTCAGCGGTCAGGTGTTCGTGGCCGCCTGCCTGTGACCGACTCCGGGATGCAGGCGAAGACGAGAGTGGCTTCCTCGCCCCGAAGAGTCCCCCGCGTGAAGGAGGGCGTTCCAGGCGGTGAAGTCCTTTCTCTGTCTTGGAGCATCCGGGAGGGGAGAGGGACCAGAGCCGAAGGCGTGCTGGCCCGGGGGGGCTGGATTGTCGCGCTTCACGTAATGCAGAGGGAAACGGGCGGGTGACGGGGTGCAGCTGGCCTTCGGGGAAGCCGCCTGCGGTGCAGAGCCTGCTTTGGGCAGTGACAGTGGTGGCGGATGGAGCCCAGGGCGTCTTCTTAGCTCTTCCGCGTGGTCTCCCAGGCCTCTGTCTACCCACCGGGAGCACTGGCCACCTCAGCGCAGGGCCGTTGTCCCCATTCACCTTCCCCAGGGCCTGTGCCGCAGACTCTACTGACACAATATGAAGGTTGAAATTTCACTCGAATACAGACAGCCAGGCTAACTCTTATGCTGCTGACAGAGGGGGCGTCTCACAGAAAACGTGGCGAACACCTTTTATAACATTGTCCCTTGACGGCTCCCACTCGCCCTTCAAAAGATGCTATCAGCGTATGCTTCTAACCACGTCGACGTCATTCTTTCTTAAATCTGAAATTGTGTCAGCATTTGCTCTCAATTGGTTTCCAGATTTAAGTGAAAAAGCTCATCCCGACTCCCCCTCGTTAATAAATTCCGATTAGACGTTCTGTTGGCTTTGCTCCGTTATGACCTAAGAGCTTTTCTTTACTTTTCTAATATGTCTTCATACAAGTGATATCCCAGCTTCTACATAAATTTCATGCTTTCGATTTCAATGATTTTCAACTTGGAGCTTTTCGTGCTGAGCCGTGTGTGAAGAAGGATAGCGATACGAATTCCCCACGAAACACGCGGCCTGCGGCGTTTCTGTCAGAGGGCCCTGTCACTCCCCAGGGTTCATGTCTGCTGTCCCCTGTGAGGTCAGTAGCAATGGCCGCCCAGGCAGCAGTTCCCCGAGGCCCAAGTCTCCAAGGAGCCACCAGGACACATTCCAAGATGCCCTTCCTGAGTCGCTCTGTCTGTCGCGTGCGGAGCTCGTTGCGTGAGCCTGCTTCGATTCCCCTGTGGTGAAGCCCAGGGGACCCCGTGGAAGGTGACCGCTGCCTCTCGCCCGCATCCCCGTTCCGCGGCGTGAGGCCTTACCCATCTCCTCGGCGCCCTCATCGTGCTGGGGGCCTCCAGAGCGCCGTACGTGCCGGCAAAGCCAGGTGAACGGGGAGACTTCCCTCTGGCCTTCAGATCGCGGGCGACACTGTTGAGTGGCCTTGCTGCCGGCCCCGGCCTCCGAGGCACCCACTTTGCTCTCTCTCCAGGACAGGAGCTTGCAGCCCCACTGACATCTGAAGTATCGAGAGAGAGAATTATTTATCTGTACGTTACCGTGCAGTACTTCACAGTGTGGTTCCCAAAACGCAGATGCTCTTTCCTGTCACTACAGAACGATGACGGGAAATCGGGCCGCTAGAACAGTGCTACGTCTGTGAACAGGCCTTCGGGTCGCCCGGTCTCTCCCACGACGTCCGTTTCTGGTCTCGGAAACCGTCGAGGACCGCGTGCTGCCTCTGGTTCTCACGTCCCTTTCCGTCTTCGTCTGCCGGGGTCCTCTGCATCCCTGTGATTCGTGGGGCCCCCCCCCCGGTGGAGCCTCGGCTCTCAGAGCGTGATGGCCTTGCTCAGAACCCCTGGCTCATTGTCATACAGCAGCAGAGTGGGCCGAAGCACACAGCATATTGGAGAAGCCATAAGAGTGATACTTATTACGTAGTGTTCACTGTATGCCGGGCACTGGCTTAAATGCCCTCCATGTTCTAACTCATTTAATCTTCGCAACAGCCCCGTAATAGGCAGCATTATGTTACAGATGTGGAATCTGAGAAACGGAGACGTGACTCAGTCAGGGTCATCTGGCCAGCAAAGAGCAAGGCCCGGCTCCGCCCCTCCTGGAGCTGCTAAGCGGCGAAGGCACCGAGGGCGTTGAACAGAGCCGTGGGCCCCTGGGCACGTGCTTAGCTCTAAACCGCTGTTCCGTCAACTGAAAGATGGGACTAGCAACAGTCGTACGGGTTATACACGGTGACCCGGTAAAGCATGTGCTATGTAGCGAGGTCTCCATTTTTTAAGAAAAGTGAAATTTAAAAGGTAAATACTAAAATTTCTGTGGCTCATACTGAGATACGGTGGCTCTCAGAGGACGCGTTTGCAGTCAGTGGGGCGGGGAGGAGGGCAGAAGCGGCAAACGTCGGTTCTTAGTTTTAGATTTTTCCAGGGGCCGGGCAGGGACTAGCTACAGCCAAAACCACCTCCACGTCAGAAGAGGCCAAATAATGAGTCACAGAGCACAGCTCTAGAATAAATTTCTAGAAAGGACTCCCATGTCTTTAGTTACATTAGGAAAAAAGGTACATATTTCCCATAAAGAGAAGGTTCAGTGCCATTGCATGCTGGGTTGGGGAGCAGTCACCCCCCCAGCTCTAAAGAGTGGTCCTCACCAGCGGGCGGCAGTCGAGGGCTCAGGAGGTCTTTAAAAGAGACCTCTGAGGCCGTGGGTGGACAGAACTGCCGAAGGCTGGCGTCACCTTGATGTGAAATCTCTGTTTTGTCTTTGAACGTTCAGACACAGCTTCTGTCCCTGTGGAGCGGACCAGCGTGAAGGAGATGCTCCTAGCACTTGGTTCGGCTTTTCGTAGCATGTAGATTCGAGGGCACCCTGGGCCCTGTGGCTTTGGCGATGGGCAGGGACGCGGGGCCTGAAAGGTCCCTCTGAGCCCTCCATCCGCAGGGCCCTGGACGCCCTCTCGCTGAAGCCCTTAACCCGAACGGCTGGCCCCCGACAACCGTCAGGTGCCGCGGTGAACAGGTGGCTCCCCCTTCACCCACGGGCCACCTCCCACCCGGGCCGGCACGAGGGGAAGACCTCAGACACTGCTCGTAAGAGTCCCGGGTTTGTGAAAACCAGTTTTGCTGAGGCTTTGTGGTGCACGAGCTGGAGCTAGTGCGTCAGGGCTTTATTATGGCGCGGGCCTTTCCTCGGGCTGCGGGCATTTGTGGCCGAATACAAAGCTGTATTCCGTAGTCACTAAGAGGCAGGACCTTAACCGATGCTTAATCTCTCAGGCAGACCGAAGCGGAGGTCTGGCCGCCTTCGTCCAGCCCTCTGTGCTTAACACTGGGTGGCATACGGGTGCCATGGGAGACTAACAGGCTCCTCCCCTTCCATTTCCCAGAGTGGGGCCCCCAGGATGGCACGTGACAGTCTGGCTGGTGCTCACCCCTCGTAAAGAAAAGACAAGAGGACGTTTCTCTGTTGAATTTGAAACCCAGACCACTTTACTCACTCAAATGCTGCTCACCTGGTTCCCCTCTGTCCTCATAAGGCCCTTAGTCCTGGATTTTCAGAGTGACCCCACTTAGTTCTCCACAGGCCAAATGTGCCCTGATATTGAAGTGTTGCCGATCCTTTAAAAAGCCAAGCGTTTGAGCTGTCATTGGACTTTGAAAGATTCCGATAACTGGATTTTCGTGTCTGATCACTGATAACGTTTTTTAATTTGGAGTTGGAGCAGTTCCCTCCGGTAATAAGTGCAGTTGGAGCAGACAGGGCAAGCTTTGTTCTAAAATAGAGTTCAAATGAGATTTTGCCCAAACAGGTACAGAACTGAGAACCTTGGTTTCTTTTAATGCTGTTTTTTGAGCAAAGGTGCTTAATTTCTAGTCAGCCATTTATCACTGTCACGATTTTTAGCATATCTGAGTACCAACGGAAACTTTTAGTATTTTTCTTTAAGTATATTTATTATTCTACTTAAATGGAAAATTAGTATTGTCCTTACTTGGAGGTCATAAAATAAATGCAATGAAAACGAGCCATTAACTCTAGCTGGGCGATACCGTCTGCCGAAGGGTCTGAGCCCGAGGCCCGCCTCCTTCCTCCTCAGACGACCCTCCCGGTGCTTTCGTTTCCAAGCGGCACCCCGCCCGCCTCTGGAAAACGTGCCTTTAAAACGCCTTCCCTTTCTAGTCTGTGCGAGAAATTCAGCATTCGATTGATCGGACTTGGTGAGACCCCCTTTCTAAGTTGTGTAAGAACACCGCAGACGAGGGCGATGACAGTGACCCTCCACCCGAGAAGCGTCTCAGCTACTGAGGGACGGAGCGACCGACTGATGAGGAAAGATCAATAAACACACGGAAGCCAGAGCTCCGTGCGTGTGCATGTGCGCGTGCATGCATGTGCGTGTGCGTGCATGTGTGTACGTGTGTGTGTGTGTGTGTATTCTCCCCGCTTTGGCATCAGCTTGTTCTCTGTATCTTTGGCTCTCTTTCTGTTTTGTTTATTCATTTGCTTTTTAGATCCCACATTCGTTCCTGCCTTATGTCACTTAGCATCATACCCTCTAGGTCTGTCCATGTCATCACAGATGGCAAGATTTCCTGTCATATGGCTGAGGAACATTCCTTTGCGTACATGTTCTACTTCTTTATTCGTCTATCGAAGGACTTCCAGGTTACGTCCGTATCTTTGCTATTACTGCTAGTAACGCTGCGGCGAGCAGAGGGGTGCGTTTGAATTAGCATTTGGGGGAGTTGGATGAATACCCGGAATTGCTGGATCATGGAGCAGGCTTGTTTTTGATTGTCAAGGGGCCTCCATGCTGTCTTCATGGTGGCTGTGCCACCAGCAGTGCACGAGCGTCCCCTTTTCTCCGCGTCCTCACCGACTCTTCTCGTTTGTCGATTTATTGATAATGGCCGTTCCGGCAGGTGTGAGGTCATATCTCATTGTGGTTTTAATTTGCGTTTCCTTGACGACTAGCAATGTTTTCATGTCTGTTGGCTATCCGGATGTCTTCTTTGGAGAAATGTCTATTCAGGTCCTTTGCCCATTTTTTTAATCAGATTTTTTTTTTTTTTTTTTGTATTTGAGTTGGATGAGTTCTTTATATATTTTGTATAATAACCCCTTACCGGATGTGTTGTTTGTGAATATATTCTCCTATTTAGCAGGCTGTCTTTTCATTTGGCTGACTTCCACCGCTGTGCAAAAACCTTTTAGTTTGCTGTGGTCCCATTTCTTTTTGTTTCTCTTGCCCGAGGAGACGCGTCCAAGAACATACTGCTAGGAATGATGTCAGTTTACTGCCGTGTTTTCTTCGAGGAGTTTTATGGTTTCGAGTCTAACATTTAACTCTTTGACCCATTTTGAGTTTATTTTTGTCTATGGCATAAGAAAGTGGTCCAGTTATTTTTGCATGTATCTGTCCAGTTTTGCCAGCTCCATTTATTGAAGAGACTGTCTTTACCCCATTGTATATCCTTGCCTCCTTTGTCGTAAATTAATTGACCATATATGCGAGGATTTATTTCTGGGTGCTCTAGTCTATTAAAATTGTGTGTGTGTGTGTGTGTGTGTGTGTGTGTGTGTCTAATCTTTCTTATGCCAGTACCATACTGTTTTGATTATTGTAGCCTTGTGGTATAGTTTGATATCAGGGCATGTGGTACCTCCCACTTTGTTCTTTCTCAGGATTCTTTGGCTATTTGGAGTCTTTTATGGTTCTGTATAAATCTTAGCATTCATTGTTCGAATTCTGAGTAGAATGCCAGCATTATCTCAGTAGGGATTGCATTGAATCTGTATATTGCTTGGGTAGTAAGGACATTTTGACAGTATTTGTCCTTCCAGTCCATGGGCATTGTGCCTTAATGGACTCACTTTTCCTCTTAATTTGCTGCTCACGAGGTAACAGTCTCAGGTGAAATTTGTAAAGAATAAACAAGAACAGCAGCCCAGCCGGACTGGGGCAAGAGGGCGGGAACGTAAGCTGTGTCTGGTCCGTGCGCCGCATCTACTGTCGGCAGAAGGACGTTCTTACAACACGAATCCTGTCTTCCGCACTGAAGGGGTGATACTGCCTCGCACCAGAGGGCGTTCTCGGGGCCAGCCCGAGGGCAGGGGCCCTGCTCGAGCTGGGGCAGCGCAGGCTGTGCAAAAGGTCTCCATTTTCAGAAACAGGACACCAGGATTTTTGTTGGGGCACTGCCCGTGGCGGTTAGCTGATACTGAAACCTCAGCTCGATTATGCCAGGGAAATGCTTTTGTCTTCTTTCTCGCTGAGGCTAATTTTTAAATGTGGCTAAATAGGGACTTAGGCCAAACTGTGAACCAAAAAGCAAGGTACGAGCCTTCTAAATTTACTGAACCTCAAACCTAACCTCGTTTTTTTTTTACCTGAACTGCTAACATCTTTGACTTTTTTTTTTAAACAGACATATCTAGTGAGGCACTAGCAGGAACCCAAATGTCATGTTATAAACTACGCAAGGTAGCACTGTAAGATAGTCCTGAACTTCGAAACATCACCGTCTCCGCCCGCCTTTCCTACGTGTCCCTTTGGAGAGCCGGGGGTCCCGAGCCAGCTCTTGGCCTCTGGCAGGTGGGAAAGGCCGAACGGCCGTATGACGTGTAACGAAATCATGTTTTGTCTTTCAGGTTCAGTATTTCTTCAAGATCTTGGATAATTAGCAGCAGCGAAAGGAAAGCAGTCACAGACCGGGGCGTTTAGACAAGAGCGAATCATGCACGTGAGGGATGTGTTCATTCTTTTATTGTCCATTGTTTTAACCTGACTGAATACAAGACCAGCAAGAGCGCTGTGCTCCTGGCAGCCGTTACACGTTAGAGCAGGGACTTCGCACTGCAGACACACTTACCACCGGTCTGTGGGGTACCGCATTGCTTTTTATAAAGTCCAAAATAAAGATTTATTTTTCAAACAAGTGACTTTGGTTTATTTCATACATTACACTTTTTTCTTGCAGAAAAAAATAAAATTGTACAACTGCATAAATATAAAATTCTTCCACCATGAAAATGGTTAAAACATCCATGAAGACACAGCACCAGCATGTGATGCCTCCAAGAAAGGAAAAAAGAGAAAAGAAAAGGTACAAAGCAAATCAACTCGCCTGATCACTGGCCAAAGTGACGGGCGACCCAGGTCACCTACAGCTTCAGAACACACTGGAGGACAAGGTAAGAGGTGTCAAGACAGCATTCCATACAAAGCACAGCACGACCGCTCACTTTTGTGTTTCTCTGTAGTGTCACTTAAAATTTAAAGGGCAGTTCCCCCATGACAGCCCACCCTCCCAGCCCCAGGGGAAAAAACAAAAAAAAAAAAAAAAAGACCTAACACCACAGGAAGAGACTATGGAGTGTGTTAAAAATACTCATGAATGGGTCATTATCTCTGAAAGAGCCACCCTCCCCCCAAAAAGTACCATGCCGGTTCGATTCCCGTTGCCTATTTACACCTTGGACAACAAACCTTGCTCACGGAAAGTAGAAAACATATGATAAAACATGGCTTGAAAAATGACCAGAGTGCACCTATAGTACTGTACACTAAGTAAGATACACAGGCGGCGATACCTAGGGGCCAGAAACACTGCTCACTACGTCGGTTATGGAATCATCATTTACAGTAGAAATGGGCACGTCCCGAGGCTCAATTTGTATTCTTCTTTTGTCATTTACAGTAGAATAAATATTTTGTTGGCTATTGCTACACTTTAAATTTACATTCTAACCTATGAAATGCGGAAAGCTAGTGTAAAGCATATAGATTAAGTGTAGGTCCCATACGTATGACAGTTTGTTCAAGACTAGTAGGTTTTTGTATCTTTAACTTCTTAAATGGCTAGTGGGAAAGATCTGTGCTTGCGATCAGCTCTTCACCTCGATCTTCACGTCGAAGCGGCCCTGGAAGCGGTCCTTCTCGCTGTACCCGATGTTCTCCCCGAAGGCCTTGCACTCGATGCGGACCTCGGTGTCCATGGTGAGGTTGGTGAACTGCACGGCCAGCAGCGGCTGCAGGTACTTGGGCTGCAGCAGCTTCCCGTAGTAGGGGTAGTACTGCAGCGGGAAGCCGGCGTGGCCGCCCAGGCCGAAGTACTCCACGTTCCCGATCTTCTCCTTGTCCTCGTCACGCTACGAACGGAGCATGGGCGAGAGGTTAAGGGCCGCATCCCGACCCCGCCTGTCCCCGCACGCGGGGACTCGGTCCCACAGCGCCGTCCGAGCTGCGTGCGGAGGGACGGCCGCTCCAGCCCGCCTCGCAGGGGGGGTGCACCTCCAGCACTGGGGGACGCGGTCCCTGTCTGTGCGGAATGGCCCTAGACACGAAGGTCAGGCGAGCTTGTCCCCAAGCCACCCTGCCTCCTAGAAACGGCCGGCCCAGAGAGGGACGCTGCGGTGGCGCCTCGGGTGCTGCTTCCAGTGACACGATCCCCAAAGCGTAACCATTAGCCTTGATTTACCTGAGGCCCTTTTCTCTCTGGCGGCAGCACGAGGGACTGTCTGGTGTTAGGTCCCCTTCCTTCCTAACAGCCCCCCGGGCCCCTGTTTGCGGCCGGGCCCCCTCCCTTTCTCTGCCCTCCCTCTCACAGTCCCCCAGGCACCTGTTTCTAGAGCTAACGGGAGTGTGGAGTTCTTGTTACCCTTAATTTCACATCAATTTTGTTTTTGGTTTATCTTTGAAAAATACTGAAAGACTGTCAGTTAAAAAAACAACTTTGCCCTCAAATTTCTCTCGCACGCTCTGGGCCAGAGAAGCGCCTGCGTGGGCGAGCGAGCGCTCCCTCAGTTCCGCAAAGCAGGGCGCCAGCAGTGCACTTCGGGGGTTCGGTCTCTCGTCCCAGCTCAAAAACTGCGTTTTTTTGGTTACATCTTCATCCTTCCTTTACCCAGCAGAGCTACAACTCAGCTGACTCATTGCTGGCGGCAGTTTTCCCTGCTTCCCACATTCACATCCCGCCTCCCACCTCTCGCTCCGCCCCGCGGCTCCCCACCTTGCCGGTGCACTGAACGGGCAGGACGTAGGGGTTATACTTCAGCACCGCGGAGGTCTCCGAGGATTCGTTCTTGGGAGGCTAAAAACAGAGCGACGTTGGTTAATAAGTTTCATAAATCGCTTTAAATTTCCGAAAAATAAAACCAGTTGGTAACCCAAACAAGTACACGCTGGTCGCAAGTTAACGGAAAGACACAATCAGCTGCGGACAGCAGAATGAAACACTCCCTGCCCGCCCAGTCCTGGGCAAGGTCACGCTGTGATTCTGTTGAAATCAAAGTAAGTGGCCGAGTTTTGTGACCGCGACAATCAAGCTGTGATGCAGCCCAGTACTGAATGTAACGTCGTGAGAAAGTTGGGAACCGTCGTAAGCGTTCCTCGAGGACCCCGCAAAGTTAAGGGCCACGCCAGAAACAACGCCTCGTTCGCTACGGTTATAAAAGACGGAAAAGGTGGTGGCTGTTTCTGCCCTCACAAAGCTGGGCTCGCCTCCCGCGCTGGGAGTGGGTCCCGCAGCCTTCTCACGGGGGCTCTCCTTACACTCAGTCTCCAGCGCGGTGACTGCCAGTTAAGGAGCTTTTCCAGCTCCGTAAGGCAAGTCCAGTATGCCAACAGATAAAGGTGGCATTAGACAAAGGGGTCAGTCCCTTGAAGGGACCCAGAGTACACTCTGAAAACTGCTGCCCACATCGCTGGCTCGGACCTGCCTCAGAAGGAGGACGGCGGACAGCGTGAGCACGTGGGGATGGCCACGTCTCACTGCCGCACGGCCTGAGCCTGGCACGAGGTGTTACACCGAGCGAGCCTCCCAAGTCACACGATGGACAGTTCTCTGTCGCTGAGGAACTAATCGTTCCGGGACGACTCTCTGGTCTGGAATGTCAGAAAATGGTTATCTAGATTGGACTCTCTCAGAACTTTCTGCCAGCAATCAACGTATCTTTAAAATACGAGGAGAAATGCGTATCGATAAAGAAGTTGGCGGAATCTGTCCTCGGGGGATGAGGAAACAGGCACATTAAGTAAGACGGTGGGGTAACTGGAATCTGACAAAAATAATCCCAACGACGAAATCGTTGGGGACCTGGGGTGGGGCGATGAGTTAGGAAGCAGCAAGGGGTAAGCAAGTGGGGGCCGAATCAAAGGGAAGAAGGACGGAAGGGAGAGTAGCCAAACTCATCACCCGACAGTGTCTCCACAGAGGTGGGGAGAGACACAAATCACAGAAGACTAGAACCTGCGTCCGGGCTGCCGGCGCCACTCAGCCTTCCCAGGGCGGAAGGACGGAAGTGAGGGGCCCGAGCACACCGGTGAGGCCGAGAGTTCCCGGCAACGTGCATATCAGCTCTAAGTGTGACACGGCAGTTGTCCCTTTCCTTCCGTCACAGACCAGCCGAAGTGGAAAGGTGACTAGCATTCTGCTTGGAGGCACGCCCGCTGCTGCAGGAGACCTGTCGACCGGCAGCCGTCCAACCGCCTGCTCATGCATCCGTGCCTCTGCTGGCGGGCGAGGCATTTCCGACGCACCCTTAAGTTAGATGTTTCACCTGTACTCAGATTTTCTTTTGAAAATATTATTCATGGGTTACAAGCGAGCCAGATTCCGGAAGTGAGTTCTGTTCCTATAGATCCGTACACTGCAGTCAATCCCTATCGGAACGAACACTACGTACACTCACAATAGCAATGCCCACACGGCTGGAAGAATCCACGCTTCAGGGCAAAGGACAGCAGTGTCTGCTCACGATCGCAAGGAGAAAAATGAAATAACTCGTTTCATGAAAGACACCGCCAATGAATCTCCCTTTCTCGTAAAGAATTGCTAGTATCTTAGCACGCGTGAGCCACAAGTAAGGCCGAAAGCCGGCGGCGGGGTCATCAGGGGTCAGCCTGGCATGGTATCCGCCTTCTAATTTTGCAGTGAAATCTTCATTCAGAAAAAAAAAAATCTGTTTCATCAGATTAGCAGATAATTTTTTAAAAGCACTCTGGCTCCGAGAACACCAAAACCAGAGCATGCGGACACGCGGGTAGCTATAAAGCTTAAAAATATCTTTTCCTATTTTTACTTTTAGAGAGTTGACATTGTGAAAACTACTCTGGACACTGAGTAGCACTGAGCGCAGGGTCACAGGCTGACCCCGGGATCTGGCCTGGCCACTCCATTTCTCTAAGTTCAGAAAACGAGAGTGACGAGCTATGGGAATGTCGCGGTGGGTACGGAAGGTTTCAGTTTTACTCTACTGACTGGGCTTCAGAGGTGTCAACGCGAAACGTGACAGCTCCCTCGTACTCTCGTCCCACAGTGCCGATGGCTCATCTAAAGTCTACGCGTGACAGAACCACTTGCCTTCGGTTTGAAGCCCAGAACTCGGTTGAGCTTTATGATGACGCACGGTTTGCCGTCCTTGTAGCCGTAGGAGTCATCGTTTATCCCAGAGCAGTTTCCCAGCCACTCGAGCTTGAACCTGCAGACCTTCCGCTCGCCCGGGTCACTGTCGTAGGGTCCTCGTTCTTTGTATTCGCTGGGCACACCTAGAAATGCAAACACCGTGTTTACACTGCACTGAGGGAAGGCGCTTTCTCCCCTGTCACCACGACCCGGTCTGAGGCCATGCTGTTCTGCGCTTAGCGCGTCGTCTCGAGACAGCGAGGATTCCCCGCGGTTAAACCAGCTCCCGTCTCCCTGCTGACGTTAAAAAGGCGTTTTCCCCAAAGCGATCACTGGCACGCAAGCCCACCCCAAAGCTTCGTGGCCCTTGGTAATGAGCACGTGGCCTGCGGTCTCTGGCGATACTTCTCTTCCTTAAATAATGACAACTCCGCTGTGTAGGAGACTCAGAGGAAACTGGATCGCCCTTCGCGAGAAGCATCGTTTGCACAGGCCGACGCCCGCTCGGTAGCAGGGACGCCGTAATTAGAACACGAATTCGAAGGACTGTCACTAATTTTCGGAACTGGCAGTTTTGGGGTCAGATTGTCCTGGAGCTATGCCCCCACCTGGCAGGTTGAACAGTAACGAGGGGAAAAATTGGGAATTGGGTTCTTTCCTTTCCAACCACCATTCGAGTGGTTTTGTTTGTTTAGTTCTTATGGATTTGAGTTCTTGCCTTTCAGAGCTGGGAGTTCTTAAAAGCATTTGTTCAGCTGAGAAACTGTACTGGAACATTTCTGACTGACCTTCATTACCGACCCAGGGAAAGAATAAAATATGGAATCCAAAGTTAATACAAAGCCTCCTGCAGCAAACTGATGCAAATATCACAATTCGTATGTATTTTTTAAGTTCACAAATTAACTATTTTCCCTTCAAATGACAAAGGGCCTCGATTCAGTCCGTCCCCTATGAAGTGATTCCCTCTAACTCTGTATCACGCAGGCCTTTTCATCACGGCAAAGATGAAAACCTCCTTTAAATTCTAACGCGAGAAACTTAGTGAATATGAACCTTTTAAATTAGTAAATCTCTTCAAAATGACTTAAAATGGCAATTCACCCCCCATTAGGACTAAACAAATCGTCTGCCGTACCAAGATCGAAGATTGGTAAATGCTAGAATCAAGTCAGAGGGCTGCTACCACCTAGCAACTCAGAGACCGATCTGGTTCCGGCGGGTAGGACAACGCGGCCCAGAAAGTCACACTCCAGGTAGCGAGGAGGACGGTGTGCTATACTCACGTCACTGGCTTAACGAAACATTCTCCACCATTTGTCAGTCATTTCCTTATCCAAAAGCTCGGCTGCCTGAGACCTGTTTCATTGCCCACGCCAGACCAAGGTCTGTAACACACACCCTGACCCTCAGCCCTCCTCTGTCCCCAGCTGTGCGGCTACAGAGCCCCCCGTCACGGGGCGTCCTGCTGAGCAGGCCCTGGGCGCTCTTCTGTGGGGGAGCCGGCGGGCAGAGAGGCGGAAGCCGCAGCGACTGTGCTTCTCGAAAGCACTGGGTGTAAGGAAACCAGACCAGAGTCGTGGGCTGAGTCTCGGTAAGAAAAAGCTGATGTGTCTCGCTTTTTTGTTTTTTAGTTTTGTTTTAAAGCAAGACACCTTTCAAATGCAGATCGCAGCAACGCTGGAGATGACATCGTTTCTCCCATCGCATCCGAGGCTGAACTGTAAGAAGCCTTCTTGCTTTAAAAAAACAAAAAGCGGCCTCTCGACATGGCCAGAGTCTGATCTTTCAACCACTTCAGGACTGTCGTTCAATGACTAAATAACGAGAAACAAGAACCGACCACAGACGTCCGAGACGCGTCTACTCACTGCCGCAGTCTTCAAAGATCATGTCGTCCCTCTGGGCGGCGTCTTTGTACTTCTCCAGGAACCTAACTATGTTCGTCACGTACGCTTGGTAGGTCTTGGAATCCTGAGGACGGAAGGAGATTTCAGTCTTCTGGATCTGGGGAATCTGCGTCAACCCTGGGCAGGAGGGGAGGCGGAAAAACAGAACCGTGAGCGGGAAGGAAGCAGCGAGACGACCCCAAGGCCGGCCCCCCACGTACAGCACGGACTCTGCCGACCGCACCGGGCCGGGCGGAGTGGGTGCAGCCTGCCCCTCTTCCAGAATCCGTTCCCTGGCATTTAGACCAAGTGCCCGTGACTATGTCTTAACGTCACAGACCATTTAATTTTCCCAGCAACATTTCACGACAAGGCGTCATCTCCGCTTTGTGAATGAAACACTTCTTGCACAGAAAGGCTGGGTGCCCAGCCCAAGGTCACAGCGGGGGCGGTGGGACCAGAATTCCAACCCGGCTCTGCTGTGACCCGAAGCCCGCCATCCTCCCGGTACACCCTCGTGCTCACATTCAGAAAACGCACTCCCTGCTAGCTCGCCACGTGCACGGGGCGTCCCTTCCCCAACTGCTAAGCTCTTTCTGTGGACGGCTGCGTGCCGCTCCGGACCCCGCAAGGCTCAGCACCACCCAGCGGAGCTCTGCGCGGGGTCTGCTAGCCGCAGATGGACCACGTGACCTAACCTGGAGGATTCGGGGGGCGTGTGCAGGTACCCACTTCCCATTCCTAAAGTAAATGGTTATTCTGAGCAAGTCCGGCGCCAGCCGGGGTAAAAGTCAAAGGTCGTGTACCCCGAGTCTCCTCTCTTTAACCATGAGACTGCCTGGCAGCTGTAAACAACAGTGCACGGCCCTGTCCAGCGGCAGCGGGCGGAGGGGCCGGCACAAGATGTCCAGGACTGCCAGATAAAACAGAAGATGCCCAGCAAGTCTGAATCTCAGACAAACCACACATATTTGTTATACAGGTGTGTCCCATGGGACAGGTATGGGAACACACGGGTAGAAAAAATTATTCGTGGTTTATCTGAAGTTCAGATTTAACTGGACAGCCTTTGCTCATCCGGCAACCCTGTTCTAACCCCCACTCCCAGACCGGCCCTCTCCGTGCCGGGCACAGACGGTGGCTCGCGTCACGGCCCTCCAGGGACCCGTGGAGGTATGAAGACGGCGACGTGATGGCAGCGGGAGACGAGGGACCATTCAGCAGCCCCATTTCTGAGGCTCGAGAACAGGCATCATGGGGCCGGGCTCAGCGGCTGGTACTTTTTCTAGGGACTGAGGGTGGCTTCGAGCTTCGAAAGTGGCAAAGGGATGAGGTGCCCAGCTCGGGGGGCGGGGCGGGCCCCTCCACGCTTGCCGTTCCTGAGAAGAACGGGCAGGATAGAGACAAGGATCGCGGGGGCCTGGAGCCAGGCTGCGGGGCTGCCCGGGACCAGAGGAGGGGGCACCGGGCCTCATCTCAGCGAGGACGACGCAGGACCTGAGGAACTCGGGGAGAACGGCCATCGGCCGTGACGGAGAGAAGTCTGAGGGGAAGCCAGTGGTATTTGCTCGTAAAAACATATTTGGTCAAAAATAAACAAAGGTTACTACAAACATTTTTTTAAATGTTCCTAAACCATAGGTTACTCACTTTATGACTAAAGGAATTTAAATACACCCTGAACAATCTTTTTCTATATTAAGTTAGCAAAACTGCACCGTGATCACTTATCGCTCAGAGAGGCACCGTAATAAAAACGCGAGCTACCTGCAGAAATAAAGCGAAGCCAGCCAGGCGAGTAGCCGCTCCCACTGGGATGTCAAGCCAGGTGAGGCCACGCCCCGCCGGGCTGGGGAGCCCCACTGCACGGTCGTGACCAGTTCGAGTTGTAAGAACACATGTAAGTCAAGGCGACCTGCCTGGACCAGGGGGAAACGCAACAGAACTCGGCAGGATGGGGCGTTCTGGATAGTGCGGGAGTCGGGAGCGAACGGAGCCCCGAAGGACAGTCACAGGAGGGTTCCCTGGGAGGGCCAGGGCACGGGCACCAGGGAACTCAGAGGCACGTGCCTTCGCGCCCGGGGGGCAGGAGGCCTGCGAACACCTGCTCTCAGGCACTTGGTGCGGGGTGGGGAGGCGGGGCTGGGGAGGCGGGGCGCTGGGGCAGGCAGGTGGAGGACACCTGTGCGCACAGGGTTCAGCTGTGTCCTCAAGCGTGGGATGGAGGAGGCGGGAGAGGGGAGGGCAGATGGAAGGGTGAAGGGATGACAGCAGCTGTCAGAGACCAGGGCGGAAGAGCCAGTTGGCTGACCAGAGGGACAGCAGTGCGGCTGACTCGGCAAAAACCAAGCTGCTGACGAAATGTCGACGAGCCAGCTGTGAGGCCGGGAGAGGCCCACCCTGCACGTCAGGAAGAGGAGTGGACCGGGGGTCCCGTCGGGAGTAAACGTGGTGGGACCTGAACTGCACGGCGAGTGTCACACAGGCCGGTGTCAGCTCTCGGCCGGCAGCTTGCCTCTGGCTCTGGGGCTGCTCCTGCCCTCTCCCAGCGGCTGCGCAAGGCTCCATCTCCCGGGCGTGTGAACAAAGTGCCGTAGGTACCGCTCTGCCCTCCCCCGACGAGAGAGGGCAGGTGACACGCCTGCCGGCCCCGGGCCAGGCCGGGATCCGCACTAACAAAGGCCCGGGGGCTCGGGGCGCTCGGAAGCCCGAAGGGGCGGCCGGAGCGAAGCACTCGCGCCGCCCGAGGCCAGCTATGCGGAGAGCAGGGGCTGCCGTCCGCACGTGCACGAGGGGCCCAGGGGCCCAGAAAAGACGCACATGTCTCCCCAGACAGGGCAAAGGGAAACGGGAACTGACCCACATCCACGCGAGTCCACGGGCTCGGCCGTCGGGCCCCCACAGGGCCACGTGGGAAGCTGCAGCCGAAGATGCTCCCCACATCACGACTGCTCTGCACCGAGAAGCATCAGAGACTGAGGCCGAGGCTGCAGGGGGCAAGTGGACGTCCAGGCACTGGGTCCTGGGGTCCTGTGACCTGCCCGGCCCTCCGCGGACACAGCCGTGGTACGGAGGCGGGCCAGGCGCCAGAGCCCGGCCCCGAAGCCCCGCCAGGCTAAGGCTCCCCCGGGTCTGAGGGGTCTCAGTGCGTGTAGCTGACGCAGCCGTAGTGAGCAGCCTTCCAGGGGAGCCAACTTCTGTCTGGAAGTTTCCAGAAAAGCAGCATAAGCGGTCCGGGTGTCGCTCACACCATCAGCCCCTGGGCCCAAGCCCTCGCCCACGCAGCACGCCGCGGCCAGGGCGGCCTCTGCCTCTTTGGCACCCTGCACCCACGGCCTCTGCCTCAGTTCCTCTTCCCAGAGGCCAGCGCAGGTCACTCCCTGGCCTGTTCTGGTCGGGACGATCTTCATTAGGAGAATTCTCTGATGCGATCCCCAAACCATCAGAAAACGAATTCCTCGTCTCGAAAATAATTTCTTTAAAGCAATCACACACTTCCAAGAGGCAGATGAAGGACTCTCGACCTGCTCTCTGAACGCTTTAAGTCACTGACTTGCCATCATCAGACCAGTGGGAGGAAGAGGAAGCAGAGGGACGGGCTTAGAGCGGGCGACCCCTCCTCGGGGGGGCTCTCCAGGGGCTACAGACGCCCCACCTAGCGGCCGGGGCATCTGCCCACTCCTCCCGGTGACAGCTGTAACTGTGGGCGAGGACAAGCTCTGTCTGCACCGGTAGCTCCCAGGGCCCAAAGACAGCAGAACACCAGTCACTGGCCTGCGGTTTCAAATGACGTTCCCAGGACCAGGTCTAACCTTCGCCTGAGTCTCCCGAACCTCAGCCGACATTAACCATGCTGAGTTCTGCACGGCTTCGCTCTGACGTGACCATGTGCCTTAAATTACATATCGATTATTATTTAATGAAGTGCCCTAAAAGGACTGAAACGATTTGGATATGAAAATTTTAACATTTGGTTTTTAATGCCTGTCTCAGCTTCACATGACATCTGGGGACCTCGGTCCTCACACTGGCCTTTCCTTGGCCCCATCTCTTGAGAAACGGGAAAACTCCATCTTTGGCCTTTGGTGTTCGCAGCAGGAGGGGGACCGGCAGGTAAAGAGATGAAGGTAAAGGAAGCGGAAAAGAGAAGTATTAATTAATTGTCGTTAAGAAGTATTAATTGTCATTAAGAAGTATTAATTGTCATTAAGAAGTATTAATTGTCATTAAGAAGTATTAGTTGTCATTAAGAAAGAAGTATTTCGTTTCCAGTTAGGTTTATAATAAACCTAAATCTACTCACTCTACGTGAGAGTTTAAACTAGAACACAGCCATTTTCACCTTGTTAACAGCCTCTCAAACGGATCCCCAAGCTCGGACGCGTGCACCTGCCATTGCACACACCTGGCAGACCACGAGACCAAACACAGCTGACCCGTGAACGATACCGACGTGTGCATTTGTTTCAAGATACTGGAATATTTTTTCAGAGATTTGCAACCATTTGAAAAAACTCGCAGATGAACTGCATAGCCTAGAGATATTTTTAAAAATTAACAAAAAGGTATGTCATGAATACATAAAACGTATGCACTAATCGCTTTATAAATGACTCAACGTTTTCTCTAGCTCCCTTTAGAATAAGAATTCAGTCTCTAGCACCTAGAACACAGAAAATGCATGTTTAATCAGCTGTGCACGTTCTAAGACTTCCAGTCACCAGCTAGCAAAGTTTCGGGGGAGTCAGAAGTTATACGTGGATTTTTGACTGCACGGGCGTCCGTGCCCTTAACCCCCGTGTCGTCTGAGGGTCAGCTGTGCTCCTCCCGCGAAGCTAAGTGCCATCCACTCCGGTGGGAGGCCGGGTCACCGTACGGAGACTCGTCGTCAGGTGAGCAGGGAGGGGATCACTTCGTTCAGAGGCTCTGTCTTACAAAGCGCGTGGCGCTCGTGGGGCAAACCTCCGCTTGTTCCCAGCAAAAAAAAAACCGCTTTACGAGGGGCAGCTGTGACCCTAGAGGCGAACCCTAGCATGTTACGTCGACTGTGCTTTTCTGTTCAAGGCGTAAGTGAAGGACAAGCACATACAGTACGTCCGACTTGCCTAGATACAAAACGTGACGTGTGCTAGGTGACCGATACTCTGAAATAAGGCTCCGCGTCACACCAGAGACTTGATAGTGTCTGTTCACGTGCACACGCACTTCCCTGGTTGGAAGCCACTGTGTAATACCTCCCTGTTCCCCTCGGTCACCCCAACTTCTCTCTCTTCTTGTCTGCATCAGATGAGCCATCGGGTCAGGAGATTACTGGGACGAGAGCACTGAGCCACCAAACGAGTGCCAGGCCCGTCGCCTCTGAGCTCTGGAGGCGGAGGCCCGGGGTGGGTGGCACTGGAGCCCTCGGTGAGGCTCCACAGATTCAGCATCCTCCCCGTGGGCTGCGTCACCTGGGCCTACTTATCAGAGCTCTCTCTTCTGCTTACGCATCTAAAAGGGGTGCACAGAATAGGACCTGTTTTTCTGTGGCTCTGACATTTTTAAGTTAATCATTATGCTTCCTGTGCACCTGAGCTGACTTATTAGTTATATCCTTATCCTCAGAAATGAAGAAATGGAAGCCACTGAGAACTGGGGACACCGAGGAACAAGAACCGGGCTTTGTCGACCTGGCCCTTTGCCAAACTGAGTCTGGGCAGCAGCTTCTGGAAACTCTAGCTGCCCTGTGCCCACTCAGCCACTGCCCACAACTCTGGGAGGGGGTGCAGGGTGGACCTGGGTGCGAGCAGAGGACAGGGGACGGGAGAGGCGTCGTGAATTTATCACGTCAGCGCACAGATTACAAACCGTTTCTAATCGGAAATGGCGGAAAAGCACTTGCTTGGCACTCTGGGGACCAAACTGTGGAGGAGAAGGAAGCCGAACGCTCCCTCTGGAATTTAAGGGGAAGAAAGTCCCATGAGTGTGACAGACAAAAACCAGGCAATTCTGAAACTGCAGCGATGACGTCTCAAGAATTTCACTTACGCTGAGATGTGAATTAAGACGCCTTGGACCCTAATGGATCTGAAGACATTTTGCTCTGACGACACCGACCGAGACGGGATCGAGACGGTGGGACGCGCCCAGGGTCCGCTGGCTGCAGCCCCCTGGTCCCCGCCTTGATTCTAGTCCCCAGAATACGACCCATGTTCATGAATTCTCCCGGCTCTGTGACATCTGCACCTAAAGCCAAACAGAAGCCGCCCATGATCTCAGGAGGAGGGAGCAGAGTAAACACGCTACCTGCTTGGCAGGAAGCGTGCCGCCCAGGACCCCCCTGGACCCGCGACCGACACCCAGTGACCTTCCGCGTGAACGGAAGGGCGACTTTTCCTTTAGACACCACTGGGCCGGTGGCGAGGGGTCAGGTCACGGACAGGGCCGGGTGAGCCCGAGCTGGATGTGCAGGGGAGTCTGCTCCAGACCCCCCCGCAGCCACCGGGGAGGGGGACGCGGCCGACTCTGCCACGAGGGTCTGCCCGACCCAGGAGAGAGGCCTGGCGGGGTCCAAACCACAGACAGAGGGACTTTACAGGGGGAAATTACAGAGCACATGGTATCTTTAAAACTTCCTTAATTCTTTTTTTAAAAATGTATTTCTTAATCCATTATCTCCCAAACACCTTGCATAGAAAGCTAAGACTCAATCAGCTTCAGGAAAATGTAAACGTGCAGAGCCCCTCACTGTGTCATCCCGGCCCACAGCCCGGGGACACTGAATTCAGCACCCAGGATACGGCGGCCTCAGCAGGCGCAGGGGCCGTGCACGGCCGCCCCGGTGCCATTAAAGCACTGTTCACTTGACGTGTGTTCAGCCTGTCCAATGCTCGCAGGGTCCTACCCCCATTTGAGACAAGAGAACTGAGGCCCACTGCGGCCACGTGGTGCGTGGGAGGGAGCGGGGACACTGTGTCCAGCAGCAGAGTCCCCGCCTCCTTCCAGTCTCTACTGCGAAGTCGTGTGCCGTGGCTCAGGCGTGCCACGCTGCTTTGGGACTGTGGTCAGGCAGCGCGAACGGCCGGCAAGCGCCCTCTCTGACCTAGACGAGGGCAGTTTCCCGTCTCGACACACTCATCGTGGCTGCGGCCTGCGCCCTGTGCCTCCGGCCTGAGTGGGCAGGTCCTGCTCCAGCGTCCCCCAGCTGCCCGACTGTGTAAAGGGTGTCATGTGCGCGAGTGGCCACCGAGAAACGGCACACGGATCCGCTTTCTTCCCTAAATTGCACTTTCATTTTGTAATTCAGCCCTTCCTCTGAGACTCTCACGTTTGGCCCATCAGCTTATCCACCATTAGAGACGGGCAGCCCCAAACGTGCCACGTGACTGCCTCACGGGGCCACACTCGCCCCTGCGTTGACAAGAGGTCTAATGATAAGATGGCCCCCAGGAAGGGCCGTCAAAACACAGGTCCTCGTGCTTCAGATTCAGCTAACAACGTCGGCGAGTCTTTAAATGTTAAGTATGTGCCAAGTCCTTAACACTCACTGGGTTCTCGTCACTCAAACAGACAACTTTCCTGGCTGAACCTCATCACAAGAGAGGCCTGAGCTGAAGCCGGGCACTGCCAGGGTTTTCTTCCAGTCTGCGCTGAGGGAGTCGCTGGCAGCGACAACGATGCACGTTCTCAGGAGTTTCTCTGAGAGAGGCCAAGAGGGGGACCCGCTCAGGGTCCCGCCGAGCACTCGGGGACGGTCCGCGGCAGCACCGCCGTTGGCAAGTGCCGGGCCGACCTGGCCTCCCTGCTCCAAGGCCACTATCGTTTGCAAAGGAACGTCATGTTCCTTGGAAAGGTGACAGTGAAGGGGGGCTTGGCCTAGATTCTCCTGGCAAAGTAAGGGAAGGAGGGGAAGGAGAGACAGAGAGGTGGCGCGGGAGCCAGGTGACAGGACGGGGAGGCTGGAGGACCGCGGAAGCCGTTCCCTGTGACTCAGACCAAAGACGGGGATGCATATTTCCAGGATGAGCCAGCAGCATTCCTTTGGACAAGCCACCGTCTGTCAGGTCCGTCCAACTGCTGCGAGGACACTAAATATAGGGACCGAGAACGTGTGTTTCAGGAAGGGGCGAGGAGGCGGCGGGGGAGGGAGCTGGGAGGACCGAGCATCTCATCTCGGCCACCAGATTCCCCAGGCAAGGTCATCGGCGAGGCCCTGCTTAACAGGTGTGGCGAAATTCTGCAAAGAGCACAAAGGAGCCTTTTCATCTTAATTAAAGGCCGACTCCCCACAGTTTATGGAGTCAGGGGCCATGTTTTAAACCTGGGAAATCAAAGAAAATGCTGGCCTTCGTGGTCGCCTGTGGCTTCGACGATGAGAATTACTATAAAATAGCATCATGACTACAGAATAGCTTTTACGTGGCAAAAAAAAAAAAGAAAAAGAAAAAGAAAAAGTCTATACAGATTTCAATTAGGACTACTGATGCTAACATAAAAATTCTAACAGGACACAAAGAGACACAGCGTGCTGTATTGGCACAAAAGCCAGCGTGCGACACGATTAAGATCCCAAGTGTGTGCACACACCAGAACCCCTGCTCCACCGGTCCCCAGCTCTCCTGGGGAGACCGGTGCTGGGCACTGTGGGTTAATAAGCAGGTCTAAGTCATCTCGTATACTTACATGTTTTCTTTCCCCACTTGCAAAATCCCCAAGATTTAAGGTTTTTCTTCCAGCAGGGGACTATTTGACTTAGGGCTAAAAGACAGCGTCTGCCACCTCCACGTCTGAAGGTTTCTCCCGAGTCCCACACCCAAGGAGGACGTGGACGTGACAAGCCTGTGACAGGCAGCCGCACGTGATCGAAGCTGCTCGGTGCCACGAAGACGGCCTTGAGATGGTCACCCAAATACAGCGGTTCCTAAACCGCTGCCCAGGGGACGTGGACAGGGACATCACTGCCGACCCTCCCCCGCCCCCCAGGCAACCTCGAGGTCATTTATAAGGAGAGAGCCCAGAAGTTACACACCACTTCCTCCCCCGCTAGGTCCTCCCGACAATGACTTCTAAGAGCCAGACAGAAGTCACGTCTGTGACTTCTGCCAGAGTCGGGTGTACGGCAGCGCGCCTCCCTGGGGCTTAGCGACCAGTGTGGACAAGCGCGGCTGCAGGTCACCCGGCTGACAGCACCCAAATCACAGCAGGGCACTCGTGTGGCGTTCTGCATTTTCTATAACCTTCAGAGCTTAAGCTGTTCGGCAGCCGAGCGGGTCCAGGAGGCCAGAAGGCAGGCTCTCGCTGAACGAAGCGGCAGGAACGCTGGGAAGTGGACCCTACAGCGCGCTCCTTTGCTGCAGGTCGACTGCAAGTCAGGAGCAGGTGGGCGAATGGCCCCCGGAAGTCCTGGCCGTAGCTGGCCATCTCAGAGCCCGTCGTCGCCCCTAAACGTCAGTCAACCTTTAAAAGCGGGAGCCACAGTGGTGTTTCTGAGGATCTCTGAGTCACAGTCCCCTCGAGAAAGTGAAAAGTGAGCACGAGAGCGGAAAGGGCCTGGGGTGATCCCGCCACCCGACCCCTGGGCGTCAGTCACGTGGCTGATGAGGGGCCGGCTGGGTGGGGGACCAGGGCGCTCCATCCTCAGGGCCGAGCCGAGGTCGGGCTGGGAGGCCCGGTGACAGGAGAGGGTCCTCGCTCCCCTTACAGGCCTGGGTTACGACACCTTACAGAAAACTTCCAGAAGAACCGTCTCCGTCGAAACAGTGACACTCATTTCACTTCTAGAAGAAGTGGACTCAGCACGGTCATTTTACCTGGTGGGGCCACCCGGTCCTGATAGGTGGGCTTGAACTCGCTGATGGTGAGCAGCATCACCTGGATGGTGCCGATGAAGATGCCGGCCAGGCAGCCGTAGAATATCACGTAGAACAGAAGGATCTTAACTACGAGGAGAACAGAGGGGAACAAAAGGCTGTGATGCAGTCACGTGCTCAGAACACGGTCTGATCGTCCCAGAGAACAGACTTCCGCCCGGGCTTCCCGCCGCCCTTTCCAACCCGATCAAGAGTGACCGACCCTCACTCCAGACCGAGGGCTGGAGACGGGGCCGGGCAGCCCGTGGGAGAGACGCTCGGAGAGAACCAAGATTCCCTATAGGAAACACTTTCCTCCTCTGAATCGAAACGCTCACGAAGACCGACCCGGGCTGGGCCGTGTTTGCGGGGTGACGCGGCGGCGCGGGGCGGCGGGGGCTCCCCCAGGGCCCTGTGCTTTCCTCGCCCGCTCGTCCCTCGCCGTCTCGGCCCTGCAGCCCTGCTGTGCCGTGCTGCCGCCCCAGACACACGGACGCAGTGACAGAGCGGTGAGTGCCGCAGAGCCAGGGCGGCTCTCCCGCCGCCGGTCACTGTCACCCTCCCTCGGATCCGTGCTACTGGCTAAGCGCAGGCTTTCCCTGCAGGTGCCGCGAACAAGAAACAGTGGAAAGAAAGAAAAAAAAACTGCTCCAGTAAAAAAAAAACGGCAAGCACGTTTTCACTGCCTCTTCTGACCGGACCCGGGATCACGGCGGGCTCGGTGAGCTGCATGTTCTTTCTCCCCGGGGACAGAGGGGCTGAGACCACCGCAGCAAAAGCAAAGGAAAAGAATGGGAAGACCCCGACCAAGCGGCCGGAGGCTGCAGTGAGGCTACCGCGTTCCGAGGATTCTCTCTGATTAGCCGCACGGGGACAGGCTGTGCCGGGCGGCGCCGGGAACGCGCTGCGGAGAAGTGAACCGTGCGCGTAGCGAGTCTGAAACGTGACTGCACAGAGGGGCCTGAGGTCGCTCCTGAAGACGCCCAGGTCTCCGGCGTGAGACGCGGGGGTCCTTGGGGAAAAGGCACCGGACAGCAGTGCCACTGAAAAGAACGGGCTGTGTGGGTGGCGGGAGGGAAGCCGGGGGAGTGGGCGCGGGGTGACAGGAATTGGCCCGGTCCCCAAGGTCAAAAGCCTGGGGCCTTCCCGCCAGCAAACAAACAGTTCAGGGAAATCCTGCTTTAGAGTTGTTAAAACAAGCAAAACACACAGAACCACATCAGAAATGCTTGACGATAATCCTTTTTTCCCTTCTATCAGGAAAAACAAACAAACAAACAAACAAAAAAACAAAACAAGGAGAAAGGCAGAGACGCGAGCGAAGGAGAAATGAAAAGACTGTAGGACCCCGAGCGACGGCTGCCCACGCCCCGCGGCCTCCCGGGCCCGCAAGGGTTAAGCGCTGCGTTCCGTATCCAGGCAGCAGCAGGCAAATGGCAAGGCTGTGACGTCAACGGAGCTGGAAAATTTTTCCAGCGAATGCTTCTGCGAGGTGCGAGAGCTGGTGTAACACGGTCAGAGAGAGAACTTCTGTAACCTCTGTCACCGTCCCCCGCCTCGCCTTGGCGCGCTCAGCTCAGCTACACGTTTGGCTCTGCCAACAACCGAGCTTTTCCGTGCTCCCTCCCTGGGCTCCAGCTACCTGAGGCTAACCACACGAGAAGGCACATAATGGAGGCCACCACTTAAAACACAAAGACGGCGACGGAAAAACAAGCCGCTCGCCAAGCACACTCATCACGCGCGAGAAGAGCCAGCCGGCCCACTCTGCGGGACCCTGAGGCAAGAGCGGAGCTCTCCGCTTTTGCTTTGAGATGTCGCTTAGCGAAATGTGCCCGGTTGCTGAGGTGAGGTCGCTTGGTTAAAGGGGAGCGTGTGGGTCTGGCGGGGCCCGTGCCACGGGCTCACCGGCGGGCCGGCCACCAGGGGCTGCTCAGAAAGAGAAGCTGGGCAAATTGCACAGCTGGCCAGGGTGGCACAGACGGTAAAGCTTTCGACGTTTTCTTCTGAAGCAGTTTTTCTTCTTTTTAAAAAATACAATATAGAGATTTTCCAATGAGATTAAAAAACAAAAACAGTACCCTTCAAAAGGGTTACAAACAGAAGGAAAAAAAATGCCATTTGGGCCCAGTGGTAAACACAAAACCTACCAACACCTGTTAATGTCATAAAGCAGGTAAAAAGCACAGGTACTTTGCATGCCAGCGCCTGCGTCAACTTAAAAGGTGGAAAGCACAGGTGCTTTGCATGCCGCGGTTTCTCCAGCAGGTGACAGGCGAGGCTCCTGCTTCCATCTTGGTGAACATCTATCTACCTATAAGCAAAACTGAGCCAAGGGCAACCGGCCCCAGTCCCAAGGGCACCCGTGCTGGGCTCAGCGCTGGAAAGTGGCACTTTCTCCATCAGAGACAGCAGCTGCTGCCACCTTCTCTGCCCACGAGCGGCTGAGAGGCTCTGTCCTTTCTTACATTGCCAGGAGGGAGCGGACATATTAGCGCAAAACAAACACCGGATTTTTAACCCAGCCCCTGCCCCTCGGAAAATGGACGATGAGACGGGCACACCCGTCCTGGTGTCTGCATTCATAAATCGTACGCTTGATGTGGGACCACGACACAAATACTCACACGCACATTCTCTCTCTCTGTCTCACATGGAGGTGCTGCCCCATTACACATCGGCTTAAAGAACAAGTCGTCCTATACTGCCTTACCTCTAAAGCAAATATTATTCTGGAATTGGAATGAGGAAAGAAATATATTTTATGAGGGGGGAAAGACTAGAGGGCAAATTTCACAATATGCCTGGAGTCAGTGCAGCCCCGGCCGGCCGAGCGAGGCTGGGCCAGACCACCAGGGCAGGGGGCCCTTCCTCACTGCAGCCCCCTCCCCCGCCAGGCCTCACTCGAGTTACCAGCAGTTGCTAGGAGATGGCCCTGGCGGGAGCCGGTCACCCACACACACCCATGTTCTTCAGGTTTTCCCTTCCTCGTTAGGAAAACACAGGGAACCACTGTGACACGGGCACTAACCCTCTGAAGGACAGTCTCCCCCAAATCCGACTCAACGTAAAACAGAAGCTCAAAGCCATCACCTAGAGGCCTCCACGTCACGTGGCTCAGGGACACCTATGCTTCCCCGTAATACCTTGGAATGAGGTTTCACCTTGACTAACCTTGAACGGTGATGCATTATTAACCCTTCACTTTTCGATCGAGGGAGGCCCACATCACAAGCTGCATTTTATTTTTCTCAACAAAAATCATACATTCCGGCTGCTTCCATTTCAAAATGTCAGCCAAGCACTATTTCCCTGACTCATTCTGCTGATGCCCACGGAGCCTCCCAATCAGGAACCCGCGTCGGCCCCTCTCCAGGCTCCCTCAGTGGCTGCAGTGGTGGTGCAGGGGGTGTCCACGATGATGATGATGATGGTGGTGGTATTAGAGCAGGAGGAGGGGGCAGTGATGCAGGAGGGCTCCCTCTCTCCCTCCCTCCCTCTCTGCAGTCACGACTCACAGGTTGCCTAACTCTGCCCTTCAAATGACCTTTAAAAAAAAAAAAAAAAAACGCGTGTCCCTCCGGGTATAGGGATGTGGAAAACAAGTAAGGTGCCTAATTTTCAATGGGGGGCGGGGGTGGGGTGGGGTGGGGTACGTCCAATCAGCCAAGCAACAGGCTGCTCGAAATCGTATCGGATGACCTGCTTCTGCCTTTGTGCCCTTTATTTCTCAGAGGAACCGTTCATAATAATCACCCCAAGCTACTGATCCGGCATCTCTGTGCAGACATTGGATACACCAGCCTTTGCCCCGTTTCGGGGCCATGCCTCAGAAACGGAGTCCTGACAGGGAGCTTCCTGGGCCATTTCGGGGCTGCGGTGACACCAGAGAGGTCACGGGGGACTCCGGGCATCGCGGTGAAATGCTGCAGTGTGCATGGGAGGCGTCGCCCGCCCCGCGCCTGTGAGCTACATATTTAGACTCGGAGGTGCTGTGACAGGCAACCTTGCCTGCATTATTTCCCATTACCCTGGGGAGCCTCGAATCTCGGTTTTTGTTGTTGTTGTTTTGTTTTTTACGGACCTGGGACATGACCATCGGGAGAGACACCTCTAGTCTCCCAGCGGCTGGCCACCCCCAGCAGGGAAGGGCTCGGGCGACGCTCGGACAGACGACTGCCCATACACAGAACCTCTGCCCGGCGTGCTCCGGCCCCGACCGCGCGCGGGGCCTGGGGACCCCGCACGCGGCACGGGGACGAGCCCAGCCGGCCCGCAGAGCCTGCGCCGGGGACGCGCCGCCGGGGACACGAGGCGCTGGGGGGAGACGCGGGCCCCGTACTTACACCAGCTGCCGCCGGTCCTGCCCAAAAACTCCTTCTTCTCCGAGTTCCAGATGAACTTCTTCCAGCTGCCCTCCTCCTTGGCTTTCCCGCGGGCCATGGTGGCGGGTCAGCGGCTGCGGGTGGGGACTGCGGCGTGCGCGCTCGCTGCGCTCCGGCTGCCGCCCGGCGCCCGGCCCGGCTGTGCGCAGGCTGCTCCCGCCGCTGCGGCTGCGGCGCCCCGAGTGCCAGACGCGCGGCGGAGCAGGAGCGGAGCGGAGCGGAGCGGGCGGGGGCGGCGACGGCGACGCGAGCGGGGGGCGGGACCGCGGGTGGGGCGGCTCCGAGCCCCGCACCTATTGGTGGGCACGCGGCCGCTCGCGGGCTCTCTTTGGTCCGCCACGCGCTCCTCCGGCCTTCGGGAGTCGGGGGCCCCGCGAACCCGCGGCTGTCACTCCCCACGCCGCTGGGGGCGCGGACTCGGCCCCCGCCTCCTGCGACCTCTGCGGAGACAGGCAGAAGGACGGACGGACGGACGGACGGGCGGACTCCGGGCGCGGCGCGCGAGCGTAGCGACTGGCGCGGGGCGCGCGCTCCACCTTCACTATATAGCGCGGCGCGCCGGCCCGGGCCCTGCCCGCCCGCGCCCCCCGGGCCAATCGCCGGCGCGGGGCGGGACTGGCCGCGGGGGGCGGGCGCGGGGCCCGCACAAAGGAGCCGCGCGGCGGGCGGGGGCGCGGAGGGGGGCGCGGGGCCGGCGCGCAGCCTGCTCCTCGCTCCCCGCCGGCGCCGGCCGCCCGGTTCCGCAGTGGGGTGCCCTGCCCTTGCGTCGCCCGGCGCCCCGCAGACGCCCCGGGACCCCGGCCCGGCTGTCCTGGTCCGGCCCGGCCGTTGCGCCCGTCCTCACCCGCGCGCTCCCGGCCGCCCTCCGCTGCAGGCGCACCCCCCTCGGCCCCGGCGGGGCGGGGGAAGGTCATTCCGGGACGCCCGAGAGCCGGGGACTCTGCCCAGCCCCGCCCCGCCCCTCCGCTCCTGCACCTGCCGCCCCCTCGGCCGTCCCCGCCGCTGCGGTTGCAGTTCCGGCCCGGCCCTCCCCCACCCGGCCGGCAGCCCCGGCTCCCGCCTGCCCAACCGCTCCTTGTGGGCGGCCTGAACCACCTCGAGCGGGACAGCTGCCAAACCCACCCGGGGCGGCGGCCCGGACCCGCGGCCCGGAAGGTGGAAGCTGCAGACCCGCCCCAGCCCGTCTTCCCTGGGACCCCGGTCACACTGCAAGGCGGCTCGCACCAGTCCAGACCCCCGGGGACACGGTCTAATGTGACCTGGCCACCTAGGGCTCCCCCGGCACCGGGTCGGCGGCTGGTAGTCTCGCTGCCATGCTTTCGTGCCCCCTTTGTTCTGCTGTAAAGTCCCTCGGACAGAAAGGGACGTGAGACCCAGCTCAGATGGCACGACATTCGAGGCAGTCCTGGCCATGCAGTCCCCCTGCTGGCCCCCATCCCCTGCTGCTGAAAAGCCAGACACACTCAGCTCCCTCCGGCTCCGCTGAGCCCCGGAGCAGCTTCGCTAACCCCCTGAGGGCAGTGACACAGTAGAAAAAGACGAGGTACCTCCGCAGTCGCTGCAGACAAGCCCCATCCCCGGGGAGAACATGGCCCATCCTGGGAAAGGAGGGTTCCCAGCCCCATCTCCGGGAATTACCGGGGGTAGGGATGCTTGTCCCAGCCACCTTTCTGTCTCCAAGGTCAACCTTGGAGGTCTAAGGGCAAGTGCGAACCGAATAGAATGAGTTCCTTCCCACTAATCCTTCCCAAGGCCCGCCTGTAAGACCTGGGCAAACACCTGAAAATACCTGAACATCAGGAAAGCAGCAGCCACCTGTCCACCCAGCCCCAGAGGGGCTGCTACATACAGGGCTCTGTCGAGGGCAACCTTGAGAACAGCGCATCGAGAAGGAAGCCACCCCCTCTGCCCCCCCACCCCCACAGTGTTCACGCCGCCGGGAAGGCCCCAGGTGGTGGCAGAGCTGCAGGAAGAGGCCGCAGCTGCGAGCGTGATGCCCCTGGTCCCACCCGGCCCCAGCAGAGGCACCTCATGCAGGAACTTCCAGCAGGACGGGTCACTTGGGAGGGCATGTGTTTACTGGGCGCGGACTCCTAAGGGAGGAAGGCATGTGGGCAGCCGGCAGGAAAGGGTGAGGGGGGGAGGGGCAGCAGGAAAGGACCAGGGGGTCGCCGGGGGTGTGGTGCCCTTGACTGCGTCCTCCCTTTTCCCACCCTTCCCTCGATTCTTCCTCTCCCCGTCGCCCCGTAGGAGCACATGGTAAAACAAAGTATGTGGAGAAGGAGTCACAGTGACAAGATTTTTAAGTAGAACCCCTATGTTGTCTTCAAAATGAGTTGTCTTACCTTAGCTCTCTAGCTCTCTAAGGCTGTAGCAAATGTCCAGTAGACTGGTTCTGTGTCTGGCCAGGATGAGCTTTCTCTCTTGTCCTTGACCTACTGTTTTCCTCTAGGGGATGCTACCCGCCCCCCCACCGCCTCCCCACACACACACCACCACCTCCAGCTTTCGCTCCTCAGATTTGCTCATTCTCCCTCCCCTGCATTCAAGCTCTTGGTAGGTTTCTGGCAAGTTCTGAGAGTCATGCCTTTATAGCCAGTGCAGCATCTCATTCTAAACCAACCTCCCCTGGGCTTCCTAGGGCCCTTCTGCTTCTCCCCAAAGCCAGTAGTGCCAATGGAGAACATGATCTCAGCCCCAAAGGCACCAGATGCAGACTCCATCTTCCTAGCCACTCTAGACCAGCGGTCCCCAATCTTTCTGGCACCAGGGACTGGTGGTCCTATGAGATTCTAATGGCTGATGATCTGAGGTGGAGCCGAGGCGGTGATGCCAGCGCTGGGGAGCGGCTGCAGATCCAGATGGAGCTTTGCTCACTTGCCTGCCGCCCACCTCCTGCTGTGACCCGCTTCCTGACAGGCCACAGCCCCTTACCAGTCCTTGGCCTGGGGGTTGGAGACCCCCGCTCTAAACCATCCAGAGTTGTTTCGCCCACCAACGGCATCACCAGAAAGAGCGACCTACTAAAGACCAAGACGGACCTGCAGCCACACTCTTAGCTTCAGTACTCGCCAGCTGTGTGACCTTGGGGAAGTCACTTGCACTCGTCAAGGCTGCGCCCTTCGTTGTAAAAGCCGTGAAGTGCTACATTGTTGCAAGGATTGTATGGGAGGCGTGGGAAAGTGCTGAGCACAGGGCCTGGTGCAGAGCAAGAGCTACTAAGTAGCTAACTTAATTACAATGAGCTATTTCCACTTGACCTTGTCTAACCTTGGCGCTGTGGCTCTGACTTTGCCACCTTCCCTCTCTGATACACACCCGCTGCCAGGACTCCGAGTTCCCCTCGAAGGTCACCCTGACTAATTCCCCACCCTCTATGCCACCTTTCCCCTGGCTTGCCCGTTTGCTTCCTGCTCCCTGACCGCCTCCAACCCCAGTAATGAATAACCCGGGCACACCATGTCCCTGCGGCCCGGGCTGGGCCAGGCTTTTGTGCTGTAGCAGCGGGTTGAGAGCGGAAAGCGCCTGTTTCTCCAGAGGTGGGGGGCCTCTGGCAGGTGGAGTGTGGCTGGGTGTGGCTTGGGGAAGTGTGGACCACAAGAACTCAGGAGGCCGCTCAGTGCAGGCCCACCCGTCCAGGGTTCCTCTGTAGAAGCAGGAGGAAGGAATTTAAAGGCTCAAGGAGAAGAAAACGATTTTTAAATCTCTTTCTCTGCGGGCTAGGGGAGAGGGATGGGTCTGGAGAACTGTGACTCTGCCCCAGATCAGTGCTGTGGGGAGGGGGGGGGGGCAAGGAAGGGCAGAGAGCAGGAATGGCAGCAGAGCCCAGGGAGGTTAGGGACCTCTGTCCAAGTGAGGATGGCAAGTTCTAACCCAGAAAACAGGCTAAAATGGAGGTTCATCTGCCTGCAAAAGAGGAAGTGTGACAGGGCAGGCTGCATGAGGGGATCTGGACCTGAAAATCGGGCCCCCCCCAAAGCTATCAGCTCTCAACCCCTTGGCCAAACACAGTGCAGTCTGCTCTGCAGAGGGCTCAGGAGGGCCGAGGCCAAGGCCATGGTCACAGGTCGCTTGTGCTCGCACACAGCAGGGCTCTGCTTGGCTCGCCCTGGAGTATTTTAAGTGCGGAGTGGAGCGGGCGAGGGTGTGCGTTGCGTGGTGACTCATCTTGGCAGCAGGCTCTGTGTGCAGCGCTGAGCGAAAGGGCTCCGTGGCCGGCTGTTTGCAGCGGCAGCAGCCGGGTGCACAGCTCTGCAGGGGAGGGCAAGGCCGGGAGCGGGGTGCTCTGGGAAGTGCTGCCCGACTCACCGGTCACAGCAGCAGGACATGGGTGGGCGCCTGGGGAACCCCGAACACGGCCCGGCTGGGTGCCCCCCAACCGTCCAGCCATCCTGGAAGCCTGAGCGCTCCACAGGGTGTCATTCTGTCCCTTTGATAGGAAAATAAGTCATTCTCTGGTGACCAGAGACCCCGAATGGGGACAAGGAGAAATATCCCTTCGTTACCTTCATTGAAAGTCATTCGGCAGTGCCCTGTTTCACTGGGTCTGGCACTGAATAATTGTCCTGGGTGAGGACATAGTATGAAAATCCCAAAAGGAGGGGGAAGGGACCTTTTTTCGAACGCCCCCTTACGAAGGTGGACTCTTCCTGCCCTCAGTGGAAGTGACAGGTTCCCTCCCCGTCACCTTGGTCACCAGACCCTGACCGGCAGGCTTCTGGAAGTCGCCTTCTGCCGAGCTGTTTTCCCAACTTGGACGTTGGCAGACCGGGGAGTCCAGAAAGCATGGCGGGGGGCGAGCTGGGATGTCACTCCGGTCTCCCCTGGACTTGGCCAGCGTGTTACGAGGAAGGTGTAAAGCAGACGTGACCACACTGCAGAGCAGAGGACAGGAGGCTTTAGGAAATACAGTTCCTTTCCAGAATTTTCCATCCACTTAACAGGTAATTAGACACCCCTCTGAGAGGTTCAGCGCAGCAAGGGGGGTCCCCACTCAGTCATCTGACTGTCAGAGAGGCCTGATCTTATTGGCCTCAGGGACAAACGTGGATGAGATGGGAACCCGGGGCATTTTACAGGCCTTTTCCTGCTGGATTCTGAAATCTTCCGGACATTCGAGGAACGTCCACTTTATGGTCTGCTTAATTTCCGACTTCCTCCTGCGGCCTCCGCCGAGGGGCCCGGAGGTGACGGGCAGTCAGTCACTGCGGAGAGCGCTGGCCGTGATGTCAGGCGCTCTCATCAGACTCCCGTCTCCTGGAACAGGGTCCGCCGACCTCCACTCGACCTCCTCCTGGGGCTGTGCCCCCCGACCTCGCAGGGGACCAGCCGTTGCCGGGGACCTCCGAGCGGACGCCCAGCTCCTCGGGACTGCGGCCCTTTCCTGGTTCTCGCCTTGGGGACCACGATACAGGTCAGGTGCATCTTCGGGCTCATGCGTGAAAACATCTCTCCCGTCACCCTAACTTCTACCTTTCCAAGTAAAAGCGCCTCAGTCTGCGCGGCCTTCGAATGAGATGGTTTCTCCCCCCATGCCCCCCGCATAGTACTGCGCTCCCCGCACCCGCACCATTTCCCGTTTAGTGATGTCCATTTCAACAGCGAGGGCCCTGGGTCCGGTGAGGGGGGGGGGCAGGCGTGGCGGGGCTCGTTTTTTGCGGGCCCTCTCCCAGCACCACGCCTTCGCCTTCACTGATTTTTTGAGCCCAGGTCTCTTTAACACTAAATGGTTTAGAAAAAGCTCTTTCAGTTGCAAAAAACCCAACCAACCAACCAACCAACAAAAAACCAGAGAGAGCCCCTCCCCGTGAAGTCCAGTGCAAGGAAAGTGGACACACGCGGAGCAGTCGGGGCTGGGGACACCGGTCCCTGGCTGTCACACAACGTGCCGCAGACACGGGCCTCCAGGGGTCTGTGCTGGGCCAGGGCCTGGGGGTCCCGATTCCAGTTCCGCCCACTGAAGTGACAGCGGCTTCTGCATTCTGCGCTTCCTTCTCGGCACCGCCACCCCCCAACCCTCTCAGCTGCCCCCACCGCCCAGACCGGCCTACAGGCAGGTCGGCCAGCCACGGCTGCCACGGGCCTGCATGTCTCATGGGCTCCAGCCGCAGTCCCCAGTGCTAACGGGCGCAGGAGTAACTTTCTTTTACTCTGGACCCAGGCGGGGAGCCAGGCTGGCCCGGGTCATGGGTTGTTGGAAAATCTCAGCATTGACCACTGTGGCCCAGGTCCCTCCCTCCGACGTGGCTGGGATATGGAGGAGGGAGTTGTGCCTGTGACAATGGCTGCCTAGCTGTTGGCTGGCACAAGTCACATACACTCAGATAGGCAGGCAGACAGGTAGGCACACAATACACACCACAAAGAACCTCTCACACCCTGTAACACTCGCCAGCTTTTTGTCTTTCTGGGGTACTGTACCTTTCCAGAATGACGTTCTGGAAATAATGCATTAATGTGGATAGTTTACAGGAATCAAACCAAAGGAAAGAAATGAAAACAGACCACTTCGCATCTATTTTACTTTGGGAGGAACTGGGAGGCAGGAAAATGCAAAAGAAAAAAACATTTCCATAAACTAGATTACAACCTAATTTATACGCATCCCTGTACCGAGTAACGAGGAGGATCTTATGCTCTCAGGGAGCAAACCCTCCCGGCCAACCGGCTGTTCGCAGCATCGGCGGCCCAGCTAACAGCGTGTTTCCCGCGTTAACAAATGAGAACGTTCAGTTTTGCACACCTACCATCTACGTGCACCCAGCCGCCCCCCAGGAGGGACTCTGAAACGTGTCCCGTGCCCCCAATGGCCTTCTGTCCAGGCCCGTGGCATGACACGACCTGCCAGGGTACCCGACTTCCTGGCACCACTCAGGACACCGCCACATAGATGAGCGGGCTGCTGAGGCCGTGTCGCCGTGCCCTGGCTCCCGTTCCCATCATCACAAGAGAAGCTGCACCGGAAAACGACAACCGACTCATCGAACTCCGCGAGTCAGACTCTGCGCCGAGGATGAACAGGGGTCGACTTTGTTTTGTTTCCTCCTGCGTATGACCTTTGCGGCAATTTAACGAGGTAGGTCCTTGTGACGGTGAATTTTACACGTCGACTCGACCGGGCCAGGTGACGCCCAGATAGCTGGAAAACGTCGCTCTGAACATGTCCGTGGCAGTGTGTCTGGAGGAGACTGGCGTTTGGAACGACAGGCTGAGCGATGAAGCCAGCCCTCCCCGGGCCCCCCGGTTCTCTCGGCCCCAGGGCAGGGCTCAGAGCGTCCAGGGCTCACAGCACTGGCCCCCTGTTCTCAGGCCTTCGGACTCGGGCTGAAGTATCCCACGGGCTGTCCCATGCTCCGGCGTGCGGGTGGCAGGTCGTGAGACTGCTCTGCCTCCACAAGTGACATTTATATATACGAGTGAGAATATACGCGTCCTATGGGTTCTACGTCTCTGAAGAAGCCTCATACGATCTTATTATTATTATTCTCTTCATTTTAGAAATGGAGCAGCTGGGTCTCCCACAGGGTAACCTGCTAAGCCCAGCAAGAGGGAAGGCCACATCCCGCCCCCGCGGCCGGGCCCCGAACCACACGGCCCGACCGCGCGGCCGCCCAGCTCTCCAGGAGGAAGGCGCAGACGCGGGGAGCGTGGGCGCAGCTCGTGGCAGCAGGCAGGTGCCCCACGTCAAGGTTCTTCGTGTTTTGTGCTAAAAGTTCCCCAAAGTGGCATACGTCTTCGTAGGGTCACAGGGTAACGGAGCCTATCCTGGATCCGTGGACTCAGCTGTCTGTCATCCGTCGGTCGCCTCCTGCATGTACCGCATCACCTGGGACACTAATGCCACCGCAGACAGGCGCTCTGGTCTGGGGCGAGAGGCAGAGCCACAGCAGTCAGGGTGTGAGCTGGAAGGCGGCTCCGTCCCGCTGTGGGGGAGGGGCCCAGGACAGCCTGGGAGGAGGGGAGGGAGGGAGCACCTGTCCGTCCGTGCGTCAGTGAACATCGCGACCTTCGCCGCCTGCCAGCGGCTTTGGCCCCTTTAGCCAATGAGGTGGACCAGCTTATGTTCCCACGATGTGGTGGATCAGCTTATGTTCCCACGATGTGGTGGACCAGCTTATGTTCCCACGATGTGGGGACACCTGCCATCTGCCAAGGGGGCTAGGAGGGCACACAGGAGCGGGACGCACCCCTCTTGAGAGTTGGGGAGGCTTCTTGCAGATGGTGACACGGTGACATCTGCACAAGGAAGCATCGGCCTGAGAAGAAGTGAGGGGAATGGCGTGCCTGGCGGGCGGAGGGGCAGCTCGTGCACAGGCCCGGAACCGTGGGCCATGCTTAGCCAGGGAGGCTGAGGAAGACGCCCTGGACTGCGACAAAGGTTTTTCTTAATGGAGAAAAAAGACGCGACTTAAAGGCAGAGTCTGGAGTGCCTTTTCCAAAGGAAGAACGGAGGCACGCAGGTCAGAGGTCCCCGAGAAGGCTGGCTTCCCTGCCCGCACCCCCCACTTCTGGTGCAGGAAGAGACACAGGTCCCTCGGCGTGTGTGCCAGGTCCAGCCCCGTCCGCCCGGAGCATCCCAGTGCACAGGTGCTGCCCAGGCTCTGGCCGCGGCGGCCAACAGGACGAGCCACACTGTGCATGATGCCTCCTGCCCTACAGGATGGCGCCTCCGTCCCCTCTCCTCTCGGAAAGTTGGCAAGAGGGAGACCGGACGTGCTCAGGACACGCAGCCTTTCTTTCCCCAGAGCATGGGGCAGCAGAAGCGGCGGCAGAAGCGGCGGCAGCCCCGCGGGGGATCCGACGCCCGCCATGGCTCCCGCGTCCTCAGCTTTCATGCGCATCTGGCTGTTGAGGGAGCGCGCTGTCATTCGGAGGCGATAGTTCTCCCCACCACAGCACAGGGCTAAGGAGGGGGTGTCCCCTGCTCTGCCAAGCCTGGAGGAGAGATGTCCTCTCCCCCAGTTTGAAACTGAGCACGTCCCCAAAACCCCCAAACCGCCAATCTTTGACTTATTGTTTGGGTTTGGCTTGCGAGCCTAATGCTCATGGATATGACTGACTTTCAGAAAAACGTGTTGCAGGTGCCACAGAAGCAACGTGCCGCGTTGGAAACACAAGGAGCTGCTACGGTGGACACGTTCCACCCTCATGCAAGGTCCCGTGGACCGGCAGCACGGGCTCGGGCTCGGGCTCGGGGCTCGGGGCTCGGGCGAGGCCGAGCGCACCTGGTCTTAGAAACCAGCAGACTCGTGAGAGAGTTTAGCGATCATCTTTCTTTCAGACGAGGAGGTGGAAGACGAGGGAAGATGGCTGGGCAGCATGCACCCCCAGCCCACGTTCCTTCCCCTCCATCCCTCGGCTCGCGGGGGCCCGAAGAAGCAGGTGCATGTGAAGATGGAGAACACCGGGGTCGACCGGGGTCTGAGCGACCCCGAGGAGAAGCTTCGTGGTGACCCTCCATCGAAAAAGAGACAAAGAAAGGAAAGTTCCCGTGACAGTTTTCTCAAAGTGAAGGTTGGCCGCGCATGAGAGAACCCCCAAATAACGGCTTCCGCCTGGGGGTCGCCTCCCTCTCGCCGATCAGTCCCGAGGGCAGTGGTCCAGGACTGGGACGCTGGCTCTGTTCCATTACGTCCCCAGGGAGCCAGGCCGCTTCCAGTTTCCCCTTTAACTACCCCTCCTACGTGGCCCGAGGTGGTACCCAGGGTGGCGGGCATCGCGGCCCGGCTGGGAGAAAGCACAGGAGGAGACCGAGGCAGGCGCGCCAGCCGCAGTTCACGGACACGTCCGCCCTAGGCTCTGGCGGCTCCATCTCGTTGGTCAGAACTTGGCCTCAGGGCGGCACTCGGAGAAATACAGTCTTCGTTTGGGACACCATGTGCCCAGCTGAAAATCAGGGGACCTATCTGCGTGTCTGCCCCAACGATGCAGGGAAATTGGACGCGTGTCGATTTTTTCTTGAGTTAGTGTCGTTCGGGCCTTTTTAAAAACACAAATCTAGAAGGGGTACCATTATCTGACATCTGAGTGTCCAGTGTGAACATCAAATCTCTTCTGTGGTAAAAATGACAAGCCGTTAGGGGAGTACACCATGAGGAGGCCCAGGCCCCTGGGGTCAGAAGAGGTAGCTGTGGAAGGAGCAGGGGAGCAGAGGGGGGGACACCCCCAAGGGAAAGGAACAGACGCACGCGTGTCCCGGGCACACCCGCCTCTGCCCATTGGCCAGGGCTGCTTCTGAGGACACCGTGCCTATGACCTTTCCTGCTGCTTCCGGTGGCCACAGTGGAGTCCCTCTCCTCCGGCCTCTCTGGGGCTTGTGGGATTTAGACAACTGTTGCCTAATCTTAGGACGGTGGCCCATGACGTGCAAGGTACCAGTTTCAGCCGGTGAGCTGGTGATGCGCTTCAGAGCAGCTCACATCCCGTTGTGAATCAAGCTCCTCTGGACCAGGGACAAAGTGTCAGCTTGGGTCCCCCACCGTTTCCAGCACAGTGCCTGGCACGCGGTCTGCTGCTGAATAGCGACTGCACGAATGATTGATTGAAGGGAGGGAGCCTCTCCGGCCCCAACCAGGGCGTTCAGAAGACGCTTCTTCCGAATCCAAAGGAGCAGTAACTTCCCTGGCCAGTTGGTCGGGACAGGGGGCTGTGGTCGAGCGTCATGACAACTGTCTCCTCCTTGCAGTTTTGGACCCTTCCATCCCGGCCCTTGGGATCTGACACCTGAAGGTCCCCACACACTTAGGGATCTTTCCAGGTCGTGGCAGTGAAAAAGACATCCTTTGCGCACAGGGATTTCTTCTTAGGGTATTTCTGCTAAAAATCCCGTTGTGGCATGAGCCACACATACTTCGGTGTGGTATCAGGGAAAGCGCCTGGGTTTGGGGACAGAGCCTTCTGATGCCGAGTGACTCACCTACGTGACACTCGACCTTCTCCTCTTGAAAATGAGAATGAGGACATCTATATTTTGCTGTCTTTGTGGGAATTTGAGATAATTCATGTAAAGGGCTTAGAATTTAATAGAAATTCAATGAATGATAGCTTTCCTCCCTCAAATTTAGGCTCTGGCCGGGCGGGTAATTTTGTCTGTGCTTTGTCAGTGCTGGCTCTTGGTGTCCGGCACAGAACACGCACGTATTAACGTTTGTTAAAGAAATGACGCATTTATTTGCTTACCAAGACCCAGACGGGAAGTGCGCCCTTGCATTCTGACTTGACTAGAATGGTAAGGTGCTTGGTGTTCCCGTGAGCATCGGGCTTTACGGCTGTGTGTGCTGTGTCCGCGCCAGCCTTACACGACGTGGGACAGCAGGGAGGTATCAGGTATCCGTGGCTCTCATGCTGTGGTCTCCACACCAGAAGCAGCACCCGGGGACTTGTTAGAAATGTGAACTCTCGGGGTGCACCCCAGACCCGCTCGATCAGGAAGCCTGGGGGTGGGGGCCCGTGGTCTGCTTTAGCGAACCCTTCCGTTGTTTCTGATGCATGCTGGGGGCTGAGAGCCAGAAGCACCAGTATGTACGGACAAAACCGCCCTTTTCCATGGTGAGAAGTGACCCGAGCACCCGATGCCCGGGAATAGCTGATGTGCACCCAGAAAACACAGTCCGCCGGAGATGTGAGAAGATGATGCTTGCAGAACTACTGTCCCTCAGGCCGAGGACTTTCAGGAGCGTAAACCGAGTGACAGGTCATGAGCTCGAATGCTTCCTCAGCTGGCTGGCCACGGACATGACCTGTGCAGGCGGGCTGGTGACCAGTGCTGCCCAGACGGTTCTGTTTGGCCCAAGCACCTACTGGAGACTGAATGCTTGCCCCTCGCCCCCAATGTATATGTTGAAGACTTAACCTCCCAATGTGACGGTGTTGGGAGCTGGGGCCTTTGGGGGGGTTAGGTTTAGATGAGGTCATATGTAGGGGACCCCATGCTGGCATCAGTGCCCTTATTAAGAGACACCAGGTCTCTGACCCAGCCTGTAAAGGCACAGCCAGGCAGGGCTGTCTGCAGGCCAGGAAGTGAGCCCTCGTCAATGATGCCACCGCGCTGGCACCCTGGGCGTGGACGTCCGGCCTGCGGACAGGAGGAACACGAGGCTGCGGTTTCAGCCGCCCGGCCTGCGGCGTTTTGTCACGGCAGCCCGAGCTGACCGAGACAGTGCCCCTTCTGCCCAGCGGTGGCACGTGGACCAGAGTCGCACTGACTCGGGACGTTCCATCTGCGGGCTGGCCCTCGGTCCCCGTAACAGTTCAGATGCCAGCCAAGCCACGGCCACAGAGACCCGAATAAAGAGGCTCGAAGAAAAGACCAGTTCTTTCTCTCCTCCCTGACAGCCTGGAGGCGAGCGGGCCAGACTGGCAACGTGGTTCTGTTGCACGAAGTCACCTCGCTACCTGAGGACCCTGGTCCCTCCGTCCTGTCACTCTGACATACTCTGTGGCGCTGTCCTTTGCATGACCAAGGCTGAGTCCATGCCACAGCTCCACTCCACCTAAGTGCAAGGAGAAAATCAGGACAACTGGCTCTGGCTTTAAAAAGATGATGCCAAATTTATACATCTCACTTCCATTTATACCCCATTACTCACACAGACACAGCCGGCTGCGAGGCATGCTGGGGGCTGTAGTGTGCAGCTCGCAGCCACGTGCCCACGTGCAGCACAGAGGGTTCTGTTACTAAGAGGAAGGAGCCAGAGCTCTGGGCAGCATCGAGTCCCTCTTCTCATGGGTCCCCGTGAGAGTTCTGTACCTTTAGATTAAAACCCATTTTCTTGACTAGCCTGAGTGGGAAATAGTCGGATCCTGCTGGAGGCTGAAATAAGCACGTGGCGAGTGGCGGGCTCGGAGCAAGCGCTGGATGCAGACGCGGAGAAGGGCTGGGCGGCTCTGGCCCTGAGCCTGAGGCCAGCCGGCCGCTGGCGGGTGGCAGGGGAGCCACCCCCACACTCCGGATCGAAGCCGAGCTGTCTCGAACGCCTTGCCTCCCCCGTCGAGAGGCCTGAGCCCCCGTGAGAGCACGAGGTGCTTGAACTTGTCTCTGACAGCTTCCTTCTCGTTCCGCGTTTTCGCCAGCGGGACCCCTGCCATCAAACCCCCATGTCCCACGTCCATTCCCTCCAAGCCCTGTGTCTGCTGTGCATGGGGACCGGGGACTCCTTGGGGCTCGGCGCCCTGTGGTGAATCTCGAAGAATGAGGGAAGTTTAGGCCTGTTAGGGTATTAGTCTTGGTTTATTAGGGGTTTTTGTCGCCCGGCAAGTCACACCCCAGTGGGGTCCTTCTGGCACGTTGTAGCAGTGTCTCTCTGTCTCCATGGTCTGCTGAGAGAAAGAACTCTGTTTTTATTTATCTTTCCTTTAGTTTTAATCTCTTGGTTGGAATGGCTGGTGGGTTTGCATTTTCTGGACGGACAGGTGGAACGCTTGGGTCTCTCCTCTCTCAACCTCTTCTTCTTTTTAAAGTTTGACCCTTATGTTCAAATGCCTGGATCCAGTAAAGTGCCAGGCTGTACAGAAAGGATGGAAGGGAGAAGGAGGGGCCTCAACGTGAGATGAACAGCCGCGATGCCCCAAGCACTGTGAGATGCTCGGAATCGTCAAGCGAATTAATATCTCAGCTTATAAGGAAATCGAGGCTTCAAAAGATGAAGTAATTTGCCCAGCTCACGAATAACTCTTAAACGGCAGAGCCAGAATCGGAACGAGGTGGGTTTTTAAAGCCTGTGATCAAAACTGGCTTCATCACATTTACGGGAGGAGTCTTAATAGTCACACCTTGGCAACAGGAAAGGAGTTTGGCCCATTTTAATCGCATCCTTTATTAGTGGAGGAGGGTGGACGGGGGTGGGGACCACCGAGAAGGAATCTCTCTTTGATCGAGAGAGGCCGTGTTCAGCCACAGCCTTCCAAGAGAAGCCACTGTCTTCTCTGCGACTTCATTTTACCACCAGATTTTAAAAACTAAAAATGAAAAAAGACAACGCTCTCAGAGTTCGAAGGGCTCAGTAAAAACCCAGGTGAAAGACCGTGAAACACCCTCGCAGACAGGAACGCAGAGGCAGCAACGCGAATGGCACGTTTCCAACACTCCGTTTGAAAGTGTTCTACACAGAGCACTAGACTTAAGCTTCTGACCCGCCCCGGCCTCGTCAAGGAACCCTAAAATGTGGGCTCAGAAAGCAACATTCGACGCCACGTAGCCTAACCCCATTTTCTGGCCGAAGGTAAAGTCTTTTTCTGTTTCACTGCCGTGGTCTAGCACCTCGACTCGTATAGGTCGGGGTTTATTCAGTAGCAGTCGTACATAGCAAATGTCCTTTGTGTGCTTTGTGACTTGTCCTCACCCCCTCGCCCCTGTGGACAAGGATGCGGGAACGATCCGGGCCTCTGGGCACATTCTAGGCGATCGTCCCTCACTCCGGTAAGAGCTTCGTCGTGAGCTTTTCCGTCCTGAAACGACTTTTAGGGCAACTTCGGCACGTGGCAGAGGTGGGCCAGCCCCGCCGCACTGTGTTGGGCCTGGGGTGGCCCCACGAACAGCACGCGGCATTTAGCATCTGTGGAGGTTGCCGCACGTCGTCGCCAGGCCGAGCTTCCCCACCAGGCTGGGAACTGTACGGCCCGGTCACCTCCGCCCCGCCCTCCTGAGATTCCCAGTCGTTCGCAGCGCTCCAAACACACTGTTCCTCCACGCACACTGCCAGGCGACTGGAATGGGACGCGCACGTGTGAACCTCAGAGAGCTGCGGGCGAGCGCGCTTACGACGGGTGAGCATCGCCGCAGACCCGTGAGGCAAATGCTGCGCCTCTGATCTCGCGGACGGGAGCGCTGAGGCAGGGCTCGCGCAGGCTGCTCCGGCTCGTCATCCCCACGCCCGGTCTCGTTTCCCAACCTGTGCTCATGCGAGGCCTGGGACACTCGCCCTGGGACACTCGCCCCCGAGGCCACAGGGCTGCCTGAAAGCTCTAAGGGTGTTGCCACCGTCTCCATACCCTCGTCTTCGCATGGGACCTTTCACAGCTGTTTGGACAGTCGACTCTCCCCGTTACGGAGTGACACCCCCAGGACCACCCACGAGAATGGAAACGGAGCAGCACCATCACCCCCACTTGCGGGGAGGGGGGCATGGAGGAAGCAGACAGGCAATGCCAGGAGCTGAGGTGCCCAGGATCACGAGTCCGAGCCAGCATTCGATGGCACGTGCCTTACTCAGCACCGCCCTCCGCTGTGTCATAGAAGATGGCAGCCACTTAGTCATCGCTTCCCACAAGCCCCTGCCCAGCACCTGCTACATGCCGTGCACTAGACTGGGCCCGCAGAATCCATCGCGAAAAGGGCGGGAGACTGGCAGGAAGGTGCAGACGCTGAACCCTCTTCACCCCAACACTTTCCTAGCCCTAGTTCTGAAGTTGAGGGGTCGGGGGTCAGAGCATATTGTAAAAAATGGGTGGAATATGATTTCTGAAGCTTACTGGAATTCGCCCTTGCCCGAACCTTGTTATAGGTTAGGGCCTGGGTGGGGTGACACATCTGTACCTGTCATAATTTGCATCCTTGGACTAGTATCTGACTCTGGCCAATCTTATTCCCTCTCTGACCTTCGCAAACAGAAGCCCAATTTTTGAAAACTGAAACGAAGAAGAGTTGAAAGCAAACAAGTTCTGTCCCCACCCCCTACCTGGCTACAGCTTTGTAAAATCACTGATTGTTTAATAGCCTGCAGAAGCCAGCGGGAAGAGAAGGCCGGAATTGTACTCAGCAAATGCAGGAATGAAGCACATTCTCTGTGAGCGTTTCCATGGCGACAGTGATAACAGCTTATATTTATAGACCCTCTATCTCTAAGGAGCTCAAAGCACTTTACAGACACATTATGTCTTGAGAGAGAGAGAAGAGAGAAAGGGAGGGAGACGGAGTTGGGAGAGAAGGGGGGAGGGAGGGGAGGAGGAGGGGGGAGGAGGGGGGGGAGGAGGGGGGAGGAGGGAGGAGGAGGGAGGGTGAGCATGAGCCGGGGAGGTGGTGGGGAGACAAGGACGTGACGTGCTAGTGTGCACACTTCGCAGATGGCACAGAGCGAGGAAGTCAGTGACTCAAGGTGGCATGGTAAGCCAGGGACAGCCAGCAGACTGGATGGACCCAATGACCCTGGAGGCTCTGGAAGCCCGGCCGCTGGCCTCGGGCAGATATCAGGGCTAAGCCACCGTCTCCCCGTCATGCAGTTCTGTTCAGTGCCACCTGGGCGACCGTGTAACCCCGGAGACGTCCAAGGCAGTTTGGCTCAATTACTGCTGACGTGAAACGCAGGGACAATTCTTCCATGGAGATTTGGGGATAATGTCTGAAGTCCTTGGAGCCAGGTAGCCACCAGACCGTGCCAGGTGGCGTCCCCAGGAGCGAGAAGCTTCGACGTCTCGAGCTGCACACACACACAAGGGGTCTGCACGCCCCAACGGAGACGGTTCTTTAGCTGGAGCCTGTGTCACAGTGTCCCCAGCGTCACAGTGTCCCCAGGACCTTGGGAAGAACGCTTCTGGGCACTCCCCTGAGACATGCGTCCGCTCCTTCAGACATGTGATGTGACTCAGAGTTATCTAAAGGCCGTAGCCTGTGAAACTGAAGACGAGTTTTGAGAATACCAGACCTGCCATTCTCCCTATAAAACACTCGGTCCGAGAAGAGCCAGCATCATCTGGCAGAGGCCGAAACTTGGGGGCGGGTTCGACTGGCCCCCGAACACCCTGACCCCGGAGCCGTCTCTGTCCCCCGCCTCCTCTCATCGGAGCTCGCCAACCCTGGTCCCCACTTCCGTTTCCCCGCTCTCACTTCCCGTTTGGAAAATAGAATCTTTTTCTTCTTTTAAAAAGAGCCACCATCTGCAGAGCATTGAGCTAACCCAGCTGCTGTCCCCATGGCAACCCTGAGAGACGCGGTCCCCCTCCCGCAAGTCTGCCAGCTCCTGCAGCCCGGGGCCTCGGGCTCGAGCCAAGGTGAGCTCCCTACCTGCCCTCAGCCTGTCTAGGCTTTGGGCGCCCAGGCTTAAGGGGTCCACAGTCTGGTGGTTCAGGAGGCTGAGCCCCAGGAGAGTTGAAATGTTTGATTTACAAATAGGTTTCTGATCCCCAGAACGAAAATAACTAAAACAAAGGACGCCCTGAAGAAGAAAGGAGAGGTTCGCTGAGGAGGCACAGCGCAGGCGCCATCGGCCCTGGGGTCACCCTCCGGGACCCCCCCTGTCGGCCCAGGATGCGCCTCACACTGAATTCCCTCCTGCTTCCCCCACGAGAGCGAGCGGCCCTCCGGGAGGAAGGCAGCCTCTGCCCTGGCGTCCGTCTCCCTGGCCCCCAGCCCGGTGCCCGGGACAGTCTCCATGTCCTCGGTTCCCCCGCCCGCCCCGTGGGCCTCTTTCCCGCGCCCGGGCGCCGCGCCCTCTGCCCGGGCCCACGCGGCCTCCTCCGCCTCTCCCGACACGGCACCGACCACACGCCAGGGCGGCACCTGAGCGTCCAGATGCCGTCGGAAGTGTCTTTTGTACGTAGAGAACATTACCCAAAGGTTTACTTTTTGGATTAAAAACTCATCTGCTGCTCATTAAAGTTAAAATGAGAAAAACGATTCGTTTGACTTCAGCTCGCAGATATAATTATTTTATGTTTCAGTCTAGTAGGGCTTCCCAGTCACTTCTGCAGGGCCTCTGAATAGTTAATTACCTCCGAACATTTTAAGCTGTGATCACAGATTTCACACATACACACCTATACGCGACACACACGCACGCACGTATGCATGTAGACATGCGAACGAACAGCTCCGGAGCGCTTCGATACTTATGCACACCGAAACCCTTGATTCATAGATATTGGGCCCTGAAGTTCCTGTTTGTGTTCCAACAAACTCATGAAAATTCAGCTTAAAACCAGAAAGCTCCACATCGGTCACTCGATTGTATTTTAAATCGGCATTTCAAGGCGATCGCTCTAATCAGCTCAATTCTCTTACAATTTAAAGACGACGACACGGCAAATACACACAATTATCTTCTTAACGCAAGATTGTCAACACTGCGGCCCGGCTCTCTCCAGCCTCCCCAGCCGTCATTCCCCGTCCCCCACGTGGAGGAGAACGCGCCATCCCCACGGCTCGCGGGCAGCCTGGGGCCTTGCTGGTGGCCGCGACGGGGCCAACGGGGCCTCTTTAACACGCGTGAAGTCGCGGGCTTTCCATGGAAGAGCTTCCTGGCCGAGGTCCCTCGCCGCTTGATCCGATTCCTTCTCCCTCGGGGAGGCCTGCGGCCCCGTCTGCCGCCCCCTCGACTACAGTCGGCACTTCCTTGGCGCCCTAAGTTTCGTTAAGATATTTACAAGGAACTCAGACTGGATGGAATTCTCGGCTCTGGAGACGCCATGCCCGAGCTGACGACACGTGCTGGGCCTTGGCGGGGCTTGGCTCTCGTGCCCCATCTCGGGATCATGGGTCCGGGCTGTTTAAAGTGACATTCCGCTGAATGCGGTCTGGCTGGACACAGCCCTCGAGGTCGTACTGCCCGCCGTGAGCCCGCTGAGCGTAGGACGGGCTGCATGTTCAGAGCTGTGAGTCCAGAAGTCAGCGCACTGCATGGCACAGGACAGGCATCACTGTCACGGAAGACCTCGGGAGTGCATCTGCAGCTGAGCCGGGTTTGTCGCCATGAGGGTGTGCCTGCACCCCGGGGCGTTTCCATAAGAAGGTGCTGGAAAGGGCTTAGGGAAGGGTGGGCTTGCCTTGTCCGAGGTGACCGGGGTGGGGTTTAGGGAAGCAGAGGCCGTCCTGTGGCTGGGGAGGCTCCAGCGATGTCGCCGGTAAAGAAAGAGCAGCGGGGATGGGGGTGCTGAGTCGCCTGGGGGGCCGGGCAGTGCTGCCGCTTCGCCTGGTCAGACACGGCACGGTGCTCTTGTTTCGGTCCTGGGCTGTCATCGTCACCGAGCGCCCTGCTCTGTGCTTGTGTGAAATTGTTCCTTTCCAGCAGAACGCCAAGACCTGGCCGGGCGTGCCGGGTGGGCTCGGGGACATGCCAGGGCTTAGCGCTGGGGCCCGGGGCCTCGGGGAGCAGCCGCGGCCTTGGCACCGCGCCGGCCAGCGGAGCAGCACCCTGCGCCCTGGGGTCTGGGAGCAGGCGGGTGCCCAGCGCCTGGAGACCAGCTGCCGGGAAAGCCCTTGGCCCACCCCGCGTGGGCTCAGCCCTGTGGGCTCGGGCTCGGCCCTGCTCCTCCATCCCTGGCTGCTGGTGCAGACCAGGCTCTCAGCCCCCTGCTGCGTACTTGCCAAAAATATTTCTGCAACTGGAATTTGATTTGGAAAATGTTTTACAAATAGACTATCTTGGGAGAATATTTTAATTTCCCCAATGAAAGCACGATGCACTCCTCCCGGATAGCAGCTCCCGCGGCTTTGGAAATGAGATCGGAACCGATTAACCCTGGCCCTCGGCTTCACCCGGTCCCTTCATCTAGACGCCTTTACAACTGGTCAAACGCTTGGATTGTACAGAAATTCTGACTCAGGGAACCTGTTCATTCCCCAAGGCCTTTCCCCGGAGGGGTGGGAGGTGGGGGTAGGGAATGGGACTGGGGAGTGGGGGGCGGGGTGGGGGATGAGGTCCAGAGCCAAATCGTCTGTATCACTTGCTCTCTGTGATCCTCTTTTACAGTCCTAGCCATGCAGAATCACTTTGAAACATGTAACGTTTGAAGAAATGCTCAAGTATATGGAAATCAAGAAGGGATATATAGCTACACATAGAATTCTCTGTGTCATCTTCTACGCATATACGTGTATAATTATGTATACATTTTTTCTTTCTCATATAACTGGTGTTGTGACTGTGTTAGTAATGATGATGACCTTTGGGAACGCTTGTTAAACCTCCAGAATAAAGGAGCCTTTGATTACTCCTTGGCTTTTGAATTAAATTGCAGGGTATCTTTTAACCAACCAATCAACCAACCAACCAACTGCATTCCTTGGCAGGACTGCTGGAATGAACGAGTAAATTATGACAAGTGGAAAAATAGGTAAGATTTATAGGTTGTTTTATTGTTGGTGGACATTGGCCTCTTGTAGACTCAGGTTTTAGCTTTTATATGAATATGCCCAGGGCAAAGTACAGAATCCGAGTGTGTGACAGGACGCTGGGATGGAGGAACACTAACTGTTCGGGGAGGCAGGGGACCTGAATCCCAGGGTCACCTCAGCTGGTAAATGGTGACCTCAGCAGAACATGCAAATAAAAATATCTGGATCTCGGTTTTTGTAAAATGAGAGGAATTACACTGGCTGCTTTGGTAGGTTCCTTACAGCTTAACTATTCTAGATTTTAAAAGGTGCAAATGCCTTTAGTCAGTCATTTAATACGGGAAGCACAAAGAAAATAATAACGCCAGAATTAATGCACGCTGCCACCAGGTGAGAGTGATGCTTCGATTATAAGTCATGTGCTCCAAATGGCAGGCTAATGCCATACCTGTGTTGTGTCTGAAACATGTCACACTCCCACCTTTCACCTCCTTTAAAACAAATGTTTGTTTCAACATTAAGCTTGGCCATTATCACATACTCGCTGGCCAAAGTCATAATCTGCTCATGATCTGATTTTACCTATTGCCTATACATACTTTTTGGCCTGGCAGATTGGGCTGGGGTCCTGCTAATAATAATATGGGGCATATCCATGTAACTAAGATCATAAAGTAAAACCCTGTCCAACCAGAAAAGAGTAAAAACATCCTAGCTTAATTCAACGTTTACCAGAAATGTAAACACCATAGAGAGATGTTTTTTGATAAGGACATTTTAGGTAGTTTTCTTAGTGACATCTTTTACTTTGAAAGCCTGCCTAGAAAGTGAACTGTTTTAATAATGCCCTATCTGAAATTATTGCTTATTTTTATTTATATGTACTATATGTTACATAAAATAAAATTCCAGTTCATGAGGTTTTTCAATACTATAAAAGGAGAGACGACCCTTACTATAAGTTTGGTTTGAGGGCCCAAAACTTAATCCTATGACCTTCAGTAGCAAGGCCATAACCGTGACATATGGCAGCTGGAGACAAGAAGGACACAAGGGCACGTTCAGAGGACAGAACGAGTGTCACTAAAGCCTCTCTGAGCACCAAGGCCTGCCCTAGGCACACACATCGCTGTATTGACTTTGGCAACGGGTCTGCCTTGGCACGCCAGGAAAGTTAGCCGAAGTTGAAGCCTGACAGATCACGCAGCCCAGGCCTCTGCTTCGCCCTTCGCTTGGGCTGCGACCTGCTGGAGCCGAACGTGGCAGAACCTCTTGGCCTCCTCTGTGGCTCGGCGCCTGGGCAGCCCCAGGCCTGGGAGATTCAGGCCGCCAGAGGGAATCGCTCCTCCCGGCTTCACACAGCCACAGGTACCTGGGATCTGTTTAGGGAAAGTTAAACTTCCGTTTACTCTACCAAGTGTGTTCAGTGGTGCTCTGTCTACAGACATATGGACGCCTGCCTTCTGTGTTTTCCTCGTGCCCATGGAGATGGCTCCTGGGCAGAGCCTGTCAGAGGCGCACTAAATCGGACTGCTTACGCATACACGCTTCGGGCATTCCAGACTCCCAGCAAATTCTCTAAGCATGTGAATTCCTCCCTCGAAGGCTAACCCCGGAACGGCTGAGAAGGTGGCTGCACCCCATAAACTGGGAAAGCAAACACACGGCACAGACCTAGCGCTTTCTTAAAATGATCGAGATTAATAATTCGACCGGGATATTACCAAAGGATAACAATTTGGGGTGTTTTCTGATTTTAAGCAAATCCGAAAGTTAAAACGGCGTGAACATCCAAAGCGGAATTGTGGGGCGATAGTTGCTCATGTTATCAAGTGAGTCTTTACTTCCCTTGCAGATTTTTCTTCGTTAGCATCATGGAAAACACACTTCAAATGGCACATGCGCCAAAGACCCAGAACCGTGTCATCGCCACGTCTAATTCTAATAATCTGTCTTCTTCCGTTGACTCATTTCAAAGGTTTTAAAATAAAAAAATAACAGCTTTTGTAAAAAATAATATCTTTTCTAAAAGGCCCATGTATTTATCATGAACGGGTAGAAAGTGACCCCATAGCTCCGTATCCCCAGAGACAGCGACTCTGTCACCTTATAGAACTCCGTAGAATAAATACTAGGACATGACACTCGAAGGACTACATCACGATACTAATTATGCTGTTTTCTGCATATTTTCTCCGATCTGCTCTTTTCTATTAAAATGCTGTCAACAGCTTTGCATGTTGATAAATATTAATTTACATTCGTTTAAACACTATAATGGCTACAGTCTGTGCAGACGTTCACGCACATTTACTTCCCTCGTGTGCTGTGGTTACATGAAGCTGCTTCTGATTTCTCTCTTAACAAATGACACTTCGAGTCGACCTATATACATCTTTAAAACTAAATATTTGCATTACGTCCTCGATTATTTTCCTACTGTAAATCTCTCAAGTGGGATCGTCTGGCCGGAGGGTAGTCTTACTTTAAGGCTCTGGATACACATCATCAAACTGCCCACAAGAAAAGTTGTCCTTTTCTGCCCAGAAATTTGTGAGCGATTATTTTTCTCTGCTCCTCAATAGCCATGTGCATGATTCTTTTAAGATGTTTTTTTTTTAGAGCAGTTTTACATTCACATTAGAATTAAGAGGAAGGTGCAGAGATTTCCCATATTCTCTCTGCCCGACACATGCCATCTCCGCCATCATCGACGTCCCCCACCAGAGTGGGACATGTGTTACAACGGATGGACCCATGTGGACACATCATAATCACCCGAGGTCCGTAATTTGCATTAGGTCCACTCTTGGTGTTGTACATTCTATAGGTTTGGGCAAACGTGTGATGACATTATTCATCATTGTAGTATCTTACGGAGCATTTTGACTGCGCCCAGATCCTCTGAGCTATGCCCACTCATCTCCTCTCTGTCCCCTTCTCCCCGAATCCTGACAATCACTGATGATTTGATTGCCTCCAGAGTTTCCCTTCTCTAGAATGTCACGTGATTGGAATCATACAGTGTGAAGCCTTTCGGATGGGCTTCTTTCTCTTAGTAACATGCGCTGAAGGTTCACCCATGTCTCTTCGTGACTTGACAGTTCATTTCTTTTTAGCTCCACATAATATCCCACTGTCCGAACGTGCTGCAGTTTCTTTCTCCATCACCCACTGAAGGGCGTCTCGGCTGCTTCCAAGGTTCGGCAGCTGTGATACAGCTGCTGTAAGATCTGTGTGCCGGTTCGTGTGGACGTAAGTGTTCATTTCCTTCAGGGAACACCAAGAAGCTCAGCCCCAGATCACATGGTAAGAGTATGGTTAATTTTCTAGGCATATCATCTTCGGAACTGGCTGCGCCATTTTGCATTCCTACCACCAACGAATGAGAGTCCCTGGTGCTTCCCGTTCTCACCGTGTTCTGGGCTGTGGCCACTCCGACAGGTGTGGTGGTGTCTCATCGTTTTGATTTGCATCTCCCTGACGACATGTGATGTGGAGCGTCTTCTCATGTGCCGATTTGCCATCTGTAAATCTTGAGCGTGGTGTCTGTTAAGGTCTTTGTCCATTTCTTTATTTGGGTAGTTTATTTTCTTATTGTTTAGTTTTAAGAGTCCTTCGTCCGATGTGTCTTCTGCAAATATTTTCTCCCCATCTGCGGCTCGTCTTCTCGATCTCTGGACATTATCCTTTACAGAGCAGAGATTTGATTCTAATGAAGTCCAACTTCTCAATTATTTACTTTATGGATAGTGCCTTTGGTGGTGTGTCTAAAAAGTGACCGCCATACCTGGGGTCATCGGGTCTTCTCCTATGTCATCTTCTAGGAGTTTTATAGTTGTGTGTTTTTCAATGAGATCTGTGATACATTCTGAATCAATTCTCATGAAGCCTGTAAGGTCCGTGTCCAGGTTCATTGTTTTGCACGTGGCTGTCCAGTTGTTCGAGCATCCCTTCTTAAAAAGACTATATTTGCTCCATGGTATTGTCTTTGCTCCTTTGTCAAAGATTAGTTGACCATTATTATGCGGGCCTATGTCTGGGCTCTTTATTCTGTCAAATTGATCTATTTGTCTATTCTTTCATCGATACCACACTGTCTTGATTACTGTAGCTTTATAACAGACCTTAAAGCAAGGCGGCATCTGTCCTCCAAATATATTCTCCTCCTTCAATATCGTATTGGCTATTCTGGGGCTTTTGCCTCTCCATAGAAACTTTAGAATCAGTTTGTCAAAGGTCCACAAAATAAGTTGCTGGGGTTTTGACTTGCATTACACTGAATCTACAGATGAAGAATTGACACCTCGGCAATAGTGAGTATTCCTATCCATGAACGTAGACTATCTCTCCAATTATTTCATTCTTTGATTTCTTTCATCAGAGTTTTGTAGCTTGTCTCATACAGATCTCATACTTAACTAAGTATTTCGCTTTGGGGTGGGGGGTGGAGATGTAAAGGGTCTTTTAATTTCAAATTCTACTTTTTCATTGCTGGTATATAGGAAAGTGATTGACTTTTGTATGTTAATCCTACAACCTTACTATAATTGCTTATTATTTCCAGGAGTTGTCTTTTGTTGTTGATTCTTTCGGATTTTCTACGTGGATGACTATGTCATCTGCGAACGGTTTTATTTCTTCCTTCCCAATCTGTATACCTGTCATTTCCTTCTGCTGTCTTACTGCACTGGCTAGCACTTCCAGTACAATATTGAATGCATTATCTTTTTATTTAACAGATCGTGGAGATATTATTGACGTATTATAAAATTTACTCATTGTAAGTGAACAGTGCAATTATTTTTAATAAATTCATACAGCTGGGCAACCACCCATCACAATCCAGTTTTAGAGCACTTCTGTCCCCTCCCATTTCCCTTGGCATTATCTGTTAATATTTGTTTGTTTTATTGAAATATAATTGAATACAGCGAAACGGCCGGATATTTAGTATACGAACTGTCAACCAATTTTGCATATTATGACACAGAACCTTTCAGTCATCCCGGGGACTGCCCTGTGCTCCTTGTGAATCAACACCCTTATCCACCTCCACCCCCAAAACAAACACTCATCTGAATTGCATCACTACAGGTTCTAAAATCTCATATAAATGGCATCACACCCTACATACTTTCATTCAGTATAATGTTTTTGAAACTCATCCATGTTGTTTCTTGTACCAATAGTTTGTTACTTTTTTCATTGCTGAGTATTTTCCCGTCGTACGACACTTGTTTATTCATTCTCTGTTGATGAAATCTGGATTTTTTTTTCCAATTTTGGCAACTATGAGTAAAGGCGCTATAAACATTCTGATACAAAGCTCCTGTAGACAAACGTTTTCCATTTTCTTGGATAAATAGGTGTGAAATTTCTAGATCATAGAGTCGATGTCCATTTTCACTTCTTATGAAGCTTCTAACCTGTTTTTCTAAAATGATTTACCAATTTACATACCTATCGGAGTCCTGCATATGCTAAATATTTTCCAATATGTGTTATTTAAATCTTTTAAGTTTTAGACGTTCTATTGGTCATGTGAGATTTCATTGTGGTTTTACCTTATCTTTAAAAATGGTATCACATTTTTGATTACTGAGTACCAATGAAATTGCCTAATTTTGTATATGTTTATTGCTCATTAGATTGACCTAATTCTCCTCATAAATGAAAATTTCCATGAAAACTTAGCACTCATGATATATAAAGAAAAGTCAGAAAACACTGGGAATCTTTTAGAATCAGTGTTTAACTTGCAAATTAGCTTTAGACTTCAAACACAGGGCAGTCTGGCTCTGCTGCTGGATTATCTATGTATATAATGCTTTCTTTCAAACGCATTTTACATTCGATAGGGAAGGGGCACAGTTTATTTATTTTTTATTTTTTATTTTTTTTACCTAACACGTGAATCTAAATAGATGAAGAGGCCACTCAATTTATGAGACCAGTTATATAAGCAGTACATGGTACGTAATAATGCTTAAAATTTTTTATTGGCTGATGGAATAAATGAATGAATAAAAGATTCAGGATCTGAGATTTTTTTTCTGTTACGACTTCTCTCTCTTGTTTTTAACTCGTGTTTGTTTTTATTCCCTGTTCTTTTCGTGCTAGGGTTTTGGTAAAAGTGACAATGTGACATTAGGAACCGAGCACCTGGGCTGAGAGGACCTGGGGGAGTTCAGAGTCTCCGCTGCCCATTTACCTTCACTGCTCCCCTCACCTGGCTATTCCTATTTATATTTTGCCGTGTGTGTGTGTGTGTGTGTGTGTGTGTGTTCTCATAAACTGTCCTGGAGCCCTTCTAGAAAGAGTCACAGGTCAAACACAGCACAATGCACAAAGACAGAAAAGGCCTGATCCTGGCCAGACGTCAGGACAGTCTGGCTGGGGAGAGCCCCACCCACGGGGGAGCTGGGACCTCTGGCAGGTAACGAGACAGCCATCACAGAAGGCGTCATCGAAGCCGGCCAGGGCTTCTGGGGAAGCGAGTGTGGAAGCTGAGCCCCAGGAGCACCTAGGATTTAGATGAGAACTATTGCAAAAAAAAGAAAAAGAAAAAAGAAAAAAAAGAAAAATACAGGTGGAAAAAAGGAAGAAAATAAGCAGTAGTGGGTAGGATTCGAATGGGGAGAAGAGTCCAGGACAGTCACGGGGCTGAGGGTGCAGCACTGAGCACATGTTGGCAGCAGGAGACGCTGGAGCAAGGACGGGGTAGAACATGCAAATTCTGGAGAGAGGCAGGGACCGGCCAGAGACGGGGAGTGGGGCCATTCTGAGAAGTAAGACAGGCAGCGCCAGGCCCCGGAGCACGAGCTTTCCGCGCGGACGGCGGGGGACCCCTGGGAATTCTCGGGCGGGGAGCAGGATGAGGAAAACCAGTGTTTCTGTAGCATTAACTTGGTAATATTTTTCAGGCCGCCTGGAGTCAAAGAGATCAATTCTGCTTTCAGAAATCCTTTCTTCTCTCCAACCACTGACCGGCCTGCCTTTCTGGGAAATGGGGCGAATGTTATCACCTTCCTCTGATATTCATCGACTTTTCTCAAATACCTTTCTTAGCACAATTTTCTCCAAAGTTTTGACTTCCTGTAAGATAATTTGCTATACAAAATTCAAAATTAATGGGACAATTAAGCGGTGGTTATTTTCTGATTAAAACTATAGTTCACTTTGCGAATGTTGCAAGGAAGGAGCCCAGCTAAGGACAGCGCTGGGGACACTGTCCTTAGGACTTTCTCCGAGGGGCCACCCGATGACAGAGCACGTCCACGTCCGTTATCTCAGCTGATCCTAGAACTCAATTTGCTACACAAGGGAACTGACAGGTGCAGAGGTGACAGATGCTGCTCGAGGCTGCACGGCTAGGGAGAGGCGAAGCCGGGCCGTAGTTTAAAGAAGGCGGCTACACGTATCGAAATTGAACGGAGAACATTTCTGGAATCATCATCTAGTAGGAAAACATGGTTTAATTTTTCAATATCAAATTGCAGAGGATCGCCGAAGGACACAATTTTCGGTGGGGAGCGAGCTCCCCCGAGTACTCTTTGAAGTCTGATTTCTTTTTTCTCCTCTGGCTTTTCTTTCTTTCTTTCTTTCTTTCTTTTTTCTGAGAATGGCTGAAATACAACCTCCACGCCACCACTTTCTTCCAGGCATTTTACAGATCTGAGCACCCATCATAATACCAATGGCTATTCTATTTCCCTGGCCTATCGCGAATCCCGCCGCTGATGCGGTGCTGACACGTACGAGGGCTCGCGGCCTGCGAGGCGCTGCGCTAAGCACATTTCCTGTATCGCTTTATCTATTTCCATCAAAGTCCCTGCAAGGAAGGCGTTACTGTGATCATTATCTCCATTTTACAAGACGGAGAAGACCGGCTTAGCGAGAGAGGGCAGAACCTTGCCTGGGCCGACGCGGCTCAGCGGACGGAGGCCAGCGTTGCCTTGCTGGAGAAGGAAGCCTCGGCCAGTCCCCCGGTTCCACATCCTGGGAGGCTCCTGGCCCCTCTGCCGGGAGCCAGGCAGTGTCCTGTTGTTCTTGAGTGCCCTCGTGTCCGGTGACCGACGAGCCCTGAGCCGCTCGGCCAGCAACCAGTCCTCAGGGGAGAGCTGGTATTTCACTCGGCCTGTTTTGTGTGTTTTTTGTGCCCTTTTCTTTGCCAGCATATGTTAGTGCCAATAGAAGATCATCGGATTGCGAAACAGATGTCGTCGGAGCTGCCATAGGAAAATACCGTTGGTGTTAACGCGCCGCGCTTGGCTCATGGCGCCTGAAAACCCTCGAACACAGCACAGCCTGCGGGTACCTGAGTCAGGTGCTCATCCCGTGAGATCTCACGTGTCCGGGGAGGGAGGTGGAACGGAGATGACATTCTCGAAGTCTCTCCAAGGCCACAGACTGAGGCTGAGCAGGAAGTCGCCCTTGCCAGCCTTACCTCTGTGACAGACGTGCAAGAGCTGCGGGCTTGTCCCTGGGGAGGGTCTGAAAGGGAATCGCCACCAAACGCTGCAACAGACGTAGGCCGCGGAAAAACTAGCTAACTGCGCAGCTTCTAGAGTCGGATTCCTCGGCCGGAGCTTAAATAACGAAACAACTCTATGCCTCAGATCCCTGAGCTGCAAGGCGGGCGGGAGGCAGGTAAGTGCTGCTTTGCATGATTATTGAGAGGACGGCGAGACAGCGCCGGAAAGATGCTGAGCCAGGTGGCACGCGAATCCCCAGTGAAGGGCAAGTACCCGCGAAAGCCGCCAGCGGAGACCGGCCTCTTCTGGCCTCAGCTGTGGGTTCCTCAGGAGGAAGGAGAAAGCCACGAGGAAGAGCGAGGCGTCCTGCCACCGTCGGGGAGGCACACCGGTGACAGCGAGCACCTGCGCTGTGGCTGGGAAGCGTTCCAGCCAGGTGAGTCGTGCACTATTGTTCCAGTTCACAAGTGAAAATGTGAACGTTCGAGTCTTTTGCTCAAGGGCAGATGGGGAAACCATGACTTTAACTCCGTCTGTCTGACGTTCAAGGTCTCCACCGCACGGTGTCGTGTCCCAGGCACACTATTTTCAGACGTGAGGCATGGAGAGACGACACTGCCGTGAGCTAGCGGCTTAGCGTGACCGAGCTCCACTGCCACCTGCTCTCCTGCTCTCCTGGGGCTGGGAACCTCAACCACCAAACGTGGAAATCCACAGGCCTTCCCGGGCGAGGCGGGGGACTCTCGCTGCATTTACCACGATGAGCAGCTGGATGACGAGCTGCAGGACACCCAGAGCTGGGTGCCAGGGAGCACGGGGGAGCGGGGACCAGGACGGCCTGGCAAGCACACGTCCACGCGTGGACCGCTACCGACCGCCGCTCCCCTCCAGCCCGCTTTAGCCATAAGTGGGCGTGGGGCAGAGCTCGGAATGTTCCCAAAGATGAATATTTAAGTTATTATGTGAGATTACATTTAAAAATTTAAATTATTTTGAAATAATTATAGATTCACATGCAATTCTAAGAAATGATACAGAAAGTTCTCTTGTATCCTTTACCTAGTTTCCCCCATTGGTAACATCGTGCAATATTATAACCAGGATATTGACACAGTCGGGCCAGAGAACATTCCATCACCGCAGGAGCCCTCACGGCGCCCACACACTCCCCTCCCCCCACCCAGCTCCTCACCCCTCAGCAACCACTAATCTGTTCTCCTTTCCTGTAATTTTGACTTTTCTAGAATGTTATATGAAGAGAATCATACAGTATTGGGGGACTGGCTTTTTTCATCCAGCATGATTATCTGGAGATTTATCCAGATGTTTGCATCTATCAATGGCTGGTTCCTTTTTATCGCTGACTAGTATTCAGTGTCCCGTGGTTTAGTAATTCATCCACTGAGGGACGTCTGGGCTGTTTCTAGTTTGGGGCTTTTGTAAAACTACTTTAAACACGTTCGTACACGTTTTTGTGGGAGCGCAAGTCTTCATTTCTCCGGGACAAATGCCTGAGTGTGCAATTGCTGGGTCGTAGGGTAGTTTCACGCTTAGTTTTTAAGTCACTGCCGAATGGTGGCTTTGGCATTTCCATTAGCAACGGGCACAACCTCACCAACACGGAACGTCACTGTTTCACTTTGGTCATTCTTATGGGTTTGTAGTGATGTCCCCGTGGTTTTAAATTGCATTTCCTTAGTGGCTAAAGATGCTGAACATCTTTGCATGTGCTTATTTGTCATTTGTATATCCTCTTTGGTCAAAAATCTGTTCACGTCTTTTGCCCATTTTCTAATTGGATATCTTTTTTTTACTTAGTTTCGAGACCTCTTTATTCCAGATACTGGTTTTGATCAGATGTGTGATCTGTAAATATTTTCTCCCATTCTGTAGCTTGTCATTTCATCCTTTTAATATGGTCTGTAAAAAAGCAATTTAAAAAAATTCGATGAAGTCAATTGATCATCATTCTTATATGAATCATATGTTTATTATGAAATCTAAGAACTCTTTGCCAAGTCTTAGATCCTAAAGATTTTCTATGATTTTTAATAGTTTTTTAGTTTTACATGTAAGTCTGGGATCCAATTTGAGCTCATTTTTGCCCAATTACTCCAGCACCACTTGTTGAAAAGGCTATCATGTCTCCATTGAATTGTTTTTGTATATTTATCAAAGATATATCAGGCCTATGTCCATGGGTCTATTTCTGGATTGTCTTCATGTCCCACTGATCTATGTGTTTATCTTTTTCCAACCCCATTTATTTAGGTCTTCATCAACACCAAGTAGTTTTCAGCATCCAAGTCCTAGACACATTTTGTTAGATTCGCACTCAGGTATTTCATCCGTTTTTTGAGCAAATGTAAATGATACTGTATTTTTAACTTTGACGTCCACGTGTTCATTGCTAGTATACAGAAATGCAATTAACTTTTGGATGTTTATCTTGAATCCTGAGGCCTTGCTTAACTCACGAATTCTAGCGGTTTTTTTGTTTTGATAGACTCTCCGAGAATTTCTGTGGTCATCAGGTCATCTGCTAAGAGAGACTGTTTGGGTTCTTCCTTTCTGATCTGGACCATGGTGAATGAGTGGGGTGAGTCAGCACCCTTCCCTGATCCTGATCTCAGGGAAAGAACATCTAGTCTTTCACCTTCGGGTAGAACGTTAGTTGTAGTTTTTTTTACAGAGATTCTTGATCAGGTTGAGGAAGTTCTTCTCTATTAGTACTTTTCTGAGTTTTTTTTTTTTTTAAATCATAGATAAGTGCTGAACTTTGTCAAATATTTCTTTTGCATCACTTGATGCGATCGTAGAATTTGTCTTTTTTGCCTGTTCCTATGATGGATTACACTGATTTTCACATAACGAACCACCAGGCTTGCAACCCTAGACTAAAACCCACATGGGTTTATAGTTTATAGTTCTTTTCATATGTTGCTAGATTCTATTTGCTAATGTTTTGTTAAGGATTTTTACATCTATATGTATGAGGGGTAGTTATTTGTCTGCAGTTTGGGTTTTTTTTTTTTTTAATTGTCTTTGCCTCATTTTGGTGTCAAGGTAACACTAGCTTCAGAAAAATCCACCGAGAAATGTTCCCTCCTCTTCCATTTTCTGGAAGAGATTGTGTTGAATAGATCAGGTGTTAATTCTTTAAAATGTTGGCTACGATTCTCCAGTGATAACATTTGAGCTTGGAGTTGTTTTTTTTTTTAATTACTAATTCAATTGCCTTAAGAGTTATAGAGCTCTTGGACCCCAAAATTCCGCAGATAGAAAACATGCAGATAAAATTATTCAACTGTAAACAAGTGCTACCAACACAAGAAAGAAAGATTTAGCTAATGGGTGGAGCCCTGAGCCACTCAGGCCTCGAAACCTAGAGAAATTTGAAATTCGGGGCTGGATTTCAAAATTGCTTGGGACTGATGACTGACTCCCTCCTCCGACTCCCCGTTGGTTGGGAATGTCTGTCCCATCCTTGTATTTTGGGACCAGATAATTTGTTTTCTAGTTGTAGGGGCCGTAGTTAGAGAGGAATTTTGCCCCAGGCTGCGTCATAAGCAGATTCTGACTTTTCCCTGGGCTTCCTCCGACACCTCCCCACCGGGGAGTGGGGGTGCACCCCATTTACTGCAGGACAGGCTCCCCATGTGGTGGCAGGTGCTTAGCGGATGCAGTTCTGGCTCTCACTGGGCCATCTCCGATGCCACGCCAGTGGGTGGTGGGCGCACCTCATTATCACCCTATTGCAAAAGCTGAGGTCCCCTTTGGCTTTGAAGTGGGGGTGGGGTGCGGCTTTTTCCTGTGGCGTTTGGCTGGTGTGGAGCGGTTATTGTCTAAATGTTTTCTGTCTTACTGGGCTGGCCTCTGGAGAAACAGGCTTTTCTTGGAGGTTTTTTTTGCCAGCACTTGCTGGCCCTTCTAGATTGCCAGCTTCTTTGTTTCAGGTCTGGGATACATGAGTCAAAACAAAACAAAGCCAAACAAACAAGGAACTCACCGCCGTGTCATTTCTCAGGTGTTTCAATCACTAACCTATTCAGAGTCTTCTGTTTTATACAGAATGTCCCGGGTTTCTCCTTGTACTTAGTAACAAAAAGGTAAAAAAAATCTCTAATCTCACTTCCTGGAAATTTACAATAAAATTAACACCTTTTTGACGAGTGGCATCAAAGAACAGTGACCTGTAGACCCTATGTGGCCCGGGGCTGTCAGTCTGTGATGTCTGTGTTCACAGAAGGGAAGGGAAGGAATAGAAAGGTTTGCTTGTGTGCGGGACGCAGACCATGGCAGGCCTCTCGGGGGACAGCCCGGCTTCTGCAAGGACCTCTTAGTACAGGAAGGACCCCAGGGTCCACTTTGCAGGAGGCGCTGCTTTGGAATTTAAAAAAATATTACCTATTTAAAAGAAGAACGCTTTTTCTGATTCTAAAGTGAATACGGTTTTCTGTTGGGAAGTTAGAAAAACTCAGACCAGGAGAAAGAAGGAAGCGACACTCCCCTCGCAGCCCTGGCCGGGGCCACCGTTCGTGGGGATCCGGCCAGGCTTCTCGTCCGCGTGTCCACCCATCCACGTGCACAAAAGCGTGGCTATTCTTCCCATGCACTTTTAACTTACCCCCCCCATCCCCCCGACCCGGGGCCTCCCACCTGAGTTCTATCGTAAATGTGTTCACTGGATAATTTTGAAATTATGATTTTGGTAACTTCGCTGTTTTCAATTCTTTGAAATTTAGCAAAAATTCTCATTTCCTTTATGATTTCTCACTATTATAAATGACGCCGTGATGAGAACGCTTGACCACACGCCTGTCTTACTAATTCCCAGAAGTCGGAATACGTAAACATAGGGCGTGTAAGACTTTTGATTGATACCACGGACTCGTTCTCCAGAAAGACTATCGCTTATTGCTCTGGTAGGCAAGGGGAGTGTTATTTGAAAACGTTGCAAATCTCACAAGGACACAGGCATCTTGCTGTCATCTAATCTGCATTTATTTTATTTCTAATTGATTCGACATCTCTTTTTTGCTTTTTAAGTGTTTTTCTGAGAACTACCTTTTGTTGTTTGCACATTTTTTCCTGTCGTGATTTTCTTCGTAACGGTTTAGATGCTAGATGTGTTACAAGGATATTTTCCAGTTTGTCATTGCCTTTTGATATGGTCATGATCGACATGGAGCAGTTCACAATTTCAAACCTACTATTCCTTTATTCCTACGAAGCCTTTGTGCTTAGAAGGTCCTTCTCTACCCATCACAAATGACCCCGAACTTAATGGCTTAAAACAACAATCGTGTGACATTATCATTTTTGTAGGTCAGGGACTTGCACGGGCTCAGCTCGTGGTCCTTCTGCTCCACCTGGTGTGGACGGAAGTCATTCAGTGTCGTTCAGCTGGCTGACCAGGAGGGTCCAAGACGGTGCCACATGGCTGGAGCCTTGTGGGGACAACTGGAAGGCCACCCTCAGCAGGGACCGTCCACTAGTGCTTCCGTGAGGCCTGTCCCATGTGGCGGCTCTGGTGTCATTAGAATTCTCACGTGACAGCTCAGGACTCCAGAGGCGAGAGTTCCAGCAGCCACGCAGGGCCTGTCCGATCTCTCACGCCTTGGCCTCGGCCCTCGACGGCGCCGTTGGCCAGAGCAGTTCCGACCTGCCCAGGCTCGGCGGGCTTCTTGGGAGACACGTCGTGGCTGTAGGTGGCCATAGCGTGATCTCGCCACTCTACCCCGAGATCAGTTAAACACACACAGACATCTCCTTCCAGCTTATTCATGCGGTTGCTGCTGCTTCTCCTTCTTTCTTTCTTGTTACAAATATTAAGTCCTTAATCCAGCCAGAAAATGTTTTCTATGTGAACGTACGCTGAGGGCTGAGGCGTAAATTGGGTTATTTCCCTCTAATCAGCGATTTCCCCGTAACCTTTTCTTGGGTCACCGACCATCTCTTCGCCGGGGGCTGCTAGCGTCGACAGACCCCAGGGCCTGTGTGCATATTTGTTATTGGAGGAAGAAGAGCCTTTGATTGTCTCCTGACGTTCCTGGCACGCTTCTCCCTAAGATGAGGGGACACCCTCCGGGCGAGTCGAGCCTTATAGTCTGCAACGCGCCAGCCGCACAGCTGCCGGGCCGGCCGGCGTCCCTGGAAGGGCCCCATCGCTCGGCGGCTCTGTGACTCCAGCCTGGTTGTTGACCCAGCTCGGAGCGGTTCCTATTCTTCAGTCCACTTTTCACAAGAGCAGAGACTCCCGCCCTGAGGCACACTGCGCGCCTCGGGCTGCTGCCCCGGCGTGTCCTGGGTGGCTTGGTTGCTGTGATTCCCGGTGTAATTCCCAGGGTCTGGGGAAGACTGCTTCTGACGGGAAGTAATTCAATGTTTCTAGTGGGGGAAGAATGACTCACTTTTATCGGTGTAGTTAGTTCAGCCACGTCAGGAGGGAACTCGAGTGCCAGGCGGCGGTTTCCCCCACCCTCCCCTGCCTCTGGTCCAGTCTAATGCTGGCTCCACCCAGTCCTCCTCCCCTCCCCAGGGACCCATAACCTGCCCCCAGCTTCTCACCCACATCTCTGCTCCCCCTCCCTACCACACAGACGCACGGAGCTGAGCCCTCCCAAGACTGGACTCTTCTGCTGGGTCATCCGTCTCATTAATAACCACCCACGTGGTTGCTGCTGTTGCCGTGGCAACCCGTCCACGCTACCTCCCGTAGCCCCCTACCTTTAATTAGCTTGTCCTGTTGCATTCCGCCCAACAGTGTGGGGAGGTGGCTGTTATTTTTCCCATTTCAGAGATAAGTGGATGGTGGCTTAGAGGTGTCGACTCGCTCCAGCCAAGTGGTAAGTGGGAGTAGGAATCTGAACCCCAGTCGTCTGCTTCGGTTTAAACCCCCTATGACACTTTCTCTCTTCCCTCATCGCAGTCCCCAGGCCCTAACTGTGGATCGGCCGTACACAGCTGACACCACGCATCACAGGAGGACACCTGCCTGAGGACATATAATCCTGCCTGGCAGGGACAGCTGAAACTCAGTCCCCTTGAAGTTTTGCTTACATCATTGCTCTGCTTCTAGCCAAGCCCTGCTAAGAGGAAGGAGCCTCGGTCCCTTCGACAAGGCACAGCAGAGGAGACCGTGCTTTGTTAACTGGCCAGCCCTTTGAAAACTCCTGGCTATTTTCCATGGGTGGCGGGGGACACTCTGTATAACTTAACTCCGTACCTCCATGACTCACTGCTCTCCCAGACTCGTCCAGAAGAAGTTTACTTCTGTGGCTGGAACTAGAACACACTCAGCCCTCTCCGCAGAAAAGCAGAGAAGAGATTTCTCGATGTGGACAGAGCTGGTATTAGCTGCCAAGGACGCTGCGGGCTCCTTTGCGTTCGAGGTGGGTGGAGGCCCGTGGCCGGTGGGAAGCGTGCTTTAGGGCGAGGGAGCACTCGGTGGGGAGGACTCCCCTCTGGCCCTTCTGAGAATGCCAAGATGGAGACCCGAGCTTGCAGCGCCATGGGCCCTGCCAGACCCCAGAGCACGGATGGAGGAGACGGGCCGACCTACAGTTAAGTGAAGCGGCAACTCGACTGTCAAATTTTATGCCGAATATAAACCTCAGAGAGGAAAATTTATAGCCATACGTCTTCAGGACCAAACAGATTTTGACTTATTTCTCTTTGTGTATATATATATGTATATATATAGTATATATATAGTAAAAGTACTATATATATATATATATATATATATATAGTACTTTTACAAACGGGATTTCGAAGTGTGACCCTCGTCTTGCCGAGCTAAGACGGAGGTGTGATCTAGCAAGGACGGAGAGCAGGCGGAGCGGGCCGGGCGGGGCAGGAGCCCTGTGCCGGGTGCGGGGCAGGCCGATAAGCGTGCCCCGGGCACCCGGGAGCGAGGGGAGATCCTGTGTCAGAGTCTCCAACAGGAATGCAGCCATCGGTCTGACACGCGCATCAGCACGGGGCACATCCCGGGCACTGCGTGTGGCACTTGAGAAGCAAACGAGGTCTCCGCCCACAGGTAACTCACGGTCTCGGCGCAGCCCAGCTGTCACGTAACCACCCCGGCCCGCTTTGCCTGTCGGTCCCAACGTCTGGGCTCTGCCGGTTCGGACGTGTCCTCCCGCTACTAAGTGACGGCGGTGCTGGAGTATATCGGTGCGCACATAGCTGCTCTTACACACATCCCATGTGAGTTCCTTGTTTTCGGGATGAAGAAACGTGGTCAGTTGCAGTCTGTGAAGAGTTAGCGAGCGCCTGCTATGCATGCGCCAGCTGGCGCGGGACACACAGGGGAATGAGCTCAGCCCCTCCGGGAAACCGCGGCTCGGGCGCCGCTGTGATTTGTACCCTGGAGGTCAGAGCAAGCGACTGGCAGCATTGGATGTGCGGACGGTAAGCGCTGGGGGGCGGGGCTAATCCCGTTCAACGCACATGCTGCCATGTGTCAATCAGGCCCCTGGACACCGGAATGAACGAGTTCAACTTCCTCCCTCCCAGGAGCTAACTGTGAGAGACCGAGGACAGTAATATCGGCTAACGCTTACCGAGCACTCCTCGTTACTAAACACTTCCACGCGCTTCACGCGCAGGAGCTCAATCGTTGGCTAACTCGGCTCCACGAGATGGATACCGAAATGTTACTCCTGTTTTACAGACGAGGAGACTGAGGCATCCAGAGGCTCAGTAACTCTCCCAAGATCACTCAGGTCCGCTAGGTAAGAGACGAATAAACAACCTAACTATTTATTAATTTTGGAATAAATCTTGTATGCAAACACGAGGCTCTTCAGGCAGACGAAATACGGCAACAAATGGACCGCTGGCCCGCCGTGGGACACGTCGCCGCCAGAAAACAAGCGGCCACGCTGGTGGCACTGGCAGACGGCTGTGCCTGTCACTGCTGAACACAGAGAACTCAGAGGCAAGGGATCCGGCAGAGCAGCGGCTTTCGCCTGTCCACGTGCGCCGGGCTGCGGTCCGCTGAGGACATTGGGTTCTGGAACGCCCGGAGTTAGAATCCCCTGGAAAATTACACCCGAGCCAGGGGGTAAATCTCCTTAATTATGTAATCCAGTCGAGGCCGTCGCCAGCAGCCAGTGAGCGATGGGAGGGCTGCTTGGGCCCCCGGCTTCGGCTTGGCCTCCCCTGGCCCTGCAGGGCGGCTGAGAGCTGCAGAGAAGGCGTTTCCTGGTCTGCGTCATGCTCTCCTGAGGGGCACAATGCATTCCCTCTGCCAGGCAGGTCCCCCATTTAAAAACGACATAGCCGATTATCTCGGTCTTTCCTTGAGGTGGCTGTGATGTTGGGATTTATAGTAGGAAACGCCCTGCATCTGTGTTTGGCCTTCACCCCCTTCCTGGCCAGAGTTCTTAAACCCTGGGCTTTTCCTGAGCATGAGAGTGATAAAGATGAAAGAGTCTTTTGTTATTCACGACAAGCCCTTTCAGCCACACCTGAGTTTGTGAATGAGGCCAGGTTTGGAAAGTCCTTGGAGAAACACACAATGGGGGCTGACTGCCAAGAGATCCAGCCTAGAGGTTAGAGGGTTGAAACTTTCAGCCCCCTCCCGTCTCTGCAGAGAAAAGGGGGCTGGGGGTGCAATGACTCACCGCAGCTGACTTAATCAATCCTATGGAGCGAAGCCTCTTAAAGACCGCTGGGTGCGGATTCCGAGAGCTTCCGGGTTGGCAGACAAGGACAGGGACCCTGCGTGTGTCTTCACACGCTGCTCATGTGTAACCTTCAGCACCCTGTGTAATAAGTCGGTCATAGGGACCTGCGTTCCTGAGTTCTGTGAGCCACTCTAGCAAACTATCAAACCCGAGGAGGAGATCGTGAAATTTCGGTTCACAGCCGGTCAGTCAGAAGCACAGGTGACACGCGGGACTTGCGACCGACACCTGAAGTGGCAGCAGCCCTGCGGGGCCGAGCTCTCAACCTGTGGGATGTGGTGCTATCTCCAGAGAGACAGTGTCAGAATTGAGTTGACTTGTAGGACAGCCAGCTGGTGTTGGAGCATGGCCTGGTGTGGGGACCCCCCCCATCTGTGAGTGGAGAACGAAACACTTTTCCCTTTCAGCAGATGGCCCACCTCTGACGGAGGTTACAACCTGTCACCTACGGAGCTACGGGCAGCTCTCAAGTGAGTAGTTTCTTTAGGATGGGAGGGACACGGTTCTGCCTGGAACCGGGCCCTGGGGCTCACCAGGACGCCAGCCCGCACGCTGTACATTTTTCTGCATTCCTGGTACAGTTCGTAGCTTATCCTTCTGGTGGGAACCTGTGAACTCCCTCCCCTGCCCAACTAACTGATCCGTCTCGCTAGATGTTTCTACTACAGTCTTCTGATCGGAAAAAAAAGCTTCTCAGCCTCTACGAAGGACCAGAGATGGGAAAACGGGAAGGAGATCCAGAGGTGAAGGGATAATTTTTTAAAGCATTCATTCATTCATTTGTTCGTGCATTCATTCATTCGTTCGTTCGTGCATTCATTCATTCGTTCGTTCGTGCATTCATTCATTCGTTCGTTCGTGCACTCATTCGACAAGGGTTTACGGAGGCCCTGCTCGGCCTCCCGCCCCGCGTGAGGCGCTGGGACCCAGTCAGGAGTGAGACACGTGGTCTGCGCTCTCGGGGCTTCAGTCTACTGAGGGATGCTGGGAAGGCAACAAAATATTCGATTACGGATTAAAATCGATGCCGCGGAGGATAAATGTAGAAAATAGGACAGAGACGAAGGTAGGGGGCAAACCCACTCTATTTTTATGGTCCACAAAGAAGGTCGTGTTTAAATCAAGCAGGAGGCTTGAAGAATTCACCCTGGGCGGCCTGTCCAGGCAGGCAAAACGCTTTCCTTTGAGATGCTGCGGTAAAGAGAGACTTGGGAGTTCGAGAAATTAATCAGGGTCCCGTGGAATACCGGGGGAAGGAGGGCATTAGGGAACGAGACGAGAGAAGTGAGCAGGAGCCATGGGGGGAAATCTTGGATTTTATTCCAAGCGCGGTGAGAAGTCACAGGAAGGTAACACGTTGTGACGACGCCTCCTCAGAAGCCACGTGACACCACTTCCAGAGGGGAGGAAAGGGTGCTGGAGTGGGGAGCAGTAAGGGAGGAGAATTCGCTTTCCTCTGAGACCTCTGTGCCCGGCTGCAAATTACGGACGTCAAGGATGGGATTCGCAATTCTGGGATCGGCACAATTAATACAACGAAACGACCTTCCAAGGAGAACTTGAAGAAGGAATGTTTTAAAGGGAAGTTCTGGTTGGAGTAGACGTGAGATCTTCAGATACAATTCGCCTCCCGCTGAGCTTCCTCTAGTGGCCCAGCCAGAGTGAGGCAGGTCCAAAGAAGTACATGTCGACTGAGCGCCGACTCCACGCTCAGCTCGGCGATGGATGCGGTGGTAGCTGCAAAAAAGTGGGCGTGGTCTCTGTCCTCAAAGGCTTTGCGGGACCTCACGGGAGGGATGGCAGAAAGAGTACACTGGAACGACCCCATAACAGTGAGCCAAAATGCATATAATCACCTCTGTTTTCTGTTTCTAATTGACACAGCGCACACAGGGTCAAATGGATCAATGGATGAGAATTTAGAGGGGTCATTTATGAGTCATGAGCGAGTCCGGGCCACGCAAGCAGCTGAGCAGGATGCTGAGATTCTCCTAGGTGCTGCTAGTCCCCTCCCCAAGATGATCCCAGACACCTGGAATAGAGCAGCCGGCTGGGCTGGCCTGTCCCCCCGCACCCTATGCTTTTGTCATGGGGAATCCTGACAGTCAGGTCATGCCCCAGACTTTCAGCTTTCTCACAGAGGTGGGGGCCTGTCCCCAATGTCACGCTGCCCCTTTTGAATGCCAGCCACGGACGAGGAAGAACATTGGGGCTGCGCAAAGCTTGCGTGGAGAACGCTGCGGTGCTCGGGCTTCGGCGCCTCGGGGGTTGCAGGCTGGCACGTTAGCATTCCGAGTCCGGGCCCGTCACCTTGAGAAAGGCCTGTGACCTTCTACTCAGATGAACAAGGCAGCGTCGTCTCGCTCCAACGGGTCGACCCATTCTCCTGGTGGAGTGCCGCCTTGCCCGAGAAAATAAAGCCCATCAGAAAGATCCCAACTGTCCTCGTGGAGGCCGCCGAGGGTTCGGCTCCGCCTTCGGTTAGAGAAAATGCAGAACGTGGCGGTCCCACAGATTCTTCCCCGGGATCGGCAGGTAACAATGGGGCTTGGAAGCGGGGCTGGTGGACTGGGGGGAGGAGGCCGCGTTCTCTTCGCCTGGGATTCAGTTCTTCATCCCACGGGCAGCAGCTGGTGATCAGCCAGGGCACCGTCACGGAAAGTCCTAGGACTTTGCATAGCCGTTACGCAAGACAGGTTGAGGCCCGCGCCTGCTCGTAGCTCAGCACACTCGACCTGCCTCACGCTTCCCGGGTCTCGGGCCTGGGGCGAAGCTGTTGCTGTGTTTCCTGCTCACCTCGCAGTATCTTGAATACACCAACCAGAAGGGAGTGCGTTTCTGGTTTCCATGAGGGATCTTTAATGGCTGAGCTCGGCTGCTGGCTGTCCTGACCAGGGAGCCACCTGCCCCTTAGACCTCCCATTTCAGGGCGGCTTCCTCCAAAGGGGGCTTGGCCCTCGCTTCCCGGTTCTGATGTTCCCTACGATGCCAACGCCTCGCTGCCCATCGGAGTGCGAATCGGACCGAAGACAAAGATGGGAAAATGTGTTGTCCCCCTGGCTGATGCCGGGAAAGAACGTGAGACGCCACACCCGGCACCCACGACCCGTCCCCTCTAACTGAAGGCGTGGGTGGCGGAGCCCTCGGAGTCTTCCCGTGGGACCGTTGGGCTCTTTCTGCTGGGCCCTCTTTTATTTGACACGGTGGCACTCCCCCAGGAGGGCCCCCGGCTTCCAGAGGCGGGGTGTCCATGGGTTCTTTCCTCTCCCAGGTGTGAAGCAAGATACTCAGGAGATGGTCGTCAACAAGGAGTTGAAGTTGCGGCCTGAGGTGCGCAGCTGTCGGAGCGGCAAGACCTTTGAGCGTGGGTCCCCCCGCCTGCTGGCTGTGTGACACCACAGAAGGTAACCTCTTTGAATCAAAGTTTCCTTCCCCATAAGATGAATTTAGTGTCAACCTACGAGGCTGTCGGAGAGAATCAAATGACATGAAACACAGATGCTCCTTGACTTATGATGGGTTTACACTTGATAAGCCCTTTGTAAGTTGAAAAATGTCATAAGGAGAAAATGCGTTGAATCCACCGAGCCTACAGACCGTCACAGCTCAGCCCAGCCTGCTCGAAACATGCTCAGAATGCTCACACCAGCCCACAGCTGGCAATCATCCTGAGGTTCACACCGGAAACCATCGCCTTCCTCCACTTCTCACTAGATGGGTGTTTTGTAAACATGAGGGGATGTGAAAACACGAGGCACAATATCCAAAAGCAGCTGGCCACGCAGGACGCGGCAGAGCCTCGGCCGTGTCGCCTGGCTGCGGGGAGCTGTGGCCCACCGCGCTGCCTCGCGTCATGAGAGAGCGTTGGGACACACGGCGCGAGCCCAGGAGAAGGTCAGCTCTCAGGATCTGAGCACGATTTCTTCTGAACGCATATAACTTTCCCAAGGAAGCAAAGTCAAAAGCATTAAACGTAAAGGGAATATCTTCAAGACGAGCGATCTGGGTCGGGCACCAAGGGCCACGTGGATGGGAACCAGTCCTGTTAGGCACACTGCTAAGGCAGGTGACCGCTTGCCTGCCCCCACCCAGCTGCCACGGCTCCCGCTCTGTGGTGTGACAATGCCTGTAGACACACGGTTTCTCATTTCAGCCCCCTGACCTGCAGGCATAGGGCCCGAGGCTTAGCACTTTTCAAGGGTCCATTGAAACATGTGACACGTGAGGAAAATGTAAACTCAAAACATGGAAAGGAACGGCAATGTCGAGAAAAGGAAATTGACATTTAAGCAGATATCTGAAAAATACGTTTCTATCAACTAGTCAACTCTTACCAGGCGGCTTGTCAGGGACTTGTAACCCTTGGTAAGGCTGCACCTTGATACGCCTGATGCAGTGAAGGACAAGCCCTCCGAAAGGACATCCTTAGGGCCGGCGAGGTACCCAGAGCGGTGAGAATGTGATCCGGGAGCAAAGGCCTTTCCTCCTCCCACAGTTTTAACCCACGTCCGTCTGTTACAGTCCAGCATCGCACCTCTGGTCGATGGGGTCGCTAAACGCTCTTGTCACTTCTCCCTCCAGCATCCTGCACCTGACCCACAGAAGCTACAGAAGGTGAACTGGCTCCGGTTCTGTTCAACTCCGGGAGTAGATACTCCCACTTTCTGCGTGCTCTGGGGAATGTCTATGTCTCGGGAAGGTCACCTGCACGCCCCTCCTCCCCATCACTCCCTCCTGTCCTTCTAGTCTGCGGGCTGTGGTATCTCTGGGGCGCTCGTTCTTCGCAGGCGTTTATCGAATCGTGAGAAGGCTCCCTGGTCCGGCGGGCCTGAGCTGGTGCTCAGAGGCTTTGAGAAGACAGGTGGGCGACGTGCCAGGCTCCCACCTCGCCTCTGCTCCGCTGTCTGCTTCTCCACGTGAGGATCTGTGTAATGAGACCACGTATGACATCCGGGAGAGTGGGTGACCGACGAGGCCCAGTTTTCACATACGGTGCTTCTGACGGCACTTCCGATGACTCTGGGACACAGTGTATCACACACGCTCAGTTAGGAGATACAGTCGCAACCCACTCAGTGGGAGAGGTCGGCCGGCCTTGGCTTGTTCCTTCCAAGCTGACAAAACTTTTCAAGTTTGGAAAGCAACCGGATGCACTCGCCCGATGAAATGTTGCATGAATGACACGCGCGCAGACAAAAGGTAACGGCGCTCTCCCATCTCAGGAACGGAAAGCCCCTCGAGGTTGGTTTTTCTCCAGCCGATCATCCCGCTTTTCCTACGAGGCTTTCGGTGGTGGCGGTTGAGGACCATGGCAGCACGAGGAAATTTCCTTGTTCTTTAAAAGGGAGGCAAGGTAAGACTGCTCCCCCTTTTCTTGCCTCCCCACGTCACTGCGTGAGTAGACGATGCCCGGACCCGTTGCAGCGACCTGGACACCGTGAGAACAAATGCCTACGGGTCGAGGATGGCGGAGGGAGAAAACGCCAAGAACACGGGTCCTCGGTGACAGTTTTTGAGCTGCTCACTTCAGTAACTTAAGAAGGTTTCTGCTCTGGGAGCTCTTATTGTCACTCGGGGCCACCTCAGGTACGATCCGCTGTCACAGAAGCCTGCTAGCAGCCGAGTGAAGCTCCTCGCACATGCCCACATTCCCGTCCTGCTTGGAGAGGCCTGGGAGGAGGCGTCACAGAGCGAAGGCCGCCTCAGAGGGCAGGTCCCTCACCAGAGCTTTTCAAGCCAGTGCACAAAGCGGGGCAGGAGAGAGAGAGAGAGAACAGTCCCCGTGGGACTGGGCAGCGCCTGAGGCCGCCGGCCAGAGAGCGGAAATGCACTTGACTTCCTGTGTCTTCGTTTCTGAGATTCACGTATATTTTTCATTCATTTCCTAACATTTTTTTTTTTCACGTGTAATGCTTTACCTCCTTTCCAGGTAAATGATTATTTTTTTCCAAGTAGATTATTTAACTCCCCCTGCCAGGCGCATTTTCAAGGGAAAGCCGTCGTGCACTGAGGCGTGGCAGTGCGCCCCACGGGGCCCGGGCAGGTGGGCCGCTCCTTCCCCCTTCCCGGAGCATGTGGACAGCACCTGCAGAGGCCCCGGTGCCTGTCACACACGTGAAAGGGGCCGAGCCAGAGGAAGGACCACCGGAGGCTGGAGCCACTTCCTCTCCCTCTGAACCCTCCGCCTGGAAGCTCCAGGCAGGTGGTGGTGGCACAGCCCAGCACAGGCCACATTCCTGCCTCAGGTGAGGTCTGTGTAGGTGAATTTCCACATTGCCTAGGTGACTTGTGAAGAGGTTGAGTCTTCACAGCTGAGAGCCCAAGTGACTTGCCCCAGGGCTATTGCTTAATACCAGGGACCAGCTGGCAGGCTGGGTTCCAATCAGGTGTGAAAGGACAAATCCTCGACCTTGACCCTGTCCTGGGTAGGCTCGTCCTGCCCCCACCCCCAGGTTCCTTTGCGATGGAGTCTGTGAGATCGGCATCAGCACAGGGAGGCAGCGACTCAGCCTGTCCTGGTCCCTCTGCATCCCGAGCCCAGCTGTGTCGGGCGCAGCATGAGCTCAGGCAGCATTTCCGAGGCACGCGGAAGGCCAGGCGAGGGCGGGGCGCCCTGAGAGCATCTGGGCTCTAAAAGGCGTGTGGACAGTGGGGAGAACCTCAGGTGTCAGGAAGCTGCTGCTCAGGGAGGCAGGTGTGGCCCACGCGAGAGGTGCCGCCCAGGTCCTGGGTGTACTTGTGGGGCGCACGCAGCTCAGCCTGCCAGCCTGGGTCCGCGGTCCTGGCCTGTCACTGCTCCCGTGAGCCCAGCACAGCCCTGGGCTCCGTCCCCCCAGCGCCCCACGCACGGCCCGGCCGGGGCTGACGCTGACGCCACGGCTGTCCTCGGTCCCTGTTCAGCTCCCTCTTCTCATCCGATCACCCGGCAAACTTTCCGGGCACCCGTCAACTGGAAGGGGGTGGTAGCCACATCCGGGAGGGAAGGTCGTGGGGAAGCCCCGGGACTATTCCTGTGGGAGGAGGTTTGCATGGCAGTGACAACTGTACTACATACATCCTGAAAAGGGTGTGCCCGGAACACCGGCTGGGTGACTGAATGGGAACTGGTGACAGCTGTAGACTCTAGAGCTCTCCTCCATAAAAGAGGCTAATGGTCAACGATAGGCCTTTATGGGGTTGTTCTGAGGCTTAAAATAGATAATGTACGCATGGGGCTCGGTGTGTACAGTGACAAATGCCAATTGTTTACATTTTGCTTCTCCCTGTCGTCTCTCTTGCCCGACTTGATGAGTTCTTCACCTCCTGACAGGCTAGGTGTACTTGTGGGGAGCAAAGACAAGGAATGGCAGGCGGCAGAGACATTCTTCCGTGTAAGTCGCCAGATAAATTAAAAGTCGCCACTGCTTCCTGAAGACCAGGCATTTCTCATACTGCAGTGCTTTCGAAGGTCCTCTGCCTGGGACACTCGGCCAGCAGGAGGAGGAGCCTAGTCTCCCTCCCCTCTCCTGGCAGCAGGGGCGTGCTTCTAACGAAGAGAAGGCAGTGGCGGTGACATCGTGACACTCTGGGGCCACACCAGCAAAGGCGATCCGGAGGGGCTGTGTGGGGGGCGAGGCCCCCTGGCAATGCACAGGAGCCCCGGCTGCCCCGGCCGCCCCCCACCCATCCCCCCGGCCCAGGCACCAGACACGAGAACGAGAAAGCCTTCTAAAGGACCCCGCCCAAGCCACCGACTGGTCAGAGCAGGTCACAGCAGCCCCGCTCAGCCGCTCCCAAACTGCTGACCCACAAACAAGTTACTGCCGTTCGAAGCCTCTGAAACGTGGGCTGATTCACCACGCACTGAAGGCAACAAATACGCACTGCTACCCAGGAACTGCGTGGTTGGTACTGTCGTCTGTTTTACGAGTGAAGAAATAAGGTTGAGAGAGCTCGAGAAACATGTATCAGATGCCACAGGAAGACGCTGAGCAGGGCAACAAGCGTGTGACCACGTGGCTCTGGAGTCGTGCCCCGTCTCCCGCACGGGGGACTGCCTCGTTAGACTCCGGAGGAGGCTGAGAACATGGGTAAAAACGCCTTTTCCTGTGTCTGCCCTACAAGCATCTCCACGTTCTAGGACGAAACACACGATCACAGGTCACACGGCGTTCGGAAGGCCAGCACCTGCCCGACACGCTCCTGGCTCGCTGCCGGCAACCGACCTGGGGGGCTGACCGGGTGCTCTGTGCCTCGCAGGGCCCTCGGAAGGGTGCTGGGCTCACGCCGGCCTCAGGGAGGGGCCCGCCGGTCTGGCCGAGGCTGAGGCCGGTAGCCGGCTCCAAAGCCCAGCTCAGGGCAGGTCACGGGGAGCCACATGGTGTGCAGAGCAAGGTGGCGGAGGACAGAACGAGCAAGGCCGAGGGACGTGAGAGGTGGCGCTCCGTGACCAAAGCTCCAAAGAGCACAGGAAAACATTCATGGGGGACCGATGAGTGTCCCCCGGAGACACGCTGTAGGAGCTGCCGCTGCTGCCGAGGGAAGCGACCTGTGCGCTGGGAGCCCGAGGGACTCACACGCCACGGTCCCCCGTGAGGACCTGTCACAACCTCGGAGCCGCCGCACGCCTACGACGCGCACACGCGCGCGTGTCCCTCAGGGTCTGTTCCTGTAACCGGCGAGCACCGTCATGGGCCACCGGCATCGATGGCGGGACATGTGAAATGGAAATTAAACCTCGTCCCTGTCCCAGAGGAGCCTGGGGTTGGGAGGGAACGACACCCCCTCGTGTGCTGGCCCTACCCTGGGCCACCGACTTAGGTCATCTCGTTTCATGTGGACGCCGACCCCATGCAATAGGCCTTCTTATCTTTGTGAGAAACGAAGCTTGGAGAAATTCAATGACATGCTTGGAGTGACGCAGGGCGAGCGGGTGCTCGGGTTTTCACGGGGTCAGTCTGGTCCCAAGGCCACTACAGACCCGCCCTCGGCAAGCGGGTTCCTGTTGCACCTCTGTGTGCGGCTGAGACTGCAGAGGACCGGGGGCGGGGGTGGGGGATCAGGGGGCAAGTTCTGCCGTGGGAGAGAGCCGAGGGGCCGCGGCATCACGGTGATCCGCCTGGGCTGTGTGGACGGGGAGGAGCTCGGTGTTGGAGAGGGGACAGCGTGCCAGGGAGCAGTAAAGGGAGGCGGCCGGCAGGGACAGGCCAGGGCTGGACCTGAGGGGTCGCCGTGTTTCTCGTCAAAGGCGTGGGGACGGAGCCTGTGGGCAGCAGGAAGCGCTGAGGCTTCTAAGCAGGAGGGAGAGTGACTCGTTCAGACCCGCCTTTTAGGACGGTCGCCTGTGGCCCCAGGGAGCACGGCTGGAGCGTGGCGGGTCTGGCCCCTTTCACTGGGCTGCGGCACTGACCTGAACTTCCGAATTCCCATGCGGGGTACATGACCGAGTCGCCCCCTTGCTGGCGAAACCTCATTCCCCCTCCGGGCCCCAGCCGGGTAAAGATATTCCTCAGCTCAAAACGCCGCCAGAGTTTTCCCTGACAGCCAAAGCCCAGGCCCTTAGACCGCCCAGCCAGCTGCGCCGGGCCCACCCGATTGCTCGAGGCCGCCCTCCTCCTCCGCCCTCCTCCTCCGCCCTCTCCGCCCGTCCCGGCCTCTGGCTCCGAGTGTCAGGCACCACGTCCCCCGCCAGTCCAGGCTCCGGCTTGGGGCCTCTGCTCCGCCGCCCTTGTGTCCCCGCCCCTCCTCTCACCATTAGGACAGACTCCCCCCTGCCAGTCTCCTTACTGGAGGGATTTGCTCCCGGCGTGAGGCCCCCTGACTTCGCTGATCGGGTGGCCTGCCCGGCCCTCCCCCCGCATCCTGGCCCTGTCCGCCAGCTCCGCTTCTCCACGGCACCTGCCCGCTCTGCCGTGCACCCGACGCCTCACACAGACCCCTAACACACACCAGACACCTCGGAGCTGTGGCCCTTCCTGGGGTGCACGTCGGCCCCCACTTCCCGCAGGATCAGTCACCTCGTAACGAAACGTTTACAAGCAAAACGAAACAAAAATCACCGGCTTTGGCAAATGCGTCCAACTATCTGCTAAAACAGTTCTTGAGTCTTAGTTTTCACTTCGCGGTCTTCACGTTCCTATAATTACGTGAGCCTGGGTCATCGAAAAATCACGTCTAAAAAGCCGAAAAGGAGCCGTCTGCCCACGGAACCCGACAAGCCACACGCGCTCGCTGCTGCCCGGTCTGACGTCCCTGACTTGCCAGCCTCGACGAAATGACAGAGCGTCCACCCGCCAAAGTCAGAGGCAGGGACCTTGAGGCGTCGTGGGAACTGCCCTCTCGGAGGCCCCTTTGCTCACGGGGACGCGTCCTGCTCTCGGCCAATCTAGTCGCCTCGACGCAAACACTCGGGTCGCACTGAAGCCAGGGGTCTTTGTGACGCAGCCTCACCCCACTTCCTGTTCCCCAGCCAGGTCGAAATCAAGTCTCCTTTCTCCTCTCAGAAGTGACCTGTAGTTGCGTCTGTTCGTTTTTCTGTCCTTTGAACATGTCACCGATACGTAATTATGACTCCACTCGAAATTCAGACCTCGGACTCCTTTGCCATCTGTCTGTTCTGTTAAAGGCCACTGGTCCTCATGACCTGCACAGTGTACTTTGGCTCCGTAGTGAAATCCTCTTACTCTGGCGCTACATCTTGTATCACAAACAATGTTGCAATGATTGTCATGGTGCTTTCGGTCTTGGCGTATTTGTTCCAATAGATACACAGGGTGAATCCCTACTCAAGGCTGTTGGCTTCAAGGGCACAGATGTCCCATGATTTTGACAGTTATGAGGGTGATGGTTTCTGCACACCCTCACCGACACTGGGTGTCGTAAATATTTAGATAGAATTTATTTGGTTTATATACGTTATGTTAAGTACATAGCTACTGAACCACTTAACAAATACATGTGCACCTTTTTCTCTTTTCTCTAGAGAAAAGATTTTCTAGGTTCAACACTGAACAAGTTACAACACTCTGTCTCGGTTTTCTTATCTACAAAATGGAGTTAAGAATAACTTGTTAAGAACGCTTACAGAGTTGTCGCCAGGATTAAATAACACAACGTAAATAAAGAACTCACCCCGATATTAGATGAGGCTCAAAAGCGGTAGGAACTCTCTCTCTCTCTGGTCCCCGTGGTACAGGGTACGTACGATACTCCATGAAAACCGGCCGAGGAAGCGTCCGTCACCCTCCACCCACAGCCTCTGCTGACGACTGACCAGGTCGAGCACACCGGGAGATTTTACGTGCCGGCTCACTGAACGCTCGTCACCACCGAGCTACCATCATCTCTGTTTCCCACGGACTTCCCAGGTGTGAGTTGGGGTTTAATCCCAGGCGCCCTGAGCACAGAGCGGGCTCCACCTTTGGGGAGACCAGGTGGCCTACCTCGTGCTGGTCTCAGGCTGACGGACGTGCTGCCCGTGGAGCCGCCACCCTGCTTGGCCGGCCGCCGCCTCCCTCAGCCGGCTTTCCCGTTCCTCCTGGGCGTGAACGCACATTCGTCGGGGCCACCTGTTGTGGGTCGAGAAAAGCACTGTGATTGAAGAGGGCAGCGGAGAAAGACGGTGAGCATGTGTCTTCCACCAAGTGGGAAACTTCGCAAGGTACCTAACTGAGCCACAGACTGATCTGACGTACATGCAATGGTCCATACAGCCTGCGCCTAAAGACACAGCCCCGGCGTAGCTCCAACAACCGGTTTCACGCGAGGCCTTTACCTGTGCGCCTTTAATGAGTCACGGGCTTGTGTGTTTTCAGGTGAGTATTTAAAATGGTATTAAAAAATGAGTATAAATATTCATTGTTTGGCTTCTGTGTCGACATCAGTGGGGAGGGGGAACCACAGTAAGAATCGTGCACCTGAATTCTGACATAGAGAACACCCCCTACAGCCAAAAGGACATAGGTAATTTTATTTTAAATAAAAATGCTTAACTTGAACTAAGGCAGGGACGATAGATAATGGTGATCTTACTGTCACCTACAAATGAACACAGGCTGCATGTGTCAGAAGCAGGTGTGGACCTTTGTGGGCTATCAGGACGAAGAGGCAGGTCTGGGGGGACGTCTTGAGTTCCCAAAGGGGTCCTGCTTTGTGCAGTAAAACACTACATACAATCACACACAGAGTCAGCTCCGGAAGGCGCATGGCTTGAGCTACATTGTATGTGCGCATTGGTTACTATGTAGCTTCACTACAGATCTACGAACAAAGGAACCAATTACTAAGTTTCTGAAGTCTCCTCTGCTCATCTGTAGAGAAACTCCTGTCTACATGCCACTCACTGTGGCTGGAAGTGGCTCGGCCAGAGACACCTACTGTTCTATTCGTTAAGCTCGCCCGATGCTCAGAAAGTCAAAGGAAGAGAAAAGGAGAATTAGATCTCAGTGGAAAATCTATTTCGTATCTCGCTTAAAAATTTTTTTCGCGAACACCGCCTGATGTTCAAACTGAATTAACATGTTAACTGATTAGAGATAACAATGAGCATTTAAGACACGTGGCAGGGACTAGAAGTCACTGAGCCGGTCAGCGGTCTGGGGCTAGAAGAAGTCAAAGCAGTGAGAAATACGATGTCCATTCGGCTGGCTGAGTGATCTCTTTCTCATCGGTGAGACGATCGAACCGCCTACCGGATGCTTGATTTTTGCTTTCCCTCTACAGCCCGAAGCACGAGGCGGGTCAGTTCTAATCTTGACAGTTCCAGAGTCTACTGGTACCTTAATTCTGACGACAGCAAGCAGCCGAAGAGCTAACCCATCTGTAACCAGCTAGCCAAAGGCATTGTGTGCATCCTCATTTTCCTGAACGGTCCATCTCTCCTTTTCTAAAGGTTTATGGCCCTGGCTTCAATCAAGCTTCATCTCCACTCTCCAGAGAGAGAAGGGACAGTGTGTTACTTATTTCTGTATCTCTACGCCTGCCTCGCTCACCGTAGGAGATGAAAATAAACTTATTTCTAGAATTAAGATGTAAAGATCCATAAGCTTTGATTTATTTTCCCTCTTGCACTGACTTAATGAAGAGACACTAGCTATGCTTTGGCGGAGCCGAGCTCATGTCCCTTTGTGATGGTGGTTGTGATATGGTCCTAAGTCTTGTGTGACCACAGCAGTGACCATGCAGGACACAAGTCAGGAGAGGTGGCAGACCGGGCCACTCTCTTCTCATTCCTGGGCCTAACTGTCCCCTCTGAGGCAGAAGCAGGAAACTGCCACCTTGTGTGTCGACCACGCAAAATGCCATGGGCTCTTACAGGTCAGAGATTCCTCTACCGATTCACCTTTCCAGGTCCTCTGTCAGCTCCTACTGTGCCACTGTGCTCTCTGCGATGTGCTTCTTCTTGGAGGGGGGTCCTGTGGCTATCGCAAGCGCCCTGTTTCTGACAAGACCTTGCGATCGCAAAAACTCAGCAGAGACCAGACTCTGTTTCTTAGGACAGCAGGGGTCTCTTCCAGAATAAGGAAAATGTTACCGAAAAATGTTAACAGATTTTCTAAAACTGGTATGTGATGTACGACACATTAAAAAAAACAAAAATCAAAAAACAAAAAACCTCCCCCCAAAACAGAAAAATACGCCACGAGCTGCAAAAACACAGCTTGAAAGCGGTCACCTCTGACGAAAAGCAGCAGAGAGGAGAGCTCGCCCCGAGCCCGGGGGGGAGTCGCCTTTGGTTCACTGAGAGAAGGTGAGGAAACCATCTCGCCTCCACCAGCCCTGTCTCCTCGAGGCCCAGCAAGTGCAGAGAACTTTTTACAAACTGAACAGTCCTACAGAGCATCCCTTTGGCCCCACAGTGGCCCGGCCAGGGCCACCTCCCCAGTCTGCTCTCCTCCATGCTTTGAAAGTCACAGTGAGACTTGCTGCAGGCACGAGACTGGGCCCAAAGGACCTGAGCTGACCACTGGCCCAGAGGTGCGGGATTGCTGGGATTTGCAGATGATGAAACACGGCGACACATAAAGGGACACAAACTGTGCCGCTGAGAGACACTGACGTCTGAGAAGTGCTCTGCTCCGGTCCGCCCCTGAGCTGGTGGCCGATGGCGGTTATTCATAGCAGTGTTAAGCTCTTTTCTCGCTCAGTCCCTGGCCAAACACCAAGGGAGCCTAAGGGAGCTGCCAGGGAATATTGCCTTGGATGCCACCCCCAGCCCACCCAACTCCGTTTTTCTGTACGTTCCTTTCCTGAACTAGTCTTTTAATCTACATGACAGACTATTTAATGATATAAAAAGGAGCAGAATCTTCTATCTGAATTTTCCTGTTCAGTCAAGAGGAAGGAGATATTTTTGGGGAAGCAGGAACGTTCTGGAAATTTGGCGATGGGTGTTGGAACCTTTGGCTTTCTGGTTTATTTAACTTTATTTAATCCTTTGCGACCTTGGGAAGGTCATCTTATCTTATCGAGCCTTGTCTAGAGTGGGTAATAAGAGGCCTTGCTTTAGCCAGCAGAAAAGAAGGCCCCGCATATGGTGGGCGTGTTGATACAAACAGTGAGTGTGGTACATGGTACTTATTCTTTGTATTTGTTGATATTTTTTCCAACTTCTTAATTAAAAAAATAAATCAAACCTACAGAAAAGTTGCAAGCACAGCACAATGAACCCCCACTGACCCTTTGCCCTATGTCTAGATTTACTGATTATTGACATCGTGGGGCATTTGCTTTATCTTTCCACACGCATGCACTTTCACACAATGATTTTTTTGGCGACCTTCTCTAAGAGTTCTTTTCCCAGAGAACTCAATTATTGTTATCCCTAATATCTTAGTGCAAGTCTCCTGAGAGCAAGGACATCATCCTCCAGGACAACAATATAAACACCGTGTTCAGGAAATCTAACATTGAAAACATAATATTATCCAATACCGAGACCACATTCGAATGTCCCAAATTCTCCTGATAATATTTTTAAATGTTTTCATTATTTTTTTTTTAAACCAGAACAGAATCAAGAGTTATTTATTCCATTAGCCGTGTTTTTAAAAATCTGGAATAGTTCTCGAGCCTTTAAGAAAACATTCTTTTGTCACCTTGACATTTTTTTGATGAAAAAATATTTATTTTGTCTAGACAAGAACAGTCACAAATTTTTTTTCTTGTGATGATGACTTTTAAGATCCGCTGTCTTACAGCACAATTTACAATAGCCAAGATATGGAAGTAACTTAAATGCCCATCAACAGATGACTGGAAAAGGAATTATAGTTCATATATACAATGGAATAGTACTCAGCCATTAAAAAAAAAATGAAATCCTACCATTTGCAATGACAGGGATGGAGTGAAATAAGTCAGAGGAAGATAAATACCATATGATTTCACTTATATGAGGAATCTAAGGAACAAAAAGAACAAACTAATCAAAAACAGACTCACAAATATAGTGGCCAATTTGGTGACGGACAGAGGGGAGGGGCTGGGAGCTGGGGGGAATGGGGTGAAGGGTTAAAGAAGTACAAAGTAGTAGGGTTGATAGTTGGTCATGGGGTGGGGAGCACAGCAGGGGGGAAATGCAGTCAGCATTAATATGATGGCTAGGTGGAGGGCCAGGGGAGGGAGGGAGCAATTGGGGGGATCGTTTCATGAACTATATAGCTGGTCTAACCAATGTACTGGATACTTGAAACTAATTTAAATAAATACATTAAAAAAAAAAAAAGATCTGCTGTCTTAGCAGCTTTCAAATATGCAACACAGTGTAATGACTTGTGGTTGCCACACTGGGCACTACGCCCCAGCCTTATTCACGTGCTCCCTGGAAGCTTGCACAGCCGCCCCCTTCACCTGTCTTGCTCACCCCCTACCCTGCCTCTGGCAACCGCCGATCTGTTCTCTGCATCTGTGAGCTTGGTTTGTTTCTTTGTTTGTTTAAATTCCACATATGAGTGAGGTCATATGGTATTTATCTTTCTCTATCTGACTTATTTCACTTAGCGTAATGCCTTCGAGTTCTACCTGTGTTGTTCCGAATGGAAAGATTTCATATTTTTTATGGCTGAATAATACTCTATTACACACACACACACACACACACACACACACACACACTACATATGTGTGTGTGTATACAGACACCACATCATTCCTTTGCCATACAAAGGCCATCTGAGGGTACAGCAAGAAGGTGGCCATCTGAAAGCCAAGGAAAGAGGCCTTGGAAGACACCACACCTGATGACACCTTGATCTTGACTCCTATGCTTTGCATACACTTCAAAACCCAAATAACCTTCCTTGCAAGGAATTAGAAATACTCAAATGGAAAGGTGTGCGTAAAATATCACACATGTAGTTTAACATTGGGATCAACTTTAGAGCAGGTCATAAAGAATAAAATCGATTCTTAAAATCTGTCTTTAAACAGGCGAAGCGCTTCTATTGGCTAACGCCGATGGCTGGAGGAGGAAGGCACCTGGGGCAAGGTTTCGGAGTCTGAACAGAGTCTCTCCAGCTAGCCCAAGGCGGGCAGCAAGGTTCAGGAGCATAGACGGGTCCTTCTGGATGGCAGAGTCATTGGGGCAGGTGAACTTGACCTTCCACGCTCCAGATGGAACCCTGTCATTTTGGAAGCACCTGCTGACCCGCCTCCCCCAGACCATCGCAGGCGCCTGGAGGGCAGAAGCCACACTCCCTGGAGGCCAGCATGTGCGTCCGTGGGACAAGGCAGCTGAGTTCCAAAGTCGAGCCCTTAGAATGCCCAGTTCTGAGGGTGATTGCCTCAGAGTTTGATGTGCCACAGGAGCCCTTGGAACAATGCCCGGCCACCTTAATCGGTTGCTCCTGGACTTCCAGGGCCTGCCCGGACCTAAGAAGTCAGAACTCTGGCACAGGGACGAGGCATCTGTGTTTTCACAAGCGTCCCGAGTGACTTTATTCCCACTCACATCTGAGAACCACTCGCCCAGGACCAGCGCAGGTTACTGCAGTTGCCTCTTACTGGCCATCATCTCTCTCCGCCCCATCTCTTCCTGTCGGTCCCGGCCCCATCCTTCCTGGCCTAATGCCCTGCTGGGCCCTCGGCCCCCGGGCCCCCTCCCTTGCTGGTGTTCTTTTCTATCCCATGATCCTTTCACCTCCCCACTAGCCGGCCGGCTCCCCGAGCTGCTCGCCTGAGTTCCCGCTCCCGTGCCGTATTTCCTCTCCCCCTCGCCCCTGACCCGCTCTGCTCCCTGTCCTGCCCGGCCCGTTCCAAGTGCTGCCGGAGCATTGCCGAGGAGCCAGCAGCAGAACCACAAGGGCGCTGAGCTCCAGGTCTCAGGGGAGCAGGGTCCTGGTCAGAGACGGCTGGGACACACCTGGGGCCCATCTGATGGCCTGGGAGGACCCGAATGAGGGAGGAGGTGCAGACTTACGCCCAGGCAATTCCACGAGGAAATGGAGTGAGGGGCCCAGGGCCGGACAGGGCAGGGTAAGGCAGGGAGCCCGTGCACGCCTGCCCCTGCCCTCCCGGTGACCTGCGTGTGGGCGGCTCGCGAGCACCTGGAGATCAAGTCCACTGCTGCGTGGACCCTTCGCCAGACTTGTTCCCACGCGCTCGCTCCACCGGCCAGGAGGGATTTGTGTCCTCGTCCGTGAGACTGTTCAAGGGAACAGGGAGCACGTCTTACAGAATCGGGCCACGGCATCGGGAATGGAGGCTGTGCCCAGCAGCCCTCACGCACAGAGGCCTCCAACCATGCACGGAGGCCTCAGAGACAAGTCTTGTCCCTTGAAAAGGTCTCCCAGTGGGCGCCCACTCCAGGCTGAGACGGTGTCAGGAGTGGGACTCTGAGAGTCAAGGCCACCTTTCTGCTCGAGGCGACGGCCATGACGCCTCTGCCGATCGAGTTTTCTGCCAATAGGCAGAACTGGTGCAGGAGAGAGAAGCTGAGTTTCAGAAGAGAAAAAAAGGAGGCTACGACGTTTTGCGCATTTAAATCTCGTGCTTTGCAAACTCAGCATTTTTCCTCCCCGACAGGAATGCGGGTGATCACGTCGCTCCGAAGCGTGTTCTCCGGGAAGATGCTCCAGCTAAACAGCCGTTATTGGTCTTTGCGTCTTCTGAACCCAGAAAACACAGTGAATTCTCCTCTGCTGAAAAAAGCATGAGAATTTCCTTAGGTTTAAAAGCCTCGTGGGTCAAAGAGGGAAGCTGGTTTTCTTGGCGCTTTTCCATAAATACTGCAGTTGTCATCGATGCCTCATTTGACCCAGGAGCCCTGCTCAGGCTGTGCCTTCGAATCCCCACACAGCGTCCCGCGCGATGCTAGGCGGGCTGTAGAAAGAGAGTTCAGAATCACACACTTTGTCTCTGCCGCCTGCCGGCTGTGTGGCCTCTGTGAAGTTACACTCCCTCTCTGAGCCTGATTCGCTGCCTCAAAAATGAGCATTATGCCTATTTTTACAGAGATATAGAAAATGAGGAGGTCGCGTACTAGTTCACTAGGGCATCCGCACCAAAACACCACAGATGGGGTGGTTTACACAACAGAAATTTATTTTTTAAGGTTTTGGAGCCTAGAAGTCCGAGATCAAGGTGTCAGCTGGGCTGGTTCCCTTTGTGGCCTCTTCGCAGATGGTCTGAGTGTGTCTGTGTCCTAATCTGCTCTTCATGAGGCGTCCAGTCAAACTGGATTCTGGCCCATCCACATGACCTCCTTTTACCTTAATTACTGCTTTAAAGGCCCTGTCTTCAAACACAGTCACATTCTGAGGTGCCGGGGGGTTAGGCCTTCCGCATATGAATTTGGGGGGCGCAGTTCAGCCTGTGACAGGTAGCAACTGGAGGCGCTCAGCACACAGGAGATGCTCGGTTAACGTCAGCACCTGGCACTAATCTGTCTTTAATCTCGCACAGCCTTTTCCAGGTTAGTACAGTTTCTTCTATCAGGGCCCAAACCCCAATCTCATGATGTACATACTGATAATTCAGTCTCGATTTTTTTTTCCAGAATACAGATCTCAGGTTAATAATGCTTTAGAACTGCTGATAAAGCGGACTTGTTCTCAGGCGCTCACCCATGGTTCTTCAGACTGTAATAAATCAAAATAATGGTTAAAAAAAAAAAAAGCAGCCGGTTCTGCTTCTTTAGGTTTCAGCCTGGGACGCAAACTGTTAATGACACCTGCCCTAAAGAGATGCTCCCCACTGAGGCCGCCTGTGGGCAAATCACTCCAGCACCTTCGCCGTCTCCACGGAGCTACCGTCATGGTGAAGGTGTCCCTCGGGTGCCAGCACCGCAGGACTGGGGAGGATCCCGTGGAAGAGGGGGGTCCAGCTGGTGAGCTGAGAGCTGGCCCGTCGTGGCTCGTGAGCCTTTGCTTCCAGAGCCAGCTTTTGCTTTCTGCTTTTGCTCCCTTCGTGCCTCGAGGGACTGTTCAAGCGCTCTCGTTATTGCATCTGAGAGTGGATCCAGCAGCCACTCTGGGTCCGCGGGGGATCCCCCGAACCCGCCGGTGGAGGCCGTGCGTGGGGCGAATCGCGAGTCCCCTTCTCCTGCGGGAGACTCGGTGGGCGGGCGTAGGTGGAGGGCACCACCGCCAGGCCTGTGGGCCGATGTTTCTCTCTCCAGTCAGCAGAGATGCCTTCACGCGCCCGGGACTTCCTGCAATGCCCCGTGCTGTCAAAAGGAGATGATTTATTTCATTGGCTTCTTCCCTTAGAAGGAAAATTTGGTTTGTGTGCGGAATCCTAAATGGCACTTTGTTCTTATTTTTAGAAAACCTCCTTTGGTTACGGTGATCCCTGTTGGTGGTCGATATCGACGTTCTTGAGTAGACGGGTGGTTATTTTAATCACGGTTTTTGTTAGCCCAGGAGACGTCACTTTTCTCCAGAGAGCTGGTTCGGTGGAGGCGATGTTTACAGGCTGATATGGAGTGACGATGAAAACAAACAGCACCAGCACAGTTTGCTGGCACGTGCGGTGTATATGGGTTATGGCCGGGGACGGGGGGCCCAGCTTCTGCTCCGGAAACAGGTGTTTGCACCCCGGAAGAGAAGGGGCTTAATTCTCATCGTAAAGACAGCCAGATAGTGATGACAGCCACCTGAGAGGGCGCATTCAGCCTCCCAGCAGACAACGAAGGACAATATTAATGGCTACTTTGCTTTCAATATATTTATTCCCCATGATTACCCAGAGAGATAAGTCCTATCAGTTTTACATTCTACCGAAGACGCAGCCGGTAGGGCAAAGGTCAGCAGCCTGCCTAAATTCTCAAGGCCAAACTGAGCTTCAAACCCGGGTCTGACCCAATCCTAAAGAATGTGCTTTTGCCCGCTACGCTCCCCTGCATCTCTGTTCAGGGGTCACCTTATCAGAATATTGCTATGGTAGGTCTTGAAGGTTGGCCCTTGGCCAGCATTATCAGCCTCACCTTGACACTTGTCAGAAATGCAGATTCTCAGGCTACCTGCAAGTACTGAGTCGGACGCTCAGCACTTGGGGCTCAGGCCTCAGCATCGCTGCCCCAGAGTGTTCTAACAGGTGGTGATGTCAGCTCTGTGTTGAGACTTCCAGGGACAAGGCCCTTGCCACCCACAAGCAGTCACTCTCTTCCATCAGTTACTGGAGAGTTCTTCCTCGTACGGTAGTGAGACGTGCTTCTCTCCCTGGTCACTCGTGGGCTCTGGGCCTGCCATCTGTCCCACCCACAAGGTTGAGCTCGCCTGTGGAAGCTCACCTGGTCAAGCGCGGGACGAAGCTAAGGCGTTAGAAAGAGCTTGTCTGGTGGACCGTGAGCAGTCGGAGTGCAGCTTCCTCTTTTATGCATTTACCACAGATGCTTCGCTCCTTGTCCCACGAGGAAGACAGAAGGGGGACATTTTTGGAAAGAGAAAAGACAGGCTGAGGAGTCAGGACTTAAGGGTCTACTAGGTCTTTGGGGAGCGGTCCTTCTCGCAGCCCGGGGCCTGGATGATGCTGTTTCCTCTCAAGTCACAGACGGAACACAAAATCCCTCCCGGGGAGCAAAGTGGATCATCAAAACTTGGGTTTTCAGAGCAGGGCAAGACGAGGCTGGTTAGAGCTACCACCAGCCAGAGAGGCAGTGGTGGCAGAATTCAGGAAAACAGAAATAATTTGCGACGAGCCTGTTCCTGGCTCTGCGTCCACAGGGCTCAAGGCAGGGCTCATGTTCTTCTTCCCTGACCTGACTGACCCAGAAAACAGAATCTGGCTTCCCCGGGAAACAGAGCTTCTGTCCCACTACTGTACAATGTACCGTCTTGGGTGGGGGAAAGGCACGAGGGAAAAGGCGCTGGGCCAGGGATGGAGGGAGAGGCCACACGACGATGCCCTCCCGAGTGGCTTCTTCTAAGTACGACTCCTTGCTCGATTCTGCCGGACCGGCTCTGCGAAGCCGGATACCTATATCTTACGAGAAAGGGGATCGACCCTCTGGCTTCCATTTCCCATCTGCCAAAGGTTCACTCAGACTATTAACTTCCCCAGACTCCGGGTCATGCGTGCGTTTCTCCATGTTGGGTCTCATAGCATCCCATGCCTCGTGGTCAGCAGGAAGCGGGGTGAGAAGCACTTGGTACAGGCACGAGATGACGCCTCGGGTTCTATCTTCACGAAACTGGTCAGAACCCAGGCAGAGCTGGTGGCTGGAGCAAGGGTCCGGTGTCTGAGAGGATCTGAGACGATACCCTTAGGGCGATGTTGCAAAAACCAAAAAAGAACATCCTTTCACACCATAAAGTTGATGTCCACATTTTTTCGTCATGGGCAAAAGATGTCATTCCTAGCTTATCGTAAATGTTAATTGACATTTTAAAACACAAGCGGGTTCCGATTCTAGGTATGACGAACTAAGACCCTGCTGGGGGGCCCTCTCCGTCCATCCACATAGAAAACAAATGCAGAATCTGGACCTAACACACGAAACCCACCACCCGAAGGTCCCGGGGGCAAAGAGGAGCATTCGGACTCTGGTGGGAAGCTCACACTTGCGGGAGAGGGAAGACGGGATTATACGAATAAGTTCTCGCCTCGGGGGCTCCGGACCTGGGGCTGAGAACAGCTCACACGTGGCGGCAGCACATATGACAAATCCTGCAATCTTTCAGGCCCAAAGACTGAGAAAAGTGAAGTCAGGAATCTGTAAATACCAGAGAGAGTGAAGAAATTCTGGAAGGGAAAGGCCCAGAGAGGGGACCCCCCCTCCCCAAGCCATCTGCCCACACCTCTGACTGACACCTGAGCTACACGTGGGCTGGGGGGGCTCAGAGTGGCCAGCTGCCGGCAAAGGAGGGCTGAGAGGCCACCAGAGATGCCACATCGGGAAAGCCTGATGCTCAAGGCCAGCCGGGGACGCTACCCGCTAAACACACGAGAAATGACACCTTTTGGAGAGAAATAACAGAATAGCACCCCTAACGCCCAACACGGAGGTCAGTTACCCTCACACGAAGAACCAAGGAAACGGGCTACATTCTCAAGAGAAAAGAACGTGAAGCAGATCAGACCCCGAGACACGGCGGATGCTGGAACTAATGGACGATATTAAAGTAGCTCCTGTGACCACCCTCAGTGGAGTCAAACAAAACAAAGGGAAGTCTCAGGAAACGCGTAATTATTATAGCGTCCTTTTCACTATTTTCATTTGGCTTTTAATATTATAGTGATTAAATATTCAAAAACTGCAACAGATCCTTTTTAATAGTCGGAAATTTTACATTGTCTTTTCTCCCTGAAATAAAAATATCATTTTACCAACCCCCCCCCAGAATTTTATACAAATGTAAAATAATTTTATGGTTCAAAATGTTTTGATTATTCTGTCATAATTTTCTGTCTTAAAAAATATTTAAAATTTTGTTCCGTGTACTAGCACTAGGCTCTAGGTGTTAAAAAAAACCTATTTTAAATCGAATTATTCTCCATAGTATCTCTATACGATAATAAGAAGTCAAAAAACAAGTATATTACAAATATTAATGAATATTCAACAGGGTAAAATTGAACTGCAAATGTATATCTTCATGAAACAGAAGAGGTTATTTTTTCACTTGGTTTAATGTATTCTTGGATGGCAATTACTCATCGCTAGTGAGCGCTAATGTTCCTATTTTTTTTTATAGGTGCAAATGCTGAGAAACTTCATTTTTAGAAATAAGTAGATGGAACTTATTAGAAAGAGAGGTTACGACAGAGGCAGTCAATGGTTATTATTCACTGAAGATGATTCTTAATGAGCCATCGACTCACGTCTTCAGCTTTGCAGGAAGCAGAGAATCGGGACCCGATTGCGGAAGATGCTTTTCCCTGGGTCGCTGGCAACATTCGCTTTCTTGTCACACACACGACCGTTAAAATCCTCACGTTAAAATCCTCACGTTAAAATCCTCACGTTAAAATCCTCACGTGGTTTGCAGGTTTGTTTTTTTTTTAACATCCTGGGGCAAAGCACTGAAGTAAGTTTGGAACGGGCAGGAGGGGAGTCTTTCTTTTAAGCCAGACGAGGAGGGTGAGCGGTCAAGGAAAACCCAGAGTGAGCAGCTGCGTTCTCGCCCGTACCAATCAGGAGAGAGTTCGACAGAAGCTGGGGCTCTAGAGACTGACTCTGTTGAAACGCCACGCTCGCACGTGCCACGGGTGTGAGCGCGTGCTCGGGATCGAAGACCAGTGACTCAGAGTCGGGGAGCCGGAAGCCAGCCAGCGGGCGAGGGACCTTGGAGAAAGCTTAGGTTTAGAAATCAGCTTTATTCCCACCTGCCAAGGTAAGGAGGGACCTCGGACGGACACCAGCCGACAGATGAGCAAGCGCACTGGAGTCCGAGGGAGCCGGTGGGCGTGGCCTGTTTCTGGAGATAGTAACAGCACCGGAAGAAAAGCATCCCTCGGTCAAGGTCACCTGAGGACTTAAACAGGAGATGAAACAGGAGGAAGTTGTTTGGAATGAAGCGGTGACAGCACGTGACTGAGTTCCCCAAGTGCCCGGCTGCACGCTTTCGACAATGCTGGTGCTGAAAGCGGGGTTTGGTCTTGTGCTGTCCCATCCTCTCCGTGTCCTCCTCTTGCTCGGCCCTGTGACCCCTGAGCTGAATGGAGATTAGACCAGGTGACTGCCGAACCTCCTCCCATTCCAACGCCCCGTGCAAGAACTCTGTGTGCGTGTCCACGGCAACGTCACTCACAATGGCCAAAGGGAGCACACGCACGGGATGTCCACCAACCGATGCACACACAAGCACACGCGGTGTCTCCACTCGATGGAGTATTATTTGGTAATAAAAGGAAATAATATGCCGATCTGGGCTACGGCATTGATGAACTTTGAAAACAGACCGAAAAAGACCACATGTTGTATGATTCCGTTTACAGTAAATGCCCCAAACAGGCAAATCTAGGGAGGCGGAAAATAGACTAGTGGCCGTGTCGGCCTGGGGGTCAGGCAGGAATGCGGATGGCTGCTCGGGGCATGGGACTTCTTTTCGAGATGATGAAAATGTTCTACATTCGGGTATGGTGACGATCGCACAACTCTGTGCCTGTACTAAAACCTATTGAGTTGTAGCCTTTACACAGGGGAATTCCCTGGTGAATTACATCTTAATAAAGTTATTATTTTTTTTTAAAAAAAGAACGTGATGAAAAAAGTTCGAAGAGGGGCAAAGGGCTTGGATCCCGGGACAGACACAGGGCTGTGCTGGTTTGCCAGAGGGTGACGGGAAACGGGCGACAGGCCAGGAGCGAGGGAGACAGAGCACCTAGCAGGGAGGAGCTTCTGGGCCACGAGTCTGGGGAGGCCGGGGCGGGCGGCCAGCAGCGCGAGGTCAGCACCCGAGGCTTCTGAGATGAGAGCAGCACCGGGTGCAAGCACCGAGGACACCTCGAGAACACCCCCCAGGACACCCCGAGGCAGAGTCTGCCCCACGCCTTGTGCTCGGCCAGATCTGCCCTTGAGCGTCTTTCTAAATGGATGGACCCCTCCGGCCCTCTACCCCGTGCCCACAGCCCGGCAGCGGAAGGCAACACCTTCCTCCCAGCTCTTGTCACCATGGCTTCTCCTTCCCGAGCGTCTGCATCTTGCGACGAAAGGTCTGCCTCCTCTTTCTGTTCTGTGCTTCCCAGGTGCCTTCTCTCCTTGGCATAGGCTATTTCTTTTCCCTTTATCCTTATTGAAAAGTCAGCTTCTGACTTTCATATTCCATGTCCTCTTCCCCTAGGTCCTTCGTGACCTTATCATAAAGGTTTATTATGGATAAATGTGAAGATTCACTAAAACACGTAAAATGAGAGGAGCTAGTATTGCAACTAAGATGAAAAATGCCATGTGGCAAAAATATGGACAAAGCAATCCGACAGGTAGCTTCCACGGCTGACACAATCGAAGACCTGAGAGCCTCTTCATAAGGTTTTTACTCCCGTATCCTCATTCATTCTTTATCCAGTAGGGACACAGGTTTATGTCACCCAGGATTTCTCCAACTAAGACTCAAGCTGGATTTTAAATTCCTTCGCCCATTCAGTCGTTCATGCGTCACTCACGCACTCGCTCCTTGCGCACGTGCTGCTTTAACCCCTGCTCTGGACTAGACACTTGCTCGATGCTGGGAAGAGAGGAGCGGGAGGCGGACAGCGCTCCTGGCTCTGTCATGTCACATGACTCGGCAGGAGAGACAGAGGGGAAGTGACCGCGCGAATTTCACAAACAACTATGTGATTAAAAGTAGGATGTATCATAAAGCATAAGCGGAAGGTACTGTTATATATGGAGCCCCTTCTTTTTTGCCTTTTTTTTTCCTATACTTACTGGCTAAGGAAGCCCGTGAAAAATATTGGAAGAAAATTTTGAATTCCCGAATATTTTAAAGCGTATTAAAATTTAAATCTCTCGAGTAAGTGCTTTCATTAACTCAAGCAGAGGTGACCCTGGCTGAATGAACAGACTATTCACCGGTAACAAGCAACATATTAAAAAAAAAAAAAAAAACTTTTAGTGATTCTTTTCATTCAAGCAGATCACACTAAAACAACTCAATTATTATTATTTTTTTTTTTTTACAAACTGAACACACCTGTATAACCAGAACCTAAATCAAGAAAAGGGTCATTATTGGAATCTCAGAAGCTGCACATATGCCCACTTTCGCACCAGATTCACTGTACAGGAGGACTCGTATTTCGGGGCGCTTGCTGCGTGCTAGGCTCAGGCTTTGATGGATCCCGTATTGTGTGAAGAGCAGTTTGTTTTTCTTCTTTTGCATGTTAGATCATTCCCTGGGAATCCAGTCATCGAACTAGCAAATCCTTTATTGTCAGATGGCCAGGAAAGCACCCTTCAGCCCGGCACAAATAGGACTCTTGCGGTTCTGCATTCCTGGAGATTTTCCACAAGAGCAGAAACTTTCCATGATGGCAGAGGCCTTGGGGCCCATGAGCGGAAGCAGGCAAGTGGCAATTTCTCTGGATGGCCGTGTGCCAGGCCCTTCAGCAAAGTGGTTCAGGATTTCTTAATTTGTTCTGGGTCCCCGCCCCCGCCCACCCCGGCTCCAGGGAGAGCAGTCGGCCTGGGTGCCTCCTCCACGCCCTCACCACAAGGTCCTCCCAGAGGTGCCAGACCAGCTTGCTGATTTCTCCACGTAGTGAAGGCCGTGGCAGGTATTACTCAGACAACGCTAACCACCGAAGCTCGGAAGAAATTTACCTCTATTTTGGGGGCACCGTGTCGTTGAACTCTGGGGGCTTGTGGCAGGGGGTCGGCAGTGGGGGTTTAAAGTGCCTGGCTGGGAAGAAAAAGAACCCGAAGGATCATGGGAGAAATGGGGACAGAAAGTCTCCAACTGCCCACAGGAGGTTTGGTCTCAGTGGAACAATACCGAGGAAGTTTACCGGCAGTTGTGTTTGCTTTAGAGAACAATCTAGACCCAAGGGAAGGACCAGGAACCAAGCAAGCACTGAATATCGTCCTCAACTGCACGAGGAGTCGTAGGGGACAAGATCCTCCTTGCTAGTATTTACGGGGCCACGGTTCTTCATGCCTCACCACGTGGTTCAGCTGCTCGGGCCGTCCCGCTGCTCGAGCCGGCCTGCCAGGGACGGGCGTGCATTTGCCAGGCCGGCATTCTCTGTGCAGGCGGGAAGATGCGTCTGCACACGGAACTAGGCGATTCCCGTCCCTCTCGGCGCCTTGCATGGGGACAAATTCTCTGGAACAAATTCCCCAGGGAAGACTCATTTCTCTGAAATACCCTGCTATGGTGTCAGCTCAACTTCGCAGTCCCCACCATCCTCCTTGGGCAGAATTGATGTCACCTTTGCTGTTTCTTGTGGAAAGTTCCATGTGTTGTTACATGAATGGAAGAATGAATAAAGGAATCCAGAAATCTAATCTTTTTCCCAAGGCTGTAAAGTTTCTTTTATGGCAAAGAAATCTTATCTTATTCTTCTTGGTAGGTCCAGAGTGTTGCCTAGTACGTGACCCAACAGCTGTAAGATCACAGCTCGCTGTGGGGGTTCGAGGGTGTACTGCTGCTCTGAACGTCACCTTCCCATCTTCCCCTTAGACTGGGCGGGAGCCTGAGACCTCATCCGCTCCATGACGCCCCTCAATGCAGAAATCCTCTGTAGAGTCTGTCATCTGTTTGCACTTCTCCAGTGGTGGGATGCTCACTCGTTCATGACACGGTACGACCCATTCGGAACCACTCAGATTGCCAGCAAAGAATTCTTCTACACTGACCTGAGAATCGCCTCGCTGTAACTTTTAACTACTGGACCTATCTCTCCCTTCCCCCCCCACAAACTGAAAACTATCAGAAATAAGTCTGATCCTCCTCCACTCGGCCATCCTCAAGTAATGTGATAACTCCTTTCATGTGCCATTTAATAGCCTCTTTCCCCAAACTAGGTCACTCTGCACTGAATCAGACAACAGCCCCTCATGTCACGGGGTCTGGAGGTCACTCTTCTTCCCGGCCTTTTTGCTATGACCCCCAGTTTGTCAGTGTGGCTTCTTCGGCCTGGTACTCGGGATGGGCGCTCAGCAGGTCGGAGCCACAGTGGTGATCCTCAGTCACATTTCTGAGCCTTGTGCATGCCAGGACCTGGGCATTCGGAGGTGGAAGGGCCTGTTCTCAACACGGGGGAAACGCATGCTTCACACTGAAATTCTGCTCTGAGGCCCTGTTTGGCGCACGATGCCCTGGCAGTGACAGGTGGCTTTCTCAGAAGCCCAGCTTGGGTAAAGGAGAGGTCGTCTCTTGTTGGCCTTTCATAACCGAAGTGAGCTGGCGTGAGGGAGACTGTGCAGAGCAGGCCGGGGGCGGAGTGGTCAGTGATGACATCCGGGGCTCAGCGATCACTGGCAGGGACTGAAGAAGCCATGTGTGAATGCAGGTGGCTGGGCACCGAAGCCAGGGGACCCCTGGACGGTGGGAGAGGCTGGCACAACGCTGTGTTGATTTCTGAAACTTGTCGAGAGCGCCGAGGTGAGAAGTCTCACTCTGGGAATAACAGCTCTGGCTGCGTGTGCCCCTGGCTGTTGTCTGTGGTGTCACCTGTGGGAGTCCGCTTGCAGAGGTGGGGGAGCCATGCGAACGGTCTGGGGAGGTGCCAGGTGCGATGCCTTGAGAGTTGGGGAGAAGATGGGGCTTCGCTGTCCCTCTGGTCCCCTCCCATCAATACCAACTGTAGATAGAGGCTCAGACACACTCACAGGTGTACGTGCCAGACGAGAACCAAGCCAATCCAGATGCTTTCAGACAGGCCTTCCCTCCCCCCCCACTTCCAGGGGGGCCTACCTGCTGAATGTCTGGGGACACCCAACATCTGTCCTCCTCTGGGGCCCCTCTTACAAGATTCTGGGTCGCTGCCCTAGATTTATCTGCAGGAACATTCTACAGCTGGTCATGTATTTCTCAGACTCGGAGGTCATTCTCAGCTTAGAAACATGCGCCATGAGACTCCTTAAAAACCAAAACGGGATGACGACACGCAAACATAAAAAATAAGAAGTAGATCCAAGGGAGCTCACTGTGCCGGATGGAGGTCATCTGACTAATACAGAGCACAAAGGAGTCATGAGTCTCAGTGTCCGGGGCTGGGCCTCTGCCCGGGGACGTGCGGGACGGGGGCTGGACGCGGAGGAGGCAGTGGGAGAAGACGGGGCTGGGGCACTGACAGGGGCTGTGGGGGCAGGTGTTTCCGTCCTCCTCGGGGTGCGTGACGCCTGAAGGCCGAGGCCATGTGACGGGGCTTGCGGGAGACTCTGAGCAAGCCCTCTGCAGGGAGAGATGTGGGGGTGGGCCTCCCCAGGGGCGGAGCCTACCTGCATCAGTTTATTTCATGGCAGAGAGCAGGTTGACCAGAGAGACAGAGAGACAGAGCAACACATCAAGAGCCATCAGAGCAGAAGGGAGTTGAAATGTTCCTTCTCTAACTGCTTATGAATCAGATGAGCGAAAGGGTGGAAGGAAGCCATGAGTGTTGCTCCGGGCAGAGGTTCTTAAGTTTCCGGTGCCGTGGCCCACACTGGCAAGCTGGTGAAGGCGAGGCACCCTCTTTTCACAATCATGTGTTTAAAGTCGTTCGATAAAATACATAGAATTACAGAGGAAACCTACCGGACTAAAATTCAGTGATAAAATATTTAACAATTTTTGTGATAGTAAAATACATCCTTCTTAATTAGCCCAGTAAATGTCACGATCTAGCAGCTGATCTAATACCTACTATAATTCTGATGTAGGGATGGGTATGAATCATAATTCGAAATATGCAATGCGATCTAAAAATATCTATGATCACTATCGTTGGCAAAGTCGCAGGTCCTGCTAATATTAATGTGGCTAGTCGTCTACAGCTGCAGCTGAAAAAGTCCTAATTTCGAATAAAGGTTAGTGAAAATAAAGATAAAATTTTCCCCACTCAAGTTCAAAGACACCGTGCTCCACTCCCTGCCCCTTTTATCCCCAGCCCCGGGGAAATTCGGGTGGGGAAATTCTTTCCTTAAGGGGAGTCCCTTCAACCTAACATGAGGCCAGGAAATTAAAAGTCCTTTCCAAATATTAAAAGTAGAAAAGCCTCATACAAGTGAGCAGAAAAGCCCCAGAAAGGGATTGGCAAGGACCTGATGAACAGAGACACAATGATACCGATTCGAGGAGAATTTTTAAGACAAAGTGGCAGAAATTAAATTTTTTTGGCTTATTAAATCAGCCAGGCTAGAACACGTAGCCACAGAAACACGAATTCTGTCAAGTGGCACGGACGTGGCTGTCCTCACTACTGTCTGAATTTAAAGTCGGTACAGTCGTTTTGGAAAAGAGGCCTGCAATTATTCACATTTTTGAATCGATCGTTTTTAAAGACTAAACTAAGATTTCCCCCCCATCACTAAGATCGATCGAATCTTAAAAGACGCACGAAGTCGTCTATACCAACAGCCCCCTCTGTCACACCCCTGTCTCGAACCGAAAACGTAACAGGACCTCCGACACTCTACCACATCCGCTTACACCTTCTAGGGCCGTCCGCGTGCTGTGCTCTCTTGGCATCTGCTGGCTTCTCAGAGGACAGAGCTCGTCCACACCTCCCTCCCACCAAGTACTACGACCCCACAAACCAGCCGAGGCGAGGCGCTCTGGGCTCGTGCCGTTTTGCAGTCATTCTCTTGAAAGTCAGTGATCAACGAGGTTTAGATATGCAGGATGGCTACTGATAAACATTGCTGAGGAAGCACGTGTCGGATGTCAGATTTCACTTTTACTTGAATAAGGACTCACCGAAGCATATCATTTTCTTGCTAAAAATGCAGAGTTCTCAGACTCGCGTGGAGTAGAGGAGCGCACCGCAGAGGCCCACGAGGCCGACGTTGATAGCTCACCGCTTATGCGTGAGAAGTCACTGCTCTGCGGTTGGTGCCATGCCCGAGATTGAGTTCAGAGGGGATGTTCTCTACGCCGTGCGATGCCGCCGTAGTAAAACCGTCCAGTTTCTCCAAGTGCCAGCGAGTCTTACACGAGCACACGCCCTGGGGCTGGTGGTTTTCTGGAGGTTAATGGGGTGCTGGCTCACAGTAGAGCGATGGCATGATGGGGTGGAGGGACGATGTGCACGAGAAGGAGTTTGGCGAGAGCAGAAATGCAGAGCCGGGTCGACTAGGAGAAATCTTCTCCAAGAAATATGAGAACCCTAACGAGGAAGGCTGGGTGAGAAAACAAGTTTCTCACCACAAATAATAGGGATTTGGAGACCGCTGTACCTGACAATTCTAGGGCGGCGTGGCTCCAGCTGGCGTGGGAGTTATGCTTCGTCTTTCTGTTTCTTCTCGTCGGCTCTGTAATTTACATAAGGTCGAGCGGTGTGTCCATTGCAGAGACCGGGAAGAACAGCCAGGGAGAGCTTACGTGACGTCCGAGGGCACAGACGTTGGCAGGGAGAGAGCCCCTACTGCTCCTCCGGCCACTGGGGCCCTCGGCGAAACCTTCTAGCCACTTGGTAGGGGACGGCCAAGGTCGAAGCAGAGCAGAAAAGCACCAAAGTAAATGTTTATGGGAAAACACAATCCAGCATTTATAGGAAATATTTTGCTTCCTCGTGTATCTTGCCCTTTATGAATTCTGGGTTTCCTTAAGGGAAACGGTTCTATTTTTGGAACACACACACCACCATGGCAGCACACACACACACACACACACACACACACACGCCAGAGACGGCTGGAGCCGAAGCGTCTCTCCAGGGTCCCTCAGCACCTGAGGAAAAGGCACAGTGAAAAGCAGGACGGAAGCGGCCTATTCCTGTAATTTAAGGAAGACGGGGCCAAACGGGAACTTAAACCTGCACGACACCAGGAATAATGACGTTGGGTAAATCTGGTGTCGTAAGGAGCTTCTCAGAGAAGCTCTTCTGCTTTTGTATTCTCAAGGCCGACTGAAATCCAGGGAGCCTGCAGCGGCCCCACGCCACCTGCGGGCCTAAGCGAACGGCCTTCGCTGTGGGGCACGGTGGTGCGGTGGTGTGACCGTGCCCTCTGACGCGGGGCGCAGGGCCCGCCTGGGGCGGCCCACGAGAACCGAGGGCCCTCACTCCCGCTCTACCGTGGAGTGAGTCCAGGTGCCTCTTCTACCAAAGCATCCTGGAAGCCCCTCGCTCCCTCCCACGGGTCGTGGGTGCAGCCCTGGCGCATATTCCTGGTAGAGATGGGAGCAGGCTGTACAAGAGGACACACGCCCTCCATGCATGGGCTCAGCCACGGGGGTTAAGGCACAAGAAATGCGCCTGGATTTCCTGATCCTGGTTTTCTCCATTTCGTCAGACTCGAAAGAATGTTCCCTTTCCTCCTCTCTCAGAATGCAGCAACGCATGAATAATTGTCTGCAAAGCCTCTCGAGTGTCTCGAAGAAAAGTGCCGTCTGAACGTCAACGCGAATGTGCTAGACAGCTATCAAACTCGAAGCAAACAGAGTCACAGACTGGCAAGGAACTTGCGAAATAGAACTTAACGCCTTGAAGTCAGAATCTTGTACAAATGACTCAGTGGCATTTTCTTGAGGTCAAGAGAGCCCGCAGAGCCTACAGTTCCCGCTAAACAGTCACAGTGCCACCCAGCCCCGCAGAGCGACCACCGGTTCGCCGAGTACTTTCCTGTGCACGGCCCCGTCTCACACGACAGACATGATGTGTGTAAAACACATGCCGTGAGCCAAGACGCCTAATCTCACCGCCCCTTAAAGTGAGACTCGGGAAGGGGAAATTTACACACGCTCCCTGAGCTGGTAGGTAGCAGAATGAGCGACCGAGCCCAGATCTTGTGGAGCCCAGACTCTTGCCATGCCCACTGTAGGGGGGCCCCTTCTCCAGAGAGCTAAATAGCCCTCTCCCTTCCAACTTCCCGTCTTGTTATAAACAGTCGATTAAAAAAAATGGCTCCTCTTTGGTGAGGAACCAGAACCGGCCTAGAGTCGCCCACGGGGCGCTGGGTAGTGACTTCGAAGGTGATATAAGTCTGGGATCTCATTCAAATTAAAATGCGGTTCAGAAGATGCCCTCGCTTCTCTCCCAGGGAACACGAAGTCAGGAATGAGCCAACATTGCTCATCTATCCAGCCACCCTCCTCTCGGGCCCCTCGGCCGGCACCTGTGAGCATCCTCTCCATCCTCACACGGACTCCGGCCCTGCTACGCTGACCCTCCAGTCTGGAACCTGATGTGTGGCTAGCTCTACGCTTCGTGGTTCGGGGTGGGAGTTTATGTGCCAGAGGAAAATAAGACCTAGTCCTGGGGAAACAGGACACGCATTCGAAAGACCGTCAGAGACATGAGCCAACGTGTCATGAAATGTTAGCCTGTGGAGAGGAGACCACACGTGCTGGCGGGGGGAGGACAGAGGTGGCAGAGAAGGGTGTGAGGTCGGGGAGCTTCCTCTGGTTATAGATCCTCACCCGCTATACTTCTTTTACTATTTCTATTTTTATTGTACGTTAATATCTCTTTCATGATTAATGTTGAATGTGTTCATCGTAGAAAAGAGAAATCGAAAGGAGAAAAACAGAGAAGGAATTTAAAACTGCCCACAATTCTACTACCCAGATGTAGGCGCAATGATCATGTTGATATTTTACTTTCTAGATTCACACATTTTTTACACGACGAGGACAATTCTATCCTGAAACTTGCTTTTCTTTAATCCATTAAATATTTTATCTTTGTGCTTTCCCCCCATGTAATTAAGGACTCTCATAGAACATGCTGCTTAATGGCTCTATAATATTGAGTCCTATTGAGGTACTATAGTTTATTTGAGAAAACTCTCGTTTCCTCCCCAAGGAAGTGTCTTCCTGTCTCACATTCCAATTCCAGCCAGACCTGGAAAGCCACCCTCGGGGTCCCCTCCCCCCGAAGGCAGATGGTTTGGACTGATCCTTCCCAAGCCCTCCAAGAACTACGAGAGACTCCAACTGTCCGGTTCTCTTTCCGCAGCCACCGAAGCGACAGCTCAGCTGGAGGCTACTACAGAGGTGGACGAACGAAAGCCGAGCGAGGCTGGCTGGGGGCGGGTGGGCTTGGGAGCCAAGGACTTCCAAGGGCCAAACGGCGAGCAGCATCGCCCCCTTCGCTTGCAGGCCTCTCTCGGAAAGCCAAAGATTCCAGATGCACTCCCGGGCTGCTCTGAAAGGTGAGGCGAATGGCACATTCGAGAACCAGAACCGAAATGCGGCTCCGTTTGTTCGAGGAAGGTGGGTGGCTTCGGCTGCCTAGGAAACGGCCTTTGAATATGCGCTTCCTGGCATTCTTTGTGCTCCTCGCGGAAAGGGTCCCCAGTGTCCCGATAAAGGTTCTTATTATTCGGCATTCGCAGGCAGCCGAGTTTGGGCGACGTCCCGTCTGATTCTTGGTGTTGGCCCGCTCTTGGCTCTTGTAGTGCCCCGTGTCTCCCCAGAGCCAGGCTGAAATTCTTCCTCCTCCCCGCCCCTCTCCTGCTCTTGGCCGTGCCCTCCCTTCCTGTGTCAGGATGCTTCTGGGGGAGTCAGCAGGGCGCGGGCTGAACGTGGACCCCGACACAGCACACGGTCAAAGCCCCCGAGGCCTTGCGCTAAAAGAAGCGCATGTAAGCCTTAGACGTCGGGCGGATCTGAGGGGCGGGGAACAGGGGGATGGCGGGGCACTCATGCACGCCCCGTGTTGGTCCCGATAAACTTAACTCGGCATCTGCTCCGGTGTCGTTCACCTGCGAAGCTCCAGGTCACGGAGGGACGTGCTGTTCTCCAATGACACGGGGACGGCAGCGGGCACGCTGTAGCATTTCATGGGTATTAATAATAGCTGACATATTCTGGGCTTTTCCTTGCCAGACACTCTTCTCTGCGTCTTATATATAATAACATGTTTGGTCATGAAAACGACCTTATGGAGTAAGTTACCCCAACTTTACAGATAAGGTTAAATCACATGCCCGATATTCTTTCCTTCTTCTCAACTCCATATAGTTTCTGTCTCAGGAGTTCTGCCCTTCTCCGCAAACAGGAGCTGGGAAGACCAGACGTCGTGGGAAATAGGACTTCCACGGTGGAGATTATGTGTCTTGTTGGGAACAAGGAGGAGGAGAGACAGAGCCGTGATCCTAAGAATACCCCAGCACAGAATGCCCACCATAATGTGACTGGTTCGGCACGCTGGTCGTGGAAGGTGAGCCAAGGTCAGTAGCAACACGGGTCCAGCCTAGGGAATGTCTGTTTGGGGATCCTGTCAGCATTTCATCACACACTCACACACACGCACACGCACGTGCACACACACACGTGCACACACACACACAGTTTCTGCATTCATGAAATCTTTTGTGGATAGAAATCAAGGATATTTGAAAAAACTTACAGGCTAATACAACACAAGAACTAGATTTACCACACGAAATTCTATAGGGATATAAAAATCAGTGTTTCTTTCCTCAAGTATTTTGTGACCTTGCCAGGAAGATAAGGCAAATATGCAAACAGCTAGAAATGACTCTCCGTTATAAAGTGAACTCCACGAAAGCAGGAACTTCATCCATCTCATTCGTGGCTACATCCTTGGGTTGCCGACAGCTCAGCTCGAGCGGGTCCATACATAACAGTCACTCAGTAAAGAACGGTTGAATGACTGGATACGCACGTCTCCAGTGGGGTTGGGGGAAGTCGCAGGGCACAGACGTAGATGTCTAATATTAGTTATCCGTTTCTGTGAAACAAATAACCCCAGAATTTCACAATCTGCCAGGGGCTTAGCTGGGTGGTGCTGGTTCAGGCTTGGTCATGTGGTTTCAGTCAAGGTGTCGGCTAGGGCTGGGGCTGGAGCTGGAGGAACCACACTCACGATGGCTCCCTTATCACCCTATTTTGGCTGGAGGACTCAGTTCCTCACTGCGTGGCCCACTCGATGAGGCTGTTCAACATGGAAGCTGGTTTCTCCCAAAGTGACCGACCCGAGAAAGAAAGAGCCACGAACATGGAAGCTGCAATGTCTATTGCAACCTGGTCTCGGAAGAGCCATGCTGACGCATCTGCTACGGTCGACCGGTGATAACCTGCCTCTCCGAGCTGAGACCCTCCTACAGTGTGCTTGTGAATCCCAGTTCGCTTGGATACTATTCCTGTTTATTGCGTGTATTTTTACTCGGAGAGAAATTACACAATACAGATAGATGAGATATTACTTTCTACCCACTAAGACCGGCAAAAATTCATACGCTCGACACCACACTGTGTTAGCGGGGCTGGGGAGGCGGCATTTTCATACACTGCTGGTGAAAATATGAAATGAGACAAACTCCAGTGGGGCAACTTCATCAACGTGCCTTTATCCTGTGGCCCGTGGGTCCACCTGGAATCCATACCTCTAACAATAGGAAACATACACGCAAAAGGTTGTTTATCCCAGCCTCGTTTACATACTGCCAAATTGTCGAACTACCTGCATGTCCACGTAGAAGAGAGATTGGCTGCGTAAAACAGGCGTTCGCCGCATGGGATGCTGGGTAGAAGCAAAAAATAAAAAAGCGTGAGATGCGTCTCTGTGGACTCACGGGGTGTGAAGGGAAGGGAAGTAAAGTGCCAAAGAGCGCGCAGGTGCGGGGCGCGCAGGTGCAGTAAGTCACCCTTTGTGGAAAAAGAAAATCAACAGGCACATATTGGTTTCTCTTTACAAAAAGAAACACAGGAAGAATAAACCAGAAAACTACGAGGTTGGAAAGGAAACGGGAGAGAATGACATATGGAATATCTTAGAGAATATCTGAATATTTTTGCCTTTTGGAAGCACGTTTATGTACTACATATTTAAAATTACACGTGTGAGTGTGTGTGTGTGCGTGCGCGCGTGTGCAATTAAATCAACAAGGATGGGGAGGGGAGAGAACCTAACGCTGAAAGCAAACTGAAACACACGAACCTTAATGTACATCAAATCGATTGCCTGACCACATGGGACGGGAAGAAGAGCGAGCCACTGACCCGCATATCTTACGAAGATGATGTTTGATACCCTCGGTCCCTGCTTCGTACACGTGGGACAATTTTAAACCCCCCTTTTGGGGAAGGACTGTACCTCCTCCTTACGTGACTCTCTCGTGTTCCCGGAGCACTGTCCCTCCCACGGCTGAAGGCCCCGATGGGGAGAATCCAAAGGCACGACGGCGCCAGAGCCCTGGGCCCAGAAGCATGACACTGGGTTAGGCACATCGATGGTAGGACCAAAAACAAGGGAGAGAAATTTCAGAAACTTGACCTCGGAATTCCAAAATTTCCAAGTAAGGGATAAGACTTTCCACGACGGACTTTGTTTTGAGGGAAGTGGAGCTAAGAGGCGTGAAGACGCTTGAAGTGAACGCGTTACAGAGTCCCGTCCTCGGGCGGCAGAGGAGAAACGACCGGTCTCCACGCCTGCAACGTGAGTCTGCGGCTGTGCGGCCTCCGCCTAACCCGACCAAGCTGGGACTTCCCGGGGACGACCTCGGAAAGCGCGGGCGGCAGCCTTGAGACAGCAGCGAGGCAGGGAGGCCAGTCTCGGCCTGAGTCCTGGCCCGGAGTGACCGACCCGGGTGGGGTTTAGGTGGCCCAGGCCTTCCAGTGTGATTGATGCGGTGAAGAAGAAAGAGAACCTGGCAGGAGAATCAGTTAGGGAAAACAGGTGCTACCGCGCGCACCCTGAAGTTCTAACGGCAGGTTAGGGGAAAAGCCGAGGAAATTACTCAGGATGATCAGATGCTGCTGGTGGCCGGTGGCGAGTAGGTGGTGGTGGTGGTGGTGAATTGGCCGGTGGTGAGAGGCGGTGGTAGAGTGGTGCTTTCGGCAGGGTGGTGGTGTGGCAGAAGTGAGGTAAGTGGTGCTTTCGTGGTGAGGTGACACTTGTGAGTGATACCATTATGGTGCTTTGTGGAGGTGAGTGGTGGCAGGTGGCGGGGTGGTGGCAGGCGGTGATGGGAGACTGCAAGAGAGAGCAGCGGAGGAGGAGGCACCCTTCCCGGGAGTGGGCTAGATGGCGGCGGGGGCGGGAGGGGGCTGGCTCTCCCCCACGCTCCGCCGGAGGCAGCGCCAGGGCGTCTGCATGGGAAGGACTCGTGTGGGGAGTAATTTACGCAGCGAAGGTCCAGCTGAAATTGTCCTGAATGTGGGAACGCTCGCTTTGAACCTCATATCGCGTGCTCATCTGTGACGGGCAGGAAGAAGATCTAAAGCCCCCGGGTCTCCCACATCTCCCCGCCCCCGCTATGGCAGCTCTGTATGGACCGGCTGGGGTGTCCGAGTGCCTCTCTGCGCCCTTGGCCAAGCTGGCCATCGGGACCACGGACGAGCTGACCGCAGGCTGGCAGCCACTCCCCTGGCAGTCCCAGGGTCTTTGTAGGGTCACGTCCCTTTTCATCGAGTCGCCTGGGTCTCTGATTCAAGCCGCCAACCCAGCGTGTGTCTCCTTCCAGGTTCCGTAGCGATCTTTCCGCGGCAGGAAGGGGAATAAGCCTCGTTCTCAAGCGTCTCACTTGTGTGGCTTCGAAGGGCCCCAGGTCGGCGTTGCGTCTGGGACAGTGGACGGCCTTCGCGGACTCGTCTCTGTCCCTCCGGCGTCGTGGACTCTGCAGTGATGCTCCTGGCAGTGCCGTCTCCAGTCGCTGGAACGGCAGCATCGCCTCACGTGGGAGCTCGTGGGAAACGCGGCACCTCCACCCCCACCCCAAACGTAGGAGTCGGAGCCCCTGGGCCTGGCGTCTAGGAGTCTGTGTTTCAACGAGTCCTCCAGGCGATTTTGTCACCATCCTCGAGTCTGAGATTACACTATTCTAAGGGACTTTACTTGTCACTCTGTTTTTTTCTTTCTCTGCCCTTTATCACTGACTGGAGAGAGCTTACCCACAATCCCCCTGGCACCCCCAAGGCTGACAACGTCTGGGGACATTTCTGGTCGTCGTACCTTCGGCAGGATGGGGGAGCGTCACGGTGCCAGCAGAGGGCAAGGATACAGCCAAGCACCCCACAGTTCACAACACCCGCAGCACCCCAACTAGGAAGTACCTGAGAAATCTTGCATTGGAAGCGGCTTGCAATCTACAGCCCTGAGCTCCCCCAGGCCTGCGCCCCACTCACCGCCACGTGTCAAGGTCGATGGCACAGCACCCAAGCACGACACAGGAGAACCTGTCTACGATGAGGAGTCACCGCCAGAGAGGACCAGCCGCCTCCTCATCCCCGCTCCCCTCAGCCTGTGTGTGCCTTTGTTTCTGACACACACTGTCTACTCGGGAACAATGGCCCTTTGGTCTCTAAGGGAATGTCAGGGCCAGATGACTGTCATCTTGCCAAGACTGGTGCCACAGGAAGCAGGGAGTCATCAACCCATTACAATATCACAATTCTTCTCTGATCTGTGAGATGAAAGTTGCAGGCTTCATGATCAATCTGTCCTTCATGAGATGACTTTTCTGCTCCTCCCGCCCCAAGACACACCATCCTGGTTCACTGGACAACAAACAAGGGAAACTATGAACCCCCTCTAAGAAAACACAACACCCCTACGACTGTCACCCTTCGCTGGCGATCTGCCTACCGCGAGTCAGACACTTTATACCCACGTCACGATATCTGATTAGGCTTTGCAACCACCCTGCAACATAGAGATGGTTTTTCCTGTTTGACAGCTAAAGAACTTGCCTAAACGCATTGTCGGCGAAGGCACCAAAAGCTCTCCTACCGGACACAGATAATGGCGATAGCTCATATCTGCACGGCGTGTTCCAAGTTTCTATTTTGTTTCGCGTTCATTAACTCAGCTGTACTCACAGCGTGAGTGCTGTGGGGGTTTGGAGAAGTGAGTTTAGTGTGGCCGGAGCAAGTCTCGTAAAGAATTAGGAGAGCAGCCGGTCCCTGAGGCCTCAGGGGTCTGGGAGCTGTCGCTGGTGTTACTGGTGCAGGTGGTAGACGAGGGTTCGTTCTGGACAGAAAACGTGAGCAAAGACCCGGCATCGAGAATCTGGGGGTGCACAGAGAAAGCGAGGGGACGGGCTAACCCAGAGGGGTCAGGAGACTCATGGCAGCAGGAAGACAGGCGGGGCGGGCGTGTCCACCGGGATCCGAGCACGCAGGGCCCAGGGAGCCAGACAGGTGTCATGAAACAGCGTGGACAGATGTTGGACGTTTGTAAGAGAGATAAACGTTTTGTGTCCTACTCAGTGTCACCTCCTCAGGAAAGCCTTATCCCCACCACCACCCCCCCACACATTGTGCTCCAATGTCCGTTTCATGGTCTCCTGGGGCTTCGCTTGACCATGGCCCTGCAAGGCTGTGAGCTCTCGAGGACAGAGCTGCCCTGGCTTACCCACCCTTGTGTCCCCAAGGCCTGGCACAGAGGAGGCTCTCAGTGAGCGAACTGAGAACTGAGTAGACGCACCCTGACAGATGACACGTGCACCTCTGACTCCTCAGTGCCACCTGAAACAGATGGAGGACGGATGGCCACCGGACATACGCGATCTCAGATTCTAAATGCAGGGAGGTACGCCGTGGGATCGCAGCGCCGTCTCAGAGAGTTCGCTTAAGGGGAGCACCCCAGGGTGTGGGGCCAGGAAATGTGGGTGAGAGTCACCGAGGTCATCACAACGCGTTCAAGAGGCAGGGCCGTCCTCGCCCGTCCCGCAACGTGACACATTTCGGACACTAGGGCATTATGACAACAACGAATGTTCTCTGCTCTTCTGCAGGAAACGAAAGAGTCATATTCTTCATCTAAAAAAACTGAAACACAACCTTCCAAGTGCTTCCTTCTTCCTGCGGCCTCCACCCCCGCCATTCACACTGGCATGTGGACGTGTTCCCACCAAGTGAGTCAGCCAGATAGGAACATTAGGCTATTTAAGCAGATGTCACTTTAAGAAAACAGCGTTGCACCCCTGCACAAAGCGCACCCATAATGCCTGTCATGTAGCGATGGTGCTGATATAAGAAAAGGGGTAATTTTGGTGAATTCAAAGGAGATACGATTACTGTAATTATGGGGGGCTGCTTCTCAGTAATCTCAGAAAAAAGAAAGGCTGTTTTGTATCATGCTGAGCTACGGGAAGGAGGGGAGAGGGAGCCTGTAGCCAGCAGCAGAGAGGAGAGGAGAGAAGGAGGCAGCAGTAGGCAGTGGGGGGGGGAGGATGGGAGGGGGAGGCAGCCTTGGCAGTAATTCCTGGTGCTGTTCTCGTGGCCGACTTACCCCGTCTTGAGCTGAACGCTCGCCTAAGAGAAAACGAGAACTTTGAAGGTCACTCGAGGCAGAATCCTAACGGTTCGCCCGGGACAAACTGCCACCTCTGTCCTCGCAGGGGGCCCAGCCCGGCCCTGCCTCCCAGAGCCCTGCTCCGGCCCCTCCCGTCCCACGCGGTTTGTCACCGTCAGCGGTCGGCAGAACGCGACCTCCTGGGCGGCAGGGCCAGCCCCCGGCCGAGGCGCTGAGGCGGGCTTCGCGACTCCAGCGCTGGTGACGTGGTGTCTTCGTCACTGTTCAACCTTCCACGCGCTCACATGCGCCTCCCCAACCAGGCTGGCGGCCCCTCGGAGGAGGCGGGGTGGGGCGCACCGCCCTAGGGTGCCCCTCGGCCCCTGCGCACAGAAGGTCCTCAGTGCATGTGGGCGGGCTGTCTGATTAGGTGTTCGGGCAAGGGGCTGGCAGCTCGGGCCGTCCGCGCCTGTGATATGGGGTCTGACGACCACACAGAGAAAGGAACCTAACACCCACCAAGCGCCCGTGAGCCGAGTCCTCCGCCCAGGGTTAGATGACCTCCATCCATCCAGCAGTCTGAAAACACTGGGACACGCGAGTCCCCATTCTCGGGGGGAGAAAGCAGAGACTCGCGAACATGAAAAGCCACAAACCATAAGCTGGGACTTAGCTCTAGACTTGTCTTACTCCACCATTGACGTCCCTTTCAGATGACGCTTTAACGCCCCCAGTATCCTGCCTTTTTTGTCTGGGTCACACCAGAGATCCTGGTGGTGTCATCTTGGTAGTTGAAACTCTGATACTGAGAACACTGTGGGGCGAGGTGTGGTCGGCAGGGCACTGGCCACACAAAATGCCCGCGCCCTCGTCCCTGGCACCTGTGACTAGGTTATGCGACAGGGCTTAGGGCAATCAGGGTAGCAGATGGAATTAAACTTGCTAAATAGATGGCTCTAAAACAAAGAGGCCATCCTGGGTACCAGTGTGCCCGGTGTAACCACACGACTCTTAAGCGTTGGGCGCAGAGGGCAGACGGTCTGGGTGAGCGATTCGGGTGGGAAGGACTTGACGAGCCGTCGGTTTGGAGGTGGGGGACGGGGCATGAGCCCAGGAACGGGGACCCACCCTGGACGCGGGGGAAGCCGAGGACGCAGCTTCTGCTCTAAGGCCTCGAGGAAGGAGCAAACCCTCCGACGTCACGACTTCAGCCGGGGAGACCTGTCAGCCTCCTGACACACGCACTGCAGGACAACGCATCCGAGTGGTTTTAAGCCGCTGAGCGTGTGATGATGTGTTACAGCAGCCTTAAGAAACAAATACAATGCTTCCCCTTATCCGCGGGGGTCCGGACCAAGACCCTGGGGGATGCCTGAGACCGCGGGTGGCACCAAAGCCTCTACGCACTGTTTTCCCTGCACGTCAATACCTGTGATAAAGTGTGTCAATTAGGCAGCGTGCGAGGTTAACGACAATGACTAAGGCACAATAGAGCGACTGTAACAACAGCTAATGAAGGTCCCGTGGACGTGGTCCCTCCAACGCCTCACTGTGCCGCACGCACCCTTCCTCCCGTGACACTGTGAGGTGACACGAGGCCGAGGTGATGAGAAGCAGGGACGGGAGTGGCGCGGGCCTGGTGGCCGAGCGTCAGGCCGCCACTGACCCTCCGACGCCTCCTAACGAGCGGGTCCCGGCTTCTCCCCGGCACGTCCCGGGGGTGAAATCCAGGTGACCTGAACACCTGCCCTGTGACGCCTCGACCGTCCACCCCATCGCCAAGATGGCTCCCCAGGGACCCGCGGGCGGGAGCGTCTCCCGCGGGGAGGGGGACGCGGGACAGACGAGGATTCCCGCCGGGAGCCGGACGGGGCGGGACGCGCGCGATTTCACCCCGCTACTCAGCGCGGCGTGGAATTCAAAACGTACGAATTGCTTGTTTCTGGACCTTTCCGTGTGGTACTCTCAGTCCGTGGTAGACCGTGGGGAACTGACACCACAGGAAGCGGGGACGACCGCGCGGGGCTGGAGCAGATCGGTGCCGGTTCCGTTGCCAACTCGCAGAGATCTGAAAATAGGTTTGAAGGGTCTGAAGGAGAGATGGGGAGTCCACTGAGACGGAAGATGGAGGGAAAGAAAAAGGGGCGCAGAGATTCAAAAAGAAGCCGAGGTAGAACAGAGGTCACGGATGCGGATGGGGGCTCCTGACGGAGGGAAGAGACCCCGTTCACCCCCCGCGGCCCCCCAGCGCCACGCCCGGGACCTGGGCGGCCCAGCATGAATGGACGGATGAAGGAAGGAAGGAAGCTGAGGGAGAGGAGGGAGGAAGAAGGAAAAGGAAGAAGGAAGAAGAAGGAAGGAAGGAAATAACTAGGAGAGGAAGACAGCAAAGAAAGGAGGAGAAGGCATGGGCACCGTCAGAGGGCACTAGGGGGGACAAACAGCGAGACGGAAGCTTCTGGAACACAGTGACGCTCAGGCTGGTCTTCTGCTGAAGGGTGCAACCTGTTCCAGAAACCCCAATGAATCCTTGCAAGGTTCTCACCAATATCGTCGCCGGCTCTAAGTTTCTCTGCCCATTATTTCTCATCTATTATTACACAGAAAGCAAAGGGAACCGAACAGAAACATGACCCTTCCGCATGGCAGTTCCAGAGATGAGCAGCGCTGCTCAAGAACAATGGTTTTGCAGGCGATGGATTTGAAAACAAAACAAAACAAAACAAAAAAAAAGCGTTGTTTTTTTTTTCCCCTGACATCTCAACTTTTGGCACCAGGGACACTTCATTCGGAACAGAGTCTCTGAAGGATCAAGTGATAATCTCCTTGGCACTTAGACTGTCTCCATTAACCTCATTATCCGACGGGAGAGCTTTGAACATGAAGTTAAAAGCAGACTCCTCATCGCTAATTCTTACGCGCTCTCAGTTCCCATAAAACAGGAGACGAGATCTCCAGTTCCGACCATATCCAATTACAGGTGTTAAGTTACCTGCCTCTCAGCAGTCCGGCCAGCATTTTAAAAAATATGGACGTTATTTATTGACTTGAGTTATAATGTGAAAATCGCTACCTACAGACCCATTCTCTCCGAGCACTGGAAATATTGATTCTGTAAGAGCAGGAGTCTCGAGTCCAGGGTATGAAAGATGTTAAGTGCTTCTTCTTATGGCTTTTTCTTTAATCGTTCTATATTCTCATTCTTCTTCTCCCTTTCTCGTTCACAGACATGTGCAAGTGCGCGTGCACACACACACACACACACATCTAACATCTAAACGTTAATCTACCTGCATTAAGTAATCCACTGACTAACCACAGTGAGATGTCACCTAGTCCAGTCCCCCTCAGTGGATACCAAGATGACATTTGTGGCCAACAGAGAAGAACGGTGAGTGACGGTGAGTGAACGGTGAGGAAGCCCAGACGCCAGGCCTCCCGATTCCCCTCGGACCGCTGTGTTTCCATTGTAAGCAAGCAGTTCTAAGTGCGCAGTGGCGTTGGCACCCCTCCCAGGCTCCGGGCGAGGCCTGAAAGAGGACCCTGGCTCGGCCTCTGTCCAGCTGCTCGCCGGGAGCAGGCCCCCCGAGCTCTCTCCTCCCCGCCGCTTAGCCGCTGGACCCCTCCGACATTCTTCTCGGCTTCCACGGGATCCTTTCGGTCTTCGCCTCCTTTTCCAGGGGCCGAGCCGCTCCTGCTCAGTGAGCAGTCCGTGCTATGTCGATGGCCTTTGAGACTCTTTGCGAACAGGCTATGGTACGGTGCAGAGACAGAGAGAGGCCAGCCAGGTCTGCGTTCGAATTCTGGCTCTCCCGTTTGTGAGGTCCGTGATCTCGATTTCCTTGCCTGTGAGAAAAACTGCCTCTCGGGAGTGTCCTTGGGGCACTAACGTGACCCGATGCGTGTGACGGAGCTTAACACAGAGCTGGTGCCCACTCCTGTCCAATCTTTTCTGCCACCAGATGGGCTGTGGGCCGGCTGGTCTCTGGAAGAATCGATGTTGGTAGGATGATCATATCTGTGCCATCTGTAGTAATTTATGAGCTCAGACAAAATGAAAGACACAGATGCGTGGCCCAGATTTGGTTTGAGATTTCTGATATCCCAATTTTGTTATGTTTTGCATTTAGGAAATAAATAGGTTTTGTTCGAACCTATACTACTTTTTAAAAAATAAATAAAACCCCCAAACCTTTATATTTAATATTTGTAAATAAGTTATCAAATCTGTTTTTATTCTAAATACGTCACAAAATGGCTTCTCATCCTAATTACAGCAATATGAATATTTAAGAAAATAATATTTTTTCACATGAGCACAAAACCACCACTAACAAATTTAACTTTATTTCCCTAATATCCGCAAATCGTAGGTCACGATTTAATTAGCTGTGTCATCAGAGTGAGCCAAGGGCACCCAGATTCCCCAATTTTAGTGCGAACTGTATCATCGCCGCCTTTATCAAAGGTGGCACGTAACCAAGCCCGTATTTCCCGCTACCTGCTCCTGTTTCCTTTCCCTGGAGCTGGGGACGGCAACAGCTCCTGGCAGTAATTCTGGACTAGTCGGGGTTCCAGGCTTGATGACCCAGAAACGGATTCTGTTCAGCTCCAGCCGGGGATTTACGGAAACGGTATCTCATGCTTCAGCTGGAAGGGGAATAGGCCAGGCCCGGATAGAGGTGATAAACTCAGGTGACGAGGAGGGCCTCGAGGTGCATCAGGAATGAAGAGGGCCGGGCGGAAGGAGGCAGCCGCCCCTCACCTCCGGGCTCTGCCAGCAAGGGAACCGTGCTTCTCGTGCTCACGTTCCAACTGTTTTGTTTTGTTTTGTTTTATTTTCTCAAGAAAACATGGACAAAAATTGGATGTCTGCATTCTCAATAGGAGACAAAGACATGTAATTCTTTGCAGACCAAATAGGACATTGCCGAAATCTAAATCCAGCCTGGGACCACCTCCCCACCACCCACTCCAGTTTGTAACTTCTCACGTACAATCAGAAAGATTGCAAAATACACACACACACACGCACACGCGCGCGCACACACGCACACACGCACGCATGCACACGCACACGCAGCTGAGCAGGAAGGGTAAATTAGAAGATGGTTGGCCCCAAACAGGTGGATGTTGACAGAGGAGGGATTTGCTCTTTTCAACCAATCCATTTCATAACTGATGGGGAACTATACTGGGAGTTATGACCGACCGATCTAAAGTAAGCCAGACTGTCACCCTAGCTGGACACTGTCATACATCTTCTCTCTTGCAGCTTTCTCCCTAGGAAAGAGAAATTTCTGCTGCAGGAGTTCATATAGTTCTCAAAGCCCATTTCTATAAATATCTGACATGCTCCTTTGTACAACTGCATTGTATTTGGTGCTCCTATTTTGAAGTTAGGGGATTTATCTGATAGAACACTGTCATTTCCATAAGAGCTTTGAAAGTATTCCCTTCTTCGTGTCCTTTTCGACTAGTTGAGTGTGCTTGCTTATCAGCTTATTCCAGCCCTTCACTCTCTCAGACTTTGCTTATTCCAGGGGCCCCTGGGGCTGCCAGGGAGGGCAGAGGTGCCTGGAGCCCCAGGCCATGCCTCCTCTCTCGGGGACCAGATCACCTCTGCTTCTAGTTGTTTTCCTGTTTGTTCTTCTATGATTTGACTTGATGCCGCATGACTCTAAGGTTTAAACCCAAACTCTGAGCATCGTTCATCTTTCATCTCGTCGTTTGGCTGCGAAAATTCCCAGATGCTTCTACATAATTCTAAACATCTGAGAGCCCTGGAAGACGCCTCGGATTCGAACGTTTCCTCCCACACCGCTCGGCCCTTGTGCGTTAACAGCCAATTAATTATGTAATTCTAGTTCACAAATAAAAGAAAGACAACTTTTTTTTTGCTTATTTGTACCATAACCCCAAGGGGCTATGACTAGTACCAAGAAAAAAACAGAATGCCTCTATACTCCTGGGAATCAAAAACAAAAGAAACCAAACCAAAAAAAAAACCAGCACAGAAAGTGGAATAATAAATATATTACCTGGCACGAAAGTTTTAACTAAGGCCACGCAGACAGGTGACAGAGTGAGGGGCCACCTGGCTTTGTTTTTCTTCCTCACGGTGGCTTTTAGCTAGGACACAAAAGGAAGAATCCTGAACCATTCGAGCTGGGAGCCCACTGTCACCCTGATTAAAGATCATCCTCCGAAAGGAAGCGAGCCTAGACAGATGCCGCGTGCTCTCTGCACACTGTTTTCCTACAAACCCCCCGACATGCAAGGTCGATGCGTTTAATTTACCAATTTAGTCAGTGGAATAATATGACTTTTTTGTTGTTGTTCCATAACCCTGGTTTGTTTGCATCACAGAAAATGCCGTTTTCCGAATGGTTAACGATGTGATTTGTTTCCAATAATTCTGGAATTTTTAATATTTAAAAAAGCATGACGATTGAAAAAAAGATGCTTCAGCATGTTATGTGTACTACAGCGTACGTGTGTTTTACCTGAAATTCAATGCTTTAGAACAGTTGCTGTTCTTGCGATATATACAAACATTAAAGAACCATCAACTTATTAACGGCTGATGAGATTTCTATGAGGTCCCTGCAGATGTACCTCACACTCTTGGCATCACCCCATCTACGTGAAGCAGGTCGGTCTCTACGGAATCACGGATTGGTCGTGCTTAGCCTAGCAGATCCCATCTTTCCCAAGCACTCTAGTGATTTACTCATTATACTGGCACGACTTTGGGCGATCATCAACATGATCCATCAGAAACCATTCTGTTATTGAATACTTCTACCCCCAGATAAACACGATGCTACAATATTAAAGAACCAAATGTGGGACTTCTGTGTAGCCAGTTTCCTTTATACCATCGATGTGTCTGTGCCATCTGCCCATTCCATGTAAACCCCTGGGTGGCCGGAGCCCAGGTTTTAACACCGCGTTCAAGGTTCACGCTTGGTCAGTGTGATGAGGCCGAGTTAGCCTGGTGGTGTGCAGACGCCACTAACGAGAGATCTTCCCGGCCTTCTGGGTTCGAGGAGATGGGAGGGAAGAACGAGCTGGTCGGGAGACAGAACCGGAGCCCAGAAGCACAGAGGCCAGGACGACACGGGGACAGTCTCGGATTTAGGGAACCTCCTGAGGAGGCGTGAAAAGAAATCGGAAGTCCAAACGGGCCCTCCTGAGAAGACACTGCAGAACACGGGGGAGTGGCTCCGGACTCGCTGAGGACGAGGACAGGCGCGGGCTCACTGAGCCTGTCACCGAGCGGGGCAGGTTTGGGACGGGCCCGAAGGACGAGGATTGAACCAGGGCCACGGAGTGGGGAGAAAGAGAGACGTGAGACCGGCCAGGAAGAGGCGCCGAGGGGAAAGCAGACAGCTGAGTGCCGTCCGGCTATACTTGCTCCTGATCGTCACGTGTGTCTGTCTCTGCCCCCAGAGGACCCGGCGGGGCCTCTGCCACCCTCACGTGATCAAATACGGTTTCTGTTTCTGTCCGTGGACTTGCTCGCTCTCCTTGGAGCTCCCACTTCCTTCCCGCTCTCTCTCTCTCTCTCTACGAGACCACGAAAATATAACTAATGTGCAAGTCGAGTCGTCGCCATCGCAGATGCTTAAAGCCAAGAGGACGACACCACCAGGGGCAGCAGGCTACAGTGGCGCGAGCCCCGGACACCTGCTCGACCCAGGCTGAGAACAGAGATCAGGAATCGTGGGAAGTGAGCAAGGCAGTCAGGAGAGGGTGTCCAAGGGGCCGGCAGGCCACACTCCAGCCCGGCGTCTCCCTGCACGTCAGTTCTAACCTCGAAACGGTGCTAGGAGGCAGATAGTATCATCTCCATTTCCAAAATAAGGAAACCGAGACTCACAAAGGTCACGCGGCTCAGTAGCCACACCCACGTCCAGGGCTGGGTCATTCTTTACTCTGGAAGGACCGGCAGCGTCTGACTCCGGCCGAGCCAGTCCTTCCTTCCTTCACGCCCCTTACCTGACGTTGATGAAGTCTCAGCTATCGGGACCGGCTGATGAATGCGGCCCCGGGCACCCCGTGCTAGCCTCTAGGACCTCGCTTTCTCCTCACTTTAATATTACAAATGGACCAGCACACGTGAATAAAACAGCTTTTGATCAAAATAATGTGGCTCACACAGCGTGTGTAATGTGCTTACTCCATGGTCTGCTGCTTCCTCGCTGGAGCTGGATGTAATTCTTAACCCTCCCGTAATCGCAGAAGGAGCACTGTGTGGTCACTGGGCTCGGCCGCTGGCTACTTACTGTCCCAGGAAGGGCATTTCTAGACTCTTCCAGGGGATGAGGAGGCCACACCCTAACTCCCCACGTTCGTGGTGTCAGCAGTTGTGAGCTGCCAGGAAACCGCCAACTACTGCTGAGATGATTTCTGTGCCTGATCCAAGAGGCTGTTTACCCACGAGGCCTAAATCTTTCCCATCTCAGGAAATACGCGTGACCCGTGGCTGAAGTCAGTACACCAAGAACCCTAAGAAGACATTCAGAATCTCACGGCAAAAGCTTCCACGGTCACACGAGAAAAGCCCGTGGACCCAGACTGGGCCTGGTCCACCTTCTGAGCTGTGCCGTTGGGGAGTGTGGGCCGCCCCAGGCCAGGAGTTCAGCCGGAAGGTGACTATGGGTTTCCTCTGGCCTTGCAGGCTGGCTACCTTTATTCCGCACGGAGTCACTTATCTGCCTTCTGATCATGCCTGTTGAGGATGCAGTCATTCACTCGTTGAACAATATAAGGTGACCACCTACTATGTGCTGGGCTCTGCATAGGAACTGGGAACACAAGACTTAGCAGAAACAAATACATTTCTTACACTCAAGGAGCTGACAGTTCAGCAAAGGAAACAGACAAGAATCACAGAACCGCATGGTTTCTAACTGTGAGCGATTCGGGGAAAATGGCAGCCCAGCTTTGACAGTGTACGGCGTGGGCTGAACCCAGCCTCGGAGTTGGGGTACACATCCCCGGGAAACGATGTCTGAGCTGAGATTTGGGGAGAATCGGCCCCTGGGGACTGACAATGAATGAAGACCAGCATTTGACAAGCACCCTGACATGCGCGCCATCGGTAGAGAGCTGCTTAGTTCCCGCTCCAAAGCCGCAGCACGCCGCGGACGAGGGAGGGGACCCCGCGCCCGGGCAGAACAGTTTGCTGGTCCCCTCCCCACCTTCCCTCTCTCCACCTCCCGTCCCGACCTCCCCCTTTACCGCGTCGTTCCCCGCTTCCCTCCCTCTTCCATCTTCTGAGACGTCTACATCACGACCGTGACCACAGGGGTGGAGCCAAGAGCAATTCCTGGGTCACGTGCTCTGACGGGTCCAGAGAGAAATGCAGACAGCGCATCATTCCGCACGGCTTTTCCACCAGATACGAACATCTGCGTGGACTTGAATCACGATAGTTGTCCAGATCTATCCTTCTATGGATTATCCTTACCGGGAAAGTACATGCTCTAAGAGCTTTTAATAAAAACTGTACAAACAAAACAGAGACAGACTCAAAGGTGCAGAGAACAAATGAAGGGCTGGCGGATGAGCGCGGGGCTGAAGGGACTAAGGTGCACGACCGGCAGCTACAGCAGTCGCGGGCTGCGAAGTCCAGCACGGGGAGGGTGGTCGACAGCCCCGTGACGACGCTGAGCGGTGCCAGGTGGGGACTAAGCTACGTGATTCTCCAGCCACTATGCGGTGCCCCCGAAACTAGCAGAAAATAGCACCGAATGCCAACCGCAACTAAAAATCAATAAATCGAAAAACAAACGGACCACGAAAAACAGCCGTTTTCTTCCTTTCTTGCGTTTCGCTTGGGCTGGGAGAGGCGTCACGCAGGAGCTGCAGGTAAATTCAACGGGACGGTTAGGTTTTGTTTCCCTAGCAACATCCACTCAGTCTCCCGACGACAGGAACCGACCTGGGCGGCCTGCCTGCCGCACCCCCCGCGCTCCACGGCGGGCGACATGCTGGGCTCGCCGGAGCCGGCCCTGCACGCAGCCCTCTGCGGCACCGACCGCGTAACGCCCCCTCGCTCAACCGCACGGGCGCCGGGCTGCAGCTGGCACGCCTCCTGTCTGCGGGGAAACGGGACCGGGGAGCATCCAGTGCTGTGACCTAGCACAGCAGGGCGTGCGTGGGGGCAGAGCAGGGCGCATCGCGCGAGGCCCGGAGGGATGCGGAGTTTGGTGGCTTGAGAACAATGGTGGCTGGAAGGTCGAGGTTAAGGTCAAAGTGGACAGAGCTCCGTGCAGAGGAACAGCAGCCACGTCACATACGCGACCACTTGTCCTTGCTTTTCCCATCTATTGTGAATATTTCATAAACACTAGAATGAGTTTCGGTAAGAATCACGGAAGACACAGTAAACCACTTTTATCCATTTCAATAAATCGCATTCGAGAGGCTTCGGTAAAATTTGGTCCGTCTTCTACATGGAGGAGATCTCGTGGATGCATTTCCGCTGGGACACTGGACAGCGCAGTGGAAGGTTTGGGGTCCAGTGACAGGCTGCCAAGATTTAAGTCTCGGCTCCACCACTCAGCAGCCGTGACACCTGGGGAAGCCTTACTTTTCTGCATCTGGGTTTTCTCGCCCATAAAACGGTCACGAGCAGTGTAGGGTTGGAGAGGCGGTTCGGTTTGGTGAAGACATCTGTTTGAAGCACAAAGGACCGTGCTTGTGCCTGTAGTAGGCACTTACTAGATGTTTGACATCCGACTGTCACACGCTCCCGCCCTCCGGCCGTGGGAGGACAGAGCACTTGTCAGATCTCTTCGAGTCTTGGAGAAACTTTCACTAGAACCGACAACATATGATTTTTCCCTCCAAACTAATTACAGGAGGATTTGTTCCCGTTTTGTAGCTGTTCCCTGAACCACGTGAACGTTTTGCAAACACTAGGGAACATTCTAAAGTCAACGCCACAGAATTTTATCTGCAGCACTGTTTCCGGTGTGCTCGGCATGTCATCTTGCCCTGGCGAGCTGGGGGTGCAGGGGCTTGAGACCCCAAGGGAAGACCAGGGGCAGGAGGAGATGGAGGAGGAAGAGAAGGGGCCGGGAGCTCTGGTAGACGAGCTGCACAGGGACAGCCACCCACGCCCGCGACCCCGGCTGCACAGAGACAGCCACCCACGTCCGCGACCCCGGGCTGCACAGGGACAGCCACCCACGCCCCTCCTCCCGCCCCGTCAACCGGCTTTGCACCTCCGGTAACCAAGGACCCTGCTTGGGACTGTGAGTTGCTTGTATCCTGAATCTTGAAGAGCCAGGTCTGAGCCGCAGCTGCGGGGCGTGAAGCGACCCACAGGCCAGCGTTCCGCCTGCCACCTGCAGAAAGGACACGGATGGCACCGGCCCAGGGTCCCGTGCGGGACATGAGGGAAGGTGGTAGGTTTTTTCCCACTGTTAAGGTTGACAAAAAACAAAAAGGACTAAATCTCTGTTTTCACGTCTTTCTTGAACGTTCACCTTGCAATTTTAGACTATCAGAGGGCACAGTATTCATTTAAGACGGCGTTGCGACCTACGGCCCAAATCGACTCGCACCAGGCGGGGAGGAGCGCACGCCGCCTCTGCTGTCTCTGTGCGGAGCCGCGGGCACACGTCGCTTTACTGAAACCATGACTGTCGGGTGCGCCGCCCTCTGGCCTGTCCCCACAAGGGCACGTGGGACCCTCTGGCCAAACGCACACAGCCCGTTTTGGAGAGAAATTCCGTCCTCCATAGGGACACCTGAAAAGGTGACCTTGGCCCCGGCGACCCGGCCCGGCCTCTGCCATGCTCTCCCAGCACCTCCTGCCCTCGACCGTCCCGCTTTCTCTTCAGCGGAACCGGGCGTCCAGCTCCAGTCCTGACCTCACGCCGCTGCTCCCGCCCGGAGCCTCAGCCCCGTCTTCCCCGGCTCGCCCTGGGCTGGTCCTTTCGCGAACGCGGACTCCCTCCTTGAGATGCTGAACTCGACCTGCTCCTCCCTGAGACACTCTGCCAGGCGGCCCCGCACGGGCCAGGCCTCCACCGCCTGGGACCCACACAAGCATGGCTCCTGTCTCATGGCTAGCCTGTCCCACGGAACCCCGCTGTGCAAAAGCGGCGCGTGCGTGTGTGTGTGTGTGTATGTGTTGCGTATGTGTGGTGTGTGTGCATGCTGATAAGTAGGTGCATGTGTGCACGCGTGTGCATGTGGCGTGCGTGTGTAAAAGGGCGATGTGTGCGCGTAATGCGTGTGTATGGCATGTGTGTGCTGGCAGCGTGTGTGTGCATGTGTGTGTGTGCACGTGTATTTTGTCGGCTTCCCCCCTGCATCATGATACATCACGGTAACCAGAAGGACAGGGACCGGGTCTTGTCCATCTTTGCTCCTCCAGTTCCTGGAATCGTTTCTACAATGACTCAAAGCTCCTCGTAGGCATGAGAGGATGCGTGACACCTCGGCCTCCTCTGTCACTTTCCTGCCTGGCCCCGGACACCAGAGGAGGACATGTCCCCAGAGGTCCTCTCCTCTCTCCTTTGAGCCTCCAGCCTTCCCCTCTCTCTCCTCTTCTTGGCTCTGTCCCAGTCACCATAGGGGGTTCTTGAGGCTCGAAGTGGATTTCTAAGTCCCGACTGAGAAGCAAACACTCCAGAGAGCCCGGAGGCCAGGGCACCCTCCCCACCAGCGACAGCGAACTAACCGAAAGGTCTGAGAGCCCCTCAGCTCCCGTCCGTGGAGTCTGGCCGTGCCAGTTTCGGGAGGAGCTGAGCGGAGCGGAGCGGAGGGCATCTGGTGCCAGCTCAGTCCAGCTATTATCTCAGCAACTTTAACGCTTTTCTGTGTCGGTTCCATATTTTGTAGGAGGTTCCCATTAATACATGTTTACATCCTTTTTTCCTGCATGTCATTAGTATCCACAGTCTTGACCAAGCCTGACTTCTTCATAGAAAAGACCAGCTTCGTGAAATCCAAACACCATCATACTTACTAATGGTCAATAACAGCCTGTGATTAAGTCCCAGACTATTAGATGAGAAGTTAATGGCATTATTTGATTGGTGCCTAATGAGACTAATTAATTCCCTTGCTGTCCGCTTTTCCTGGTACCGAGAAATCTCTATCTCTATGGGATGAATACCGCACAGCAAACTTGGGGCTTCGTAACTTCTGGATTTGTAGAAATCAGTGACAGTGAGTTCAAGGACGCAGAGAAACGAGCTTATCGACCGACAGGTGTGTGTTATTCTCCGACATCCCCGACGTCTATGAAGCCTTCGGATGCCGTGAGGGAAGGAAGGGAAAGGCACGGAGGTTTCCGTGTGTTCTCATTTCTCTCTTAAGCAAAGAGTGTTACGTTACTGAGCCAGGAAGCCACAGCCCCCAGCGGCCTTGGTGTGGACTTTGACCTTGGTGTGGACTTTTTGACCTTGGAAGAGGCGTGAAGAGCAAGATGCAAAGGTTACGTGGATGGACCGGGCGCTAGTGTGAAGCAGTTCCCTCCAGCCTCCGTGCTGGCCAGGCCGAGTGTGGCGGCGACCGCTAACATCGACCGACCCTTAGAGTTCTCATGGCTTTATAGGCATTTTCTCGCCTAAGTTACAAACCATTAGACCTGAAATATTATGATCCCCATTTTATAGATGAAGAGGCTGAGACTTATACTGGTAAGGAACTTGCCCAAGCCGTCACAGCGAGCGCGTGTCAGAGCCAGGAACCCACCCAACCCAGGTATGTCTGAGCCCGACGGCCCAGCCCTTCATGAGGACCTGGGGGTGGCGCTGACTGGCCGGGGACAGTGGAGGGACTGGAAGATCCATCTTTGCACAGAAGAGAAAATAAGGATGATCATTTGTACAGAAAGGGTGACGCAATGTTACTTTACAGAGGCAGCGCCCCAGTGAAACGGAATTCTAACTGTTGCACCGAGATTCACATCCCGTACATTATTTTCCCCCCAAGCACATGAAGCAAAAGATGACTGGATTTTAGTATTGGCCAAAGACCCAGTTTCATGGTATTTGTATCTTGAAGCCATTTTGAAATTGTTGCTACATTTATATGAGATGTTTTGGTTTACTGTGACAATCCAGCGAAACCATTCTGGCATTCTTCTAGGTTTCGTCTATTCTACAGTTTGGACTTGCCAGAGTTATTTATCTGTGTCTTATAACAACTGCAATATGTTTCTTATTTCTCTTTAAACAAACGCCTTGTGATGCTTATAAAAGCGGGACGTAAGTTTCAACTAATTAAGGAGTTGCTATTTTCTGCATGTGACGTTATAACTCTATGCCTCGGCTGCCTGGATTTCGTCTTTGTAACTGGGCCACCGAAGTATTCAGACTCGGGCCCCAAAGATGGCTATGGAGCCCTACTGTGCGCTTCTCCTTCTGTTACTTTATGTCGTTCTTACAACCACCACATTTTACGCACGGGATTGGCCAGATGGGGCCCCCGAAGCTCAGAGTAGGGTGGTGACCTATACGAGGTGACGTCAGCAGCTGAGATTCCAACTCGGATTTCAAAACTGGCACCAAAAACGGTACCTTTTATCACATCAGAACCGTCTCCCTCTTCCCACAAATGTGTCTCATCTTATTTCTCTCCAAACAAGTCAGTGAATGGCTTATGGTAGCTTTAAAATATTTATGTGAATCCAAATCCGATTTTACCTCAGTACGCTGTTGGTACTCAGAGCATTTCTCTCTGATGTGACTCTGGGCCTGTCATGCTCACGGTTTGAGTTTGGTAACTGTGAGGAGATTGCTCAGGTTGTAGCGGAGAAGGAATCTGGGGGTGGACGGCTTCCAGGCCGCTCAAGTCCCCAGCCCCTCGAGTCTCCATAATTATCCCTCTGAGTAACTGCGTTGTGCCCTTTGCTGGAGAAAATAACAATAGCCAAATTGAAATCAGCTATTTGTGTAAATGATGGTGGGGTTTTTTTTTTTTTTTAAAGGGTTTATTTTTATAAAGCTTTTATTTATTTATTTAGTTTTTGAAAAGAGCACATTTAATAAGATTGTCGAAAACCAGGGCCCATGTTTAATTGAGGTGAAAATCTATCCAACCAGATAATTGTTTCTTTAAAATCATGTCAAACTCTTGCCCTTTCTCTCTCCTTTCAGAGTCCCTGGGATCCCAAGAGCTGCTGGCAGTGCCCAGGCAGTGGGCGTCCAGCGGGGCCACATGGAGAGGGTCAAGGCCGGCTCCTTGCAGAGCGCCCTCCTGTGCTGCCAGCCGGAGGTGACGACTTCCTTTGAATCCTGGGGCAATCTGATGTGCTGTTTGGCAAACAATACAATAGAATGTGCAAATGAGCAGCACTTTCTTCTCCATTATAAGAGTTGCTGGGCAACTGTTTTCTCTTTCACACGTAAATTTGATGGCAGTGCGGTCTGGGCGAGTTTGCTTGACTAATGAATGAATGGTGCATGCGAACGGTGCCCGCTGTGTGCTTCTGAACTCTAGATGAGCCACTTAGCTTTCTTCTTTCTGTGCTGAAGCACTTCGAGGGCCTGGATTTCCAGGCTGGATGGTTGAAAGGCTCTCGGAGGGAACTTGCCATGTCATCTCTCTCACCAGTAAAGCAGCACAGTTTACCTGCTACCCAGTGGTGGCCTCTCTTTGAGTATGGAGCATACGTGTCGGCAGAAGCAATTTCCTTGCGACTTTAAACCTCTGTGAAGTACGCTGAGGTGTCATCCTCGTTGGAATGTAAAGTGCGCAATGTCCTATGCCCACAGCCCCGAGCCAGTAATTGCTCACATAACCTTAGCCTTGCCTCGACTCACAGGCTGCCTTTTCTTCTCACAGAACCCTGCCACCTGGGGGCAGGGGGTGGGGAGGGGACTCGGGGCTCTAAGAGCACAGACACACCATTGGACGGCGAAAGGGCCTTGGTTTGAACTCTGGGCCCCGTTCTTCATTAGCTTGGGTAAGACTCGTAACTTTCTTAAGGTCTCAACTTCGTCATCTAGAGAGTGAGATAAATAGTCAATACCTGCCTCATAAGGCTGTTTGAAGGACAAAATAAGATAATCTGCATTAAAGCACTCAGCACAGTGCCTCGTAAATAACAAACAGTCGAATAAATGTTATCGATGATTAATATGCTAATTTCCACCTTATGGACGAGAAAATGAGGATGCGGTGATGAAAAAATTTATAAATGATCTTTTGGTGCTAGATCTGGGTTTATGGAATATTAAAAAGCTTCTGCATAAAGGTTAACTTCTGCTGTGGAGAGGCGGTTGGGAACACTGGTTAAAAAAAAAAAACTTAATGTATGAGGAACAAACGGAAAAGAACTGGATTGTTACATTTTCACATTTATTTTAAACGTTTTGGCAAGAACCACCGCACCCAGAGGTAGTCATAGTTTTCTTTGGCAACAGAACAGATACGGAGATGTGTTAGTTCATAACGGAACGTCGACCAACTAGAGGCTCGTGGTGACTCACTCACTTGCTCCCGAACCAAAGCGTTCCCATTGAAAAAAATGCGGTAAGAAATCGTAATTCACTGGGTTCTCACGAAGGCTGAGCAGGATAGCGCATAGAAAAACACTTCCTAATCCACAAAATGCTTTAAAAATAAAGTATTATTATTATTATCATTAATTTTATATGACCAAAGAATTACAGGACAGAAGTCACTTAATTCTTGAAAACGGTCCAAGGAGCGGCTGCTGGAGGCCAGTGCTGGCCCGGTTCTCCTTTGTCCAGACCCGTGTCATTGATCACTGTCGGACGGACAGCACCGGCTGAAGTGGGCGGGCTCTGAAACCTTACTGATGGCCCGTCCATCGTCCCATCCCATCCCTCACCGGCCCTGTAGGACGGAACTGCTTATGGGCTGAGGAAGGCCTAATTCTTCCCTTTGATTGTACTAGTCTTTTCTCAGAGAACGATTCTCTCTCTTTGAGGAACAGGAATCCATTTCTTGATATGGAAGGTTATATACCTCGTTAGGGGGAAAAAAAATCTATAAGCAAAAAAAGTCTTACAAGGAAAGCACTGAATCAGATGGTATTATGTCTGCAGATTCATTAATGAAAAACAGCTGTCCTTCGAACAGGCAGGTGGGAGAGGGTCCCTGGGTACCGGTTTGTGACTGGGAGTGAAGTTACGTGTCTCTCAGCTTAGGATGGAAAGATCTGATAGCTACAGTTAGGCCTTCTCTGTCTTGAAAGTGTGACGCCAGGCCCGGGGCGTGGGACGCCTCCCGCTCACACGTGACAACGGGCCTGAGACACGCTAAACCTCCTGCTTACACGTCCGGTTCCATCGCTGGCCACGCGCATCCCGGGTTTTAGTGTGTTTTCCTTAATCGGTTTTAGTGTGTTTTACTCTAGTCTCTGCAGTCTTCGCACACTCACGCTTCGGGGCCTTTGCACGAGTTACTGCCACGTCTTGAACACTCTTTCTCCCCGTTTCCACGTCACGCGACCACAGCCTCGTGCGACTGCTGGTGACGGCACCTGTGATTTACCCCACTGTCTGCCCGTCTCCCCATCACCGGACCGTAAGCCTAACGAGAAGGGCGCTGCACCACCACACGCCGCCCTTACACTCCGCGTGCTCCGCCAAGCGCCTCGCTCGTTTCGATGAGCATCTGCGGAAGGAAAAACTAAATGAAACTACGTCACCGCTTCACTTTTGAATGTTTTCATCTCATGGATGTTTTGACAGTCCGCGTGGGCATAAGATCCTTATGCATGATAATGAATGTGTTATTTACATAATTGTTATGTTCAAATATATTATTTATATATAAATATGTGTACATATTTATGGACAGATAATAAAATAGATTATGTAAAATATTTAAATAAATACATTATATGTGTGTGTGTGTGTGTATACACACATACATATATATACATATACATACATATGTATGTGTGTATCACTAGTATTTATATATATATATATATATATATATAAATCATATCTTTAAAACAGGCTTGAGAGAAAGGTACTAGTAATACTCATGTTTACAGATGAGGGAGGTGACACAGAGATATTAAACCGCTTGTCCCAGGGCATACAGATCATACGTGGCAGAGCCAGGATTTGAACCTCTGAGTCTGTCACAGTCAGCTCCGCTTCCTGTGGCCTCTTTGCTATGTTTTCCTGGTGTTCAAAGGGTGTGGGGCGGAAAGAGCACTGAGTCTCCCATCAGACACGCGGACTCCATCAGGCTCTGATAAGCAGTGTAGTGACCTGGCCGCATCAGTCAGCAAAACTTTTCCCCACTCGAATGTGACCTTCGGAATCCATCTGCGTGGACTCTAGAGGACCTAGACATTCTAGACGTTTCATGACTGTGCTTATTTCCAGCCTAAGCCCACCCTAGTCCAGGTGTTAACTACCCTCTCATACAATGGATAATGATGTTTTACTTCCCATCTGAAACCATGACCCTAAAAAGTAAATGATGTCACGTTCCATAGCAGAGACAGGCTTGGATGGCTACCAGGAAATTCACTCTTAAAATGAAAAATAAATATTGTTGAATACAGAATTCTATCGCTGTTAAAACATTGTTATTTAGTTGAGTCACGGTTAATAAATTCTTATCCACCTCTTAACAATGGCGAAAGTAACTTTAAGTTTAAAAAGAAGATAGAGTTTTGTTCTGCAGGAATTAACATACTAAAAGAAACTTGTTTTCTGAATTTAATGCTCCTATAAATCAAAAGGACAGAATTGCAAAGTCAAAGGATTCAAGAGAGAAATTGAGAATTGGGTAGTTTCCATCATCGGCGCTCAAATACCTACATTCTGAAGGCCATTTAAGAATGAAGAGAGAATGGAAACGCACAGATCATTACCAAATCTTATTTTAGCCCTCAGGTTCCAACTTTTCATAGAACCGATGCTAGATATTTCATCGACGGTTATCTTTTCACATAATTCTGTTTATCCTGTAAGTGGAAATAAAACGCCGCCACGAAAAAAGCTAAAGGTCTGAGATAAGTGCGCATTTTCAGGCGTTGACGTTGCCTATAACTCGAAATTACGGTAGGTTGTTCCTAAAGATGCCCATCCTCTGTTCCTTCCTTCTCCACACTTACGTGCCTTTTCTCCATCGAGAGATGAAATCAAACTTACCTTCCCCCTGATCCGGTCTGGCCTTAACTTCTTGCTTGACCACTAGACGGAAGTACAAATGAAACCACGACATGTCTGAGGTCATAAAAGGTCTTGCAGCTGTGGCACCCAGGCCTCTGGAACGTTCCTCTCCAGACGTTCTCCGAATCCACCTGCCATGCAGTCTATGCCACACGGAAAGACCGGATATGGACTCTCTAGGTGACAGTCCCTGCTCAACTTCCAGCCGGCGGCTGGCCACATGATTCAACTGCCTTGGCTGTGGAGCTGTTTGAGCCTTAAATGCCTCCAGCCCTTTCTACCCTCTGCTCGGGGGGAACCCTGAGCAAGCCAGGTCCCTTCTCTACAGAAAGCCAGTGACGTCCTCAGGGCAGCAAGTCTCGGCGGCTCTGCTGCCGTCAGGGTTCAGGCCTCGCAGCCCTGACCAGCCCAGTCGCATCTCCCAGTCGCTAGACCGTTGGCTTCCACGCACGGGGCACAGTTCCCGGCGAGAAGTCAGTGCTCACGACACGTTGCCCGGACTCACACTCAGCGTGCACTATAGTTAGCTGCTGCTCTTATACTGGACGACACCCTCGAGCGCCCGTGCATGGAACGAGCTGGGGCCAGTGGGGACGGCAACCATTCCAGACGCCTGCGGGGCCCACCCACCTCCTCCCGAGCCTGACCGCCCTCGTCGGCTTGCCCTCGCCAGCCGTCGGGGGGCAGGGCGGGCTCCACGGGGTACCTCCGAACCCCTAGACCATCTGCTCCCTGGCGGGGGCTACACGTTCGCTTCCCTCTGCAGCCTGGCGTCCTGCAAACTGTATTTTAAGTGCATTTGCTAACATCCAAGTTTGACGACTGCGGCTCCTAAACGTGCTTGGCCGAAGCCATTTATTTTTGCCCTGCAAATGATACCCCCCCTGAATGGCACGTGAAATCCTGTGTGTGACACATAAAGTCACAACCTTGATCTGTTCAACCCGACCTCCTGTCCTGGCTGCTGCTGCTCGGGGAAGGACCGGGGGCGGAGCCCGCGAGCTGCACGGCACAAATTTAAAATGCAGAGGCCGTTCTTCAGAGTCCTGGCCATGGATTACTCTCAATGTCTGCTGCGTTTCTGTCAGGGAGCGCCGGGGTCTGTCCCCGTCCGGCTTCCAGCGGAGACGCCTGGTGCACACGGCAGTGGACACAATGGCTGTCCTCGGCTTTGCGTGACTCCTGCTTTTAATCGTTGGTACGCCGGAACACCCGATAACTTTTGTGGGCCCTGCCGACTTGGGAAAGAGGCACCAGCTTGTCTCGCGCAAGACGCAGCTTCCTTACGTAGGAGAAACCTGTCTCTCTAAGAAGCCAGACGCTCAGAAGCTTCACCGATCTGTTCTTTCTTTGGGAACCAGGTCAGAGCGCTGATGAGCTGACTCCTACTTTTACTTGAGCTGGGCTGGGACGTCGGTATAAACAGCCTTTCTCATGACGATTTGGCAGCAGGGCTTCTGGTCAGGAAGAGGAGAATCACACGAATGTTTTTCTTTCTCAGTCACCGTCCTCTCTCTCCCTCCGCCTCGCTGCCCTTTGTCTGAACCGAGGCTCGAGTCTGATTGGGGCTTTGTTTTGTGCCTTGGACAAAAGTTTTGGGTCAGCCGAGGTCAGTTCTCGTTTGATCTAAATCAGTTTGCCCTCCCTCAATCTCAATGGAAAAACTTCAACAAAAATACATTTACACATAGGACTTAGTTTTCATTGAGTCCTGTGTTGGCAAAGGAGGCCAGATCCCTATCTCTGGAGGCACTTAACCTCTTAAACAATGTTTTATTAATTTTTTTTCAAAGTACTTCTACTTCATCATAAGTCAGTTGGCTCCCCTGCGTCTAATGCTGACTCCTTGTGGAGTTCTGAGGTTTCCTGTCATTCAAATGGAGACACGGTCTCAGACACATCACAGAGAGGCAGCACCATGGATGGAGAACAGAGGGCCAGTGGTCAGGAAGCTGGCCCTCTGCGGTGGCCGTGGGCAAATGCTTAAACCCCAGGCTCCTCACGTCACTCAACAAGGGACCGAACGACATTTAAGTTTCTTAGATTCCAAGAGTCAGCGATTCAATCGATAGAAACTGAGTGCAAATCCGAGACCATCAATCAATCGACAGACAGAGACTGGATTCATCCGAGAACTCACAATTTTCTGCGTGGTCCCTAAGCAAGGAGTTATTTCTTGATTTATCAAGACGGGCGATATTCGAGAGCAGCACAGAACTCTGAGCGTGGCACAGCTGGTTTTCTTATCGAACATTCCTTTTATAGACGAGGAACCGGAAGCATGAAGAGGGGCCGTGACTGGCCTAACAGCGGCCGAAAAGAGCCACCTGGGCTTCTGCCTTCGGAGTCTTTACTTTGCACCCACCCTGGCTCTTTCTACGACGATTCAGGGTCCGTCTTTACGACGAACGTCGTTATTAACGTGTTTTAAACAACTTGAGTTTTTAAACACTCTCTGTTCAAAGCCATTAGGCCATTCTCTCTCATCCCTGTTACGATTGAAGGGGCAGTGTGATACACGGAGCCCGTGTCTCAGAGACGTGGACGATGACAGGAATTTAAAGTGCTACTTTGTGCGAGGACACACGAATACATGTCCTCGATCCGTTCTGTTGGTTCCACGTACGCCGATTATCTCAGTGTGCAAGCCTGGAAAAAACCTTTCTTGGGACAGTTTTCCAAAGAGTACCTTTACTTAAGGTATTTAGATAGCTGACGTCCAAATTTATTTTGAAAAAAGGAATAATGACATGCGACATTAAAAAAATGCAAGCGTGTAGGTTTGGTTTGGCCCACATCCCCCTCCAATTTCGTGTCTACAGTATTCCTCAGATAATAAGGACAATTCGTCAAGTTTCAGCGCTGGTCACATTAGCTTCGGTATGTGAGCCAGTGAACGTGGGCCTGGTTGTATCTTGTCTTTTGCACGTTCGATGGAGTGAAAAGTGTCACATGCATGAAGTTTTCAGGCAATTAGCATCTTTATAGGAGCTCAGTGCTAGTTTTAAATTGATACTACTTGATGGGATATTTGATAAAATATCCATGTTTCTAACTCCAGGGTAGTTTTAGATGTTTTTTACATTTTCTACATGATCGCGGTTCATTAGGAACGTTAATTATTATACCGCGGGGCTCACACACACAGTGATCACCTCGGGAGCTGCAGAAGCACGTGAACACTTGCCCGTGTTCAGAGGCAGGCAAACGCACTTCTGTGTTTCTGTGGTCCTTGTACTAACGGTCTGTCGCCTAAAAGGTCCTGCCATGGGTACGCGACGATTTTCAGCAGCCTGAGAACATATTGCTTCGGGTTTTCAAACCAGGTGACCGAATTTGTTATAATTGTGTGAAGAATGAACGAGAGAGGTTTGTGGGACTTTAGCACATGGAATTTTACTGTTCAAAGGTCTCTCGTATCTACTTTAGCAAGAGTTAGATTCTAGGAGGCATTTTCCCTAGGGCTTCCAACCACATATTAGCTTCCTAACTGGAACTTTGGGTCAGTTTGTTTACATTCTCCTACAAACTTAGGTCATTCATGGATCTAGCAAGCTATGAATTATGAATGAGTGCATAAATAATCAAGTAAACAGAATCCAGCCCGGCCCGGCACAGTCTCCTACAACGACTCTGCTCCTGGGGCCAGCTCAGTCTGAGCATTAAAGGGGACAAGCGTCAGGGCCTGAGTAACTTAGGTCTGAGTCCAAGTTCACCACATTTCAGCTCTGGCTTAAAGGGTTCACTTAGCCTCTACTTCCCTCATCTGTAACGGGCATGTGATAATAGGACCCACCTCCTATTTCAATGACAATTAAATGTGATATTCATACAAAGCGCTTAGTCCAGTGCCTGGCATAAAGCAAATATTAAACCTTTTTTTTTTTTTCAATGCACGCCTTCCTCTCACCGTCCAAATTTCTCTCGTCTGTCGGTTAGGATTGGCTAACTGCTCTAATAAACAACACTTAAATTTCAGGGGCTCAGAGTAACAGAAGTTCACTGCTGCCCAGGTAAAGCCCAGTCACAATGGATGGGGGACAAGCTGTTGCACACAGGTCACAGGCGCAGCCCGTCCCCTCTTGGGCCTCCGTGACCGCTCTGAGCAGGGAGCAGTAAATGACGGCCTCAGCCACATCGGCCTGCTGCCTATTTTGGTACAGCCCCTGAGCAAAGAACCGCCTTTACCTGATGAAATGGATATATTTTAAATAGTTCCTAAGCAGTAATACGTGATACCCTCGATTTCGCTTCTTGGCTCACACAGCTTGAAATAGAGATGATCTTGCCCCCTAAGAAAAAGTGTGAGAACGCCTTTCCCGGGGCCCTACGCAGAATCCTCCAGCGGCTCCTCCGCCTCGGGCCAGCGGACGAGGGAAGGGAGGAGGAGGACCACGTGTTCACAGTTCGGTTCAGGAAACGGCACACGTCATTCCTACCACGTGCCCTCGGCGAGAACGCAGCTGACATGATCAGGCAGCCATACCGAAAGTGCAGGGAGGCTGGGAAGATGGACTTTAGGGATGACCGACGGCACTACCACACCGTCCCAAAAATAATAAAATTCCTTCTACACAACCCCCACGCCCCCCTCTCCCTGGACCGTCACCCCGACCCAATCTGCCTCATCCCTAAACAGCACCCGGCTCGCTCCTCCCCTCCCTGTGTGACACACCTCACGGGACCACTCTGCACTGTCTCATGCGGCCAGCTGGCTGGTTTCGAATCCTTCTGATCTCGTGTGTCTTATAATTCCTCTCTGTCTTTCCACGTGACTTCAAGATAACAGGTGTCCTCTTCCATCTGTTTGTGTTCTTGCCACCAGAAAACAGACTCGCCACGGCTGCACACGGGGGCTACTCCATCTCCGAGACCCAGACTCTGAAACGCTCATCTTTGACGACATTTCTTATTATTCTTCCTCAACGCCAGCAGGCTTCGCCTTCGTTGCAACCTTCAGGCCCCAGACTCTGTCTCCCTCTGCCTCTCTGTCTTTCTTTGCCTCTCTCGATCTGTCTCTCTCTCTCGTTCTCTCTCCACCTGCCTTCCTGCTAAGCCTGGACCCAATGATCAGTTATGTCAACTATTCCTTTCCTGACACCCGAGGAAGCCCACCCAAAGTCTCATCGCCCTGTTTTCTGCCTTGAATTTCTCCGCATCTGGTTAAACGGCATCCCTATATATATGCTCTGCTTCCATTCATAAGCTGATGAGTTTTGCAAAATAAAGTAAAATAATGACGAGGCTGACTTCTCTAAATAGTCCTCTCCGCCTTCCACTGGGCGCTCAGACACGTAGCAATTCTTCCACTTACCCCCAGTTGACACCTGCTGCATACCTGAAGTTGGAACGTTCCCGGCATCCAAATGCCTCCTTCACCTGCCACCATCTCCTTACCCAAAGTCGCCGTAGATGACTTTTCATTTATTCGTGTAAACGCAATTTAAATAATTCACTCATTAATTCAGTGTATGCTTCCTGAGACACTATTACGCACCCTGTTATGCTTCTAATTTCTTCAGGCCATCTGATACGAGGCTTCATCTTGCCCTTGATTTCAGAATGTTTCCGTCTGGTCTCGCCTCTCTCCCCTCCTTTCTGCTTTCTCGATGGATAAAGCATTCCTTCTTTTTTTCCGGCTGGTACCTTTCATTTCTTCCCTTCTGTCTTTCAGAAATCTTTTAAAAATCTTCGACTTTCTGAAGTTTATATATGATGTACCGAGGTGCAGTGTTTTATTGGCATTTACCCTGCCTGATGTTCTCTGCGCTTTCTGGATCCGCAGTTTGGTGTCCAAGGGTAATTTGGGGCTAATTCTCTGTCACAATGGTTTCAACTACTGCTTCCGTTCTTTCCTCCTCTCCCTTCCCCATCCGGTATCCCGTGAGATGTCGTTCTGCCTTTCGTAGTTGTCCCGTAGTTCTTGGAAGGTCGCTTCTGTTTTCCAGTCTTTTATTCTCTTTACTTTTCCGTTTTGGACGTTTCTATTGTCAAATCCTCAAGTTCGGTGATTCTTTCCTCAGCCATGTCCAGTCTACCAATGGGGCCACCAAAGCAATTCTTCATCTCTGTTCGTGGTTTTTTTTTTTTTTATCTCTAATATTTCTTTTTTAATCTTTCGTAGAATTTCCATCTCTCTGCTTACATTATTCATCTGTTTTTGCATGTTGTCTACTTTTTCTATGAATGCCTTTAGCATATTAATCGTAGTTTTTAAACATTCCTGGCCTGATAATTCCAACATTTCTGCCATATCTGATTCCGATTCTAATGTTTATTCGGTTTCTTCAGTTTATTCAGTTTTTTGCTTTTAGTACGCCTTGCAATTTTTTTGTTGAAAGGTGAACATGGTGCGCTGGATAAAAGGAACTGGAAAAACAGGGCTGTGGTATGTTGTGTGTGTGTGGCGGGGGGGGCGCTGTTCTACGGTCCTGTGATTAGGCCACAGTTTTTTGGTGAGTCTATAAAATGGAAGAAGGGGTTCGAAGTTACGAACGTCCAGCTATAAAATAAAAGAGTCAGGAGGATGTACTGTGCAGCATGGTGACTGTGGTTAATGATACTGTACTATATATTTGAAAGTCGCTAAGAGAATAAATCTTAAAAGTTTCATCGCGAGAAAAAAATTTTGTAACCATGGTGATGGATGTTAACTCGACTTATTGTAGTGATTATTTTGCAACATATACAAGTATCAAATCATTATGTTATATACCTGAAACTAAGATCATGTTATCTGTCCATTATACCTCATAAAAATCTGTGTATATTTAGTGTAATTTAGGGTAAAATGTTTATCTTAATTTTCTTTGTTTAATTACGTGTTTCGTGCTTCTTTACTCTTCCTTTTCTTTTTTTGCTTTCTTCTGATTAATTGAGCATTTTTGGTTTTCAGTTTTCCCTCCTTAATGTCGATAGTTATACATGTTTTACTGTTCTTTTGGTGATTATCATAGAGATTTGCAAAATGCATGTATGACTAATATAAATTAGTAGATTTACAACTACTCTGAGAATTCAAAGACCTTAGAATACTTTATCTTTAACCTTCTCCTCTTTTATGTTTTCGATGTTATGATTTTAGTTATGTATATTTTAAACTCTATAAGACATGATATTGTTTGATATAGTCAATATTTATTATATTCCCCATGTATTTCTCTTCTATATTTCTCTTCATTCCTTTATGCATTCCCATATTTTTATCGGGGACCGTATTTCATTTTTCCTTATCCCAAAGAACTTATTTAGTATGCATTTTCATGTGTACGTTCTGGTCATCAATAATCTCAGACTTGGAGGTGAGGCAGGAGATGAATGCGAATGTGTTCACTTCCTCTTCATTTTCGGAGGATGTTCTCACTGGACGTAGGATTCTAGATAAGCCGTTATCGTTTTTCAGTGCTTTACATATGGCATCCTTTATTTTTGCCAAAAAGTCGACTGTTCGTTTTATTGTTGCTTCTTAAAAAGTATTGTCTTTAATCTTTGGCTGCTTTTAAGATTTTCTCTCAATATCTGGCACTCAGGCGTTTTAATATGACATGCCTCTGAGTGAGTGAGTGTGTGTGTGTGTGTGTGTGTGTGTGTGTGTGTGTGTTTGTGTTTCTTGTCCGGGTTCTGCAGTGGTTCTGAAAGTGTGTTTAAGTATTGCCATCGAAACGGCTTTCGAGTGTGTCCCTTTGAGTGGATTCTCCGGTTTGCAAACATCACCTGCCTAGAATGCAGATTTAACTGTGTCGCCACCTTTCAAATGTTTCAAACGGCATGAAAGATCAAGTGCTGGGTCCAGGTCTGTATCCATAAGGCTCATCCACACATCGGCACCCTCGTGTCCTTCCCCTTCCTGATTCTAGCCTTGCCCTGGGCCAACGACCGGACAGTCCCATTAACGCCCCCTCCACATGCTCTCGTGCCTCTATGTCTTTGCCCGTGCTGTTCTCGCTCTGTCTGGAATCACCTTCCCCCATCTCTACCCACACACACGTCTTCATCCAGATGTCCCCTAACCATCCTTCGAAATTTCCCTTGGACACCAACTCTTCCAGGTAAGTTGTCTGTGGCCGCAGACTGGACTGTCCCTGTGACCCTGCCTGACCTCCCCCATAGTTCTTCCTGCTCAACATGGCAGCTTCCCTTCCAGGGAGTAGCCTCTTCGCTGACCATACTAGATACTGAGCTACTCAGGACTTAGAGACAGAGAGCGCTCATCTTTCATGCTCAACCCAGTGACGGTCGCATTGTAAACTGATATTTGTGGAATAAGTTAGACAAAATCAAAATAACTAGGCTCTCATGAATAACTATGGTCCTCAACGCTTACCGTACTGAGCTCAGTGCTCTCTCTCTCTCTATACGTGCTACGTTCTTTAACCTTCCACTGCGACCTCGTGCGATGGGCGCTGTAAGTATCCCCACTTTACAGATGAAGAAAGTGAGGTTCGGAGAGGTCACACATTTTGTTCAAAATCACACAGAGCGTAAACGACGAAGCAAAGTTTCAAATCCAAGCCGGTGTGATTCCAGAACAAAGAGGCGGATCCGCGAGAATGTGGGCTGACCGACCACCGCGATGTCTACTTTCTGACAGTAGCGCCCCCTCCCCAGCCTCCCCGACAGTCCCTTGGGTGTGAACACTAATCGCTATATTCTCGCCAATACGAGGCTGGTTCTGAATCATGGCAGCCTTCCATAAATGCTTATCAAACCATTAAAAGATAAATGAGAAAATTAAAATTTGCACCATGTCTGAATTTTGCAGGCTTATTTCTGAGTCATCCCATATCCCCGGGCCCATTATGAGAATGAACATAAAGAAATGTTCATTCAAATTCCTCTCAAGAGCTAGGTGTGAATTACACTCTTAGAGACATAGCCCGGCTATTTTAGGCCGCATGTGTAGGAAGTTTTAAGCGAATTCTTCAGACTGCTGCTTGAACATAATTATGCATCCTCTGTAGCTACAAAAAGAGCAAACGTGGTAAGCCTGGTGGTCCCCCTTTTCTGAACGAATCGCATGGACAAAAGCCTCTACACGCAGGCCCTCCATGGCCCGAAGGAGTTAAAGAACCTTCCAGAGGAAACTGACCTGTGGCCAGAGTGCCGAGGGCCCCCCACGAGGCTGGGAAGCCCCACGAGCATCGTGGGCCTGGAGTGTGCACGGGGAAAGGCCTCCTCAGCACCGCGTGGGGACTCCCGCCCGGAAAGCAGGTGTGTGACGTGCACAACACGCAGCTGTGACGTGGCAGGGACGCTGACGCGGCTCCTTGGCAGGCTTTGCACCAGCCTCATCCTGCGGTGAGAAACCCATGCCTTGCTTCGGCTGCGAGGGGCGGGGGGCGTAGGTGGCAGGGGCTCCTGCGTGATCCCCTTCCAGGTCTGCGCTCGTCCTCACAAGTTGCTCCTGCCACCCTCAGTTCCTCTGGGTTCTAGCTCCGGCCTCTCTGGAGCATCACCGTCTCACCTGGAAAGCTGGCGGCGGCTCAGGTGGGAAAAGCCGCACTTTTCCCCCTCCCCCCGGCGTGAACGTAAGAGAGCTTTCCACGTGGCGAGAGGCCGTGCAAATAGAAAACATCGCGACTGTACGTGCTCTCATGTCAGGGGGAACTGTTAAATGATCCGTGGCTGCCGGAAGGATGCCCGTGACAGAATGAACCACGCAAATTAGCCCTGTTAATGACACAGGGGTTAAGAGAATATAGGAAACGAGACTGAACCGGCAGGAAATCGGAATAAGAACAGGTTCGGGCGGTTGGGAGGCCTGCGTTTGGGTTTCCGTTTATTGGAGGAAGTGAACGAGTGATGAGCCCTACGATCTGCACAAAGGGCCGTAGTTTCTGGACTTTTATTCCTCATCTGATTCGATCCTGATAGTAACCACAGGAAGAGGAGACAATACGACCCTTTTGTCCAAATGAGGAAATCGGTACCCAGGTGTTTGTCCCTTGTCCCGGGGGAATTAGGCTGAGGCTACAGTGAAGACTCATGAATCCCACGCCGTACTTGGAATATGATTTTACGATTGAAGCGTTTTCTTTCCACGATGCTTTACCCTGGACAAAAGCAGGAGTGAGGCGCAGTCGGTGACGTTGCAGAGGCTCCGGGGCTTTTGCATTTGACTCAGAGTTGTCATGCAAAGTCACAGAGTCATTCCCGGGATTGTATTTAATCAAGAAATTGCGACTGTGGGTACCTCCGAATGCCCTGACCTGCAGACTTTCCACAGAGGCCAATGTTGCCCCACTATTCAGCCCGGCCCACGTGGTGGAGCAGATTTTGCCAGTCAGTGTGCTGGGCATCGCTCACTACAAGGCCCGTGCTCCCGAGAGCTGGAAATCTAGATGAAATAAATGCAGGCGCACACACACAGAACGTGCTGCCAGCTCTCCTGAAATAGCCTGTCAGAGACGACCAGTGACAGCAAGCAAGGATGGCTGCAGGAAGCTGCAGGAGGGTGGCGTCATTAAAGCAAGGAGGAGGAACACTGAGAGCCAGGCTGAACCAGAGGCAGGAGAAGCGGGTGAGCTTCCGTGATGGCTTCTCAGGGACGCCGCCCCCTCCAAGCTCGGTCTCTGATATGACCAGGTGTCCTCTGAGGGGTGGCTGCCCGCACTCAGTGTGCTCGTGAGCTTTTAAAGGGGGGAGGTATAGGGGCAGGACAGAGGAGAAGGAATCCTTCGGGGGGGTGGTGCGGGGTGTAGGTCTCTTCCCCAGTGCACTGCCCCACGGGGGAGGTCTTCACCCCGCTCCCCTGTCTCTGCAGTTTGGCTGGTTCCCGCCAATGCTCTTCCTTCGTGAGACTCCATGTTCTCTCCCCTTGCCCACTTGGTGCATACTTTTTTTTTCTTATGGAGGATTTTGTATTTTTAGCCCAGGCAGTTGCTGTGGCAACCACTAGAGCTGAACATTTTGTTTCCCAAGAACAAATGCATGGTTAAATATTCAAGCGATTTTCTGCTGTTCTAAGGAGCTGAGATTTCACAAGCATATTATTCAGACCATATAAGAGAAAATGAATTTTTCACTTCTTGATTTGAAAGGTTCCCACACTGTTCACGCTTTTCCGAAGTTGGGATGGAGGTCAAGAGCAATGTTTTCATCCAATGTGGTAATCTCCTCCAGAAAGGATGAAGAATACCATGTTTTAAGCCCCACACAATAACACACACACACACACACACACACACACAATTTTTTTTTTGGAAGATCTTAACCACGAGTACTACAGACAACGAAGATGGGGCGCTCACTGCCTCCCTCCCTGGGGAGAGAAGTTGCATAATGTAGCCTTCAAATAAAGACGGGCTATCGTTCCCAAGTCCACCTCAGCCCCAGACAGTGCTGGCACCGAAAGGTGGCTTTTGTTCAATCTCTTGACCTTCCCCTACATTAGAGAAACTGTAGAAATTGCATTTACTATGTCTAAGCGTTCTTTATCTCCCTTCGAGAATACCGTATATACATATCACTGACTGCGGATTGCAAACGCGTCTATTTTAGTGTCCGAGGTTCTGAAGCTTATCTCAGCCTCCGGATTCCTTCCAAGTACGCCGGGTGTGAAAAAGCATCGCCCACACATTTAGACGAGGATTTCTGAACCTCGGGTCCATGAGCTTGGACAGAAAAAAATCACATCATCATTTCTGCCAACTTCCGAAACGTATCGTTTTGTTCCGTTACGATTGTAGGAAACGAAACACAAGTCACCACTAGAAAACCCAGCACATGGCACTTGTAGAAGGTTCTACCGAAAGGTCGTGCGCACCTGCCACTGTGAAATCACAGAGCACAGCCCGAGCTCGCTGCTCACGTTAATGTGCGTGTGTATTTATTTCACTCATATCGCAATTTGATTTTTAGAGAACCATATTTAAATTGCTTTCCTTTGGAATAAATTATATTTTGTTTTATGCATTTAAAAACGTTCTCCTAAGAAGGGGGTCTGAAGCTCGTCCAGACTGCCAGGGGGATCCACAGCACAAGGAAATCTAACAAGTTCCAATCTACACGCTTTGACTCCGGTGTTAACCATTTCTGTCTCTGTGACTGAAGCAATTTGTCCCATGTCCTTCACTCCGTTTATTCGACCACTCAAACATTGAGCCCTTCACAAATACGAGGACAATCTGGTGACGGCCAGAGGGAAAGGGGGTCGGGGGGCTGGGAGGAAGGGGTGAAGGGCTCAGGAGGCACAAATCAGCAGTTGCTGGATGGTCACGGGGATGGGGAGCTCGGCATTAACGCAATGGCGAGGCGGAGGGCTAGAGGAGAGAAAGCAATCAGGGAGATCGCTTTGTAAACTATATAAATGTCTAACCAATCTACTGTATACCCGAAACTAATAACAAAACTGAAAATCAAACAAACAAACAAACGTAGAGGCTTGTTTCTACGTAGCGCGAAGCCCTGGCTCTTTGTGAGAGGAGGTGACCTTTTTGAAGAAGCTGCTGGTGCTGAGTCACTGTCACCTGGGATGTTTTCTGCACTCGGTTCACTGCCTTTCAAAGAAAGCGTCGTGTGTAACCGATAATTCGGAAGCGCCCCCACAGACTGGTCCAGGTAGAGTTGGGAAGACACGTTTTAAGTAGGAAGTGAGGGATGGGGAGCAACGTGCAGAAGAAGCTACCGCCGGCTTTTCAGAGATCGAGAAGCTGAAGGAGCAGCAGAAAACCATCGCTGATGTGCTCGGGTGCTGCAAGACCAAGGTCATGACCCGAAGGTCACTTGGAAGCTGCCAATGTCACATGTACATTCTCCTGAAGTCCCACACCCCACCCAGGCTGCCCGTTGCTGCTGCAGGAAACAATGGCCGCGCCTCTCTGCTTTCCAGGTCTTGCCCTTGCCTTTCCCTGTTGGGACCCAAACCACAACCTCGCGAGGTGGGATTCGGAGAATCTAAATTCCAGGCTTCCAGCCTCTGGAAAACAGAGGCAGCACGGGGGCGGGGAGAAGGGGATGAGGGGAGACAGAGCAAGGAGTAACCCACAATGACTACTCGGGGGGCGGGGGCGGGAACGATGTCTGAGTATGGAGGAGATGGAGTGTCACCAGGCTCTCCTGCCTCGGCCGAGTGCCTCTGGGCGACTCACACCCGTCCGGTCCAGAATCAGCTTTCACATTCACAAAGGTTTGATTTTAAACAGTCTACACTACAATGAAGTCCTGAACCCCAGCGGTCCAGGGCCGTGGCTCCGTGGAAGCCAGCCCCTGCCGTGTAGACTGACCTCCTCGTGCCTGAGCACGGGTGACCGCGCGGGTCTGTCAGGCGGTGCGCTGAGGGATCCTGGAGGGATGGCTAAGGGTTCCGGCGCTCTGCAGAGGGGGTGCCCGTCCTTCCTCATGCCACCCTGTGCACCTCAACAACCACCTGCCATTCTGCACTGATGTTTCTCTCTCCAGCCTAGGGTCGCCCCCAGCTGGGAGACACTGAGGTCGATTCCACAAGCCAGGCAGGAGGGTCCGCAGGCTTCATCCGCGAGGCCCATCACCTTGTGCATTCACCTGGGGGTACGTGGGTTCATTTCTCATTAACCCAGAGGCATCTCTGTATGTCACCGACCATCTTGGAGGGTCTCCGGCTAACCTTTTTCATGTTCGCCTTCACCAGGCCCCCTCCCTCCATCCCCTGGAAGTCTTGCCGCGTGAGAAAAACACAGACTGAGGACACAGATGTCGCAAGTGTCCTAACCAGGCCAAAGCAGTGCGGGCTGGATGAGCGGCATTTCCGGGGACTCTGCCTGAAGCTTTCTAGAGACGTCTTCTCCACTGACCGCAGGGCAGAGCCTCTGCACTCCGAAGTCTGAGCTCACCATCCGGAGAGACTCGGGGTGCCACGCTGTCATCAACCAAGTGCAGGCCAGAGGGAGGAGGCTTTGAATAGCTGACATTAATCCTCCGATCTTATTCCTCCCGGGGTCAAAGGGTCGTGTGCGGCTGAGGGAACTGGTTTTGCAGGAATTCTCCATGAGGAAGGGACTTGCTATCTGATTTCATGCTTTACAAAGGGCAGGCTGGGCTTCCACAGCACGCCAGCCATCCTGTGTCTGTCCTGAGCGTGGGGAGGCCTCTGGGCAGGGGCAGGCAAAGTCAGAGGCCCAGGCTTCCTGGCACCCTTGTCTCTGCTGAGAGGAGATAAGCTGCCTGTAGAGCTGAGGTCATACAATTTGGGGGATCTCTGCTTTATACTGCCTACTTTTAGCTCTGGGGTGACTAAGAGAAAATCAATTGAATTCACCTTTCAAAAGCAACTATTGATCAGCAATGTGTAAAGCTCAAAGCTGGAGGTCCCGGGATTCTGGGGTAAAAAGCACATGGTTTCTGACTTCAAGATTTCATGAGCTGATTGAAATGAGCAACACATCTAAATAACTCCGATACAACTCTGATGAGTGCTAGAACGTGGTTACAAATACCCTCCATGGGAGAGAGAAGGGTCATTTTTCTCTGTCAATAGGAGATGAATGGGGGGGATGAGATCCGAGTGGACCCTGAAGGAAATGGAGGAGTTTAATAAGTAAGTGACAGAGATTAGCAGAGGAGGAGGAAATATTTTACGTAGAAGCCAAAACTTGAACCGAGGCCCCAGGTAGAAGGGTGAAGGACATTATTCGAGAACCATGGAGTGACCTTAGAACAATTTAGCAGGCGGGGTGGAGGAGCTGGAGCCCCACAGTGAGAGGGCCAGCTGGGGAAGGCGCGAGTTTATTCTGCAGGTAGTAGGAAGTCGCTGAAGATTTCCCATCAAGGGACCGATCCGATTGAATCTGTGTTTAAGGAAGACAGTTCTGGGGGAGTGTGTGGGCTGGAACTGGAGAGAGGGGGAGACAGGAGCATGAACTGGGGTTGGATATCATGAGTGAGAAGAGGAAGAGACGCTGGAGAAACATCACGGAGGTAGAGCTGACAGTCTAGACGGCCGGCGGCCAGCGGTCAGCCTGCCTAACCCTGAGTTTTGGCATCCGATAAACCGTAGAGTTGCAGACTCGTCCGTGAACTACCAGAGTTGACGCAGTCTTGGAGATAGTCTAGTCTCTACCTAAATTTACAGACGGGGAAACCCAGATCCAGAGAGGTCGAGTTCCAAAGTGCAGCGTGTTTTAGCAAGGAGCTTGACTCTTCATATTAACTTTCCACATGACCTGGAAAGAGAGTTGCTAATTCCAAATGTATTCGAACAATGTTTTATAAAAGGGCCAGCTGAGGCATGACCCACAGCTGCCAAGCAGATCCGAGGTGCCCAGAAGCGCTCTCCTTCTGCGATGCCACCTCTGGGTACAGGGAGAGCGCGGATTGATGTTCTGACATTAACCCCCCGCCCCCCATTTACTTTCCTTCCCTTCTTGGTGTCTACTGTTTGTTCTTTGATTTCTACGCTCCTTTAACCTACGAAATATCACGACGCAAAAACGGGTCCTACCTGCCGCAGCGGCCCGTCTAACTCCGCGTAGGCATCTCGGGGGAATCCAGCTGGGAAAACCTAGCGGAAAAGCGAAGACGGCCTGCGAGGTGGTCCCTTGGCATCCGAGGAAGTCAGGCTGGGCTAGCGGAGGTAGCTGGAGGCCCCGTCAAATATCTAGCAGAAGTCCACACTTGCAGTCAACACACTGAGAATTTTAGGTCCCTATATTCTTCGGTGGAAAAGAATTTCACCAAACTCAATAGGAAGCTCAGTGTTTGTATGTTTTTTTCCAGTGACTAAGGACAGAAGCATTTATAACACGTGTGACGCTGCCGCGAAGCTTCAGGCGAAGGACCCACCGAGCGAAACGTCTTTGCTCTGATAGCCGCACCGATCAAACGGCTGTCACGGCCGGCGTGACACGCTGGGGGAAAGACATCACCATCCCAGGAGGGAAAAGTAAATAGACATTAAAGAGCACGGGGACTCAGAGCGGGAGCATGTCTTTCTTCCTCTTGAGAGCGATCTTATCTTGTCCTCCTAGACTTCATCTCCTCGGGGCTGTGGTGTACGCGCCTCTGCCAAGCTGCCTTCAGAAGCTCGAAAGCAAATAACGTGCCCGGCATTCATGCGGCACCCTCCGGCCGACAGCGATTCCACACGCGCCATCCCAGTAGAGGCTCTCGAGATTCTGAGAGTGAGGGGAGGTGTCCCTCCCACTCGGTAAGGACGCTGGCCTTCAGAAAGGTTAAGTGACTTTCCTCAAGGTCACACAGCTCATTTGGTGGCAGGGCCCAGAGTCAAGCCAGCAGGCTGCCTGACCCACGTCGGGTGTTCTCCCTGCCATCCTCGGCCACACGCCGGTCCAGTGGGCAGCAGGAAGTGAGCTCTCAGAAGCCTCTGTCTGCAAGTAACAGCTTTTCTGGAGGCTGGGCCACTGCCAAGGACACGGGAAACTGCCTTTGGGGACCGTTCCGTAGATTCCGCTCTCCGCAAAGTGTCAGGTCTCCTGAGCTCCAGTCTCGGCTCCTCCACTGCGCTTGACGTTTGGGCCACCAACTAACTCTCTTGTCTCGGTTCCGTTAGTCAATAAATACAGTTAATAATAATCACTTTAAAAACATCGGGGCGGATACAGGAAGTCATCAACGACATCCCAGCTTAAAGGGCCACGTGAAAGGGAGAAAGTTTTACCTTTTGAATCTATGATAATGTAATAAACGGCGGGACAAGCTTTGGTTTACACCTGAAGGACAGTTAAGTACTAAAGGAGCTGACAGGTGTCCTGTGCGCTTATTTTTCTCATTTGAAAAAATGCTAAGACATATCAATAGAAAAATCATCCCTCTTTCTAATATCGAAAAGTGACATGAAGCGGGACTTTCAAGTCCCCTGCCCTGCCCCTTCGGCTCCCGGTCGGGTCTCAGACCTGACCACTGCTGGCGGCTTTGTGGTTTCTTTCCTTCATTTCCTTGAGTTTCATGGCATGGGCCACTCTGAGCAGTAATATTGCTATGCGAATGAGGACCACCCCCGAGAGTCACTCGAAATTTACAGTCTATGCCACGCTGACTGAGCCCTGTCAATGCCGAGTGCTGCCCCAGCCTCCCAGCAGCCCTAGAGAAGTGCACGTCGTGGCCTGTCTCGTAGTTCAGATGGGCGAGACGAGGCAGGCCGCGAGCCAGATACTGGGCAGGCCGCGGAGAACCAAAGCTGTGGGCCCTGCAGGATCTGGTCTAATGAGGGACATAAGCATGACAGATATACCCCCACCTCCGTGACACAAATCTGTACCAAGTACGGGAAGACCACAGAAGAAAGAGTGAACGAATTCTGTCTGGGCCCAGTGGACAAGAGCTAGAGAATATTTTGTAGAGGCAATTACAATAAAGCACAATTTAGAACGACAGTAAGAACCAGAGAAGCAGTGCTCACTCAAGGTCAAACCACTAAAAGCAACACAAGTCACACTTCGTGGCTCCGGGTCCAAGGTTCTCGCTTCCATTCTCTGCTATAGGGTTTGCCCACTCCGAGCGGGTATGCGCTCTGTAATGTTTAATCAGAGGTAAGGGAACTGCCCAGCTTCAAGGGCGTTTAGTGCACTTGATGGAGACGTGTGGCCACCTGAATGGGCTCTAAAGGTCACAGGAGTTCCAGTTCCTGTGAGAATAACCTTGACTTATCGGGGTGTGCATGGTACGAAACAGGGGAGGAAGGAAAGTGTGCTTCTGTCACGTTTTCTCCCAGACCGTTCAGGACTCCTGCGTCCCCTTGCTGTGTGTGCCTCCTCAGAGGCCCCTCTGTGGGGCCACGCCCGGGGCTGCTGCCCAGGCCGGACTGAAGTTATCCATTAGCCCTGACCAGCCAGCGTCTCGCAATGGAACTTGCCAGATTGCGCGGCACCACAATAGGATCAATAACTAATGGCCGGTTGAGGTGATTTACTGTAGCTAATGTTTAGTCGATGTTAGCACAGAAGTCATAGAGACTACAGTTCTTGAACTCGCAGAGGTGGCTTTTCTAAAGGCGCCACCTGACACGTGGTGCTGGCCAAGGGAGGAAATGTTGCGTGCAGTGGCTTAGAAGCCACCGTCCCTGTGACCGCCCGGTGCAGAAGCAGCCCGCCCGTGCCTGGCTTGCTCGTTTGTGGGCCATGCTGGGTGCCTGGCTGTCAGAGGCGGGGGGTGGGGGGGAGAAGTGATGACTTTTTCTAAGGACAAGGACGACATGTGGTGCTCTCAGCCCAGAGAGGCTTGCTCCCCGTGGCTTTGCGTCTTACCTCCCCCGTGGCAGGCAGGAAGGAGCCTGCGGGGCTGAGGGCTTTGGCAGGGCCACCTCCGGTTTCCTGTTCTTGGGGATGCCATGGTGGCAGGGGGTGCACTGGCCGCCAGAGGAAGAGCAGCTTAAAGACGTTAGCACGGGTCCGGACACCAGGGGCGAAGAAGCCAGCCTGAAATGTGTCCCGTGTGCTTCGACCAGCGAGCACTATTATGCGGACAGCGAGAGCTCCGAGGCGCTGCTGGCAAACGCACTCGTGACGTCACACCTCTGCAGGGGACAGTGAGAAGAGGGTGGAGGTGGCGGTGTTTGCTCAGAAGGGTGCCGGTCCTCATGACACCACTGTTATTCCCAAATCGTCACGTTTCCATGGTGGCCTGCCTGGGCAGGCTCCGTGCCTGCGCGTTGACCGCAGCACTCAGCACGGGACCCGGCACAAAACAGAAAATCAGTAAACAGTGTGGAATGACCTTTCCGAAGCCCCGCGTCAGGTGAAATCCCATTAAACCGGTTCCTTGTCTGCATTCTGAAATCACTCAGACTTAGGTTTGCAAATAAACAAACAAAACTTGTGCACAGGAAAAAAGGCTGGAAGGAAATAATCCAATCTGTTTACTCCTCTCTGGTCTGCTTTTAACTCTGCTTTTTCTAACTTTCTGTAATAAATATATATATATATATGTTTACTATTATAATGGAAAGAAAAAACTCAAGCAAACTTCAAAAATCTAAAATCCTTTTGCCGGAATCCATTCATCCATTGAGCTGAAGCAACAGCAACTATCTATTGACTTCTTGTAATGTTTGGGTGAGGTGGGGCTGTGGGCGGGTTTGCACGCGCACGTGTACACACGCGTGTACCCAGGTGCGCGCGTGCATATGTGTGGGTCTGCGCGGGCACACGTGCACACGGCGCATGAGTATGCGCATCGCTCCAACAGAGATGCTGACTCGTTCTTCACAAGTTCAGTGCAACCGGTCGAGGACAGGACGTCCCAGGCGAGTTCCTCCAGAACGACGATCGCCTAACCCCGGGGGACACTTGCGGAAGTGACCCCCCAGCTGACTACTGCTACGGCCTCATCCCGTCCAGCGGTGCGCAGCTCCCCATGCCCTGCCCCACCCTCCGCTCCCAGCACACGCCCCGACGAGGCTCAGTCTACTCGGCACGTGTCCTCCTGGCAAACGACCACCCTTCTAGGTGCAAAGTCACACATCACGTGACCCTCTGCCCAACCCCACTCCCTGTCTTTACCGACAGCCGCCCCCCTTCCTTCGGGCCACACCTGCACCCCACGATGGCCCCGCCACAGGCCTGCTCTGGTGACAGTGCCGATCCGCGCACCGAGAGCACGCAGCGGACCCAGCTTGTCCTCGGTGCCTGGAAAGCCCTCGAGAAGTGTCTGAAGGATGAGGGGACAATCTGACTGCACTTCGCCAGTCCCAGGGACAGGCTAATGACCCGGGAGGGCACCAGTGGGTAGAGACGGGTGTGTGGCAAGGTGTGATTAAATGGATAAAGGAAGTCAGAGGGGTCACTGCAGCCGACTCTGGCAGTCAAAGGACCTGCCACTTGTTTGGGGGTCTCCCAACACTTTACTTCCTTGTTTTCATCTAGAAATGTCATCTGAGATTGTGCTGTTTGTATCTTGTCTATCACAAATTCTTGGCTTTGGTGGTAAAAACACAGAAACTAGTTTCTATGCTGCCATGGCAATCACTGCCTGTTAAAAACAAACA